>NC_133407.1:73152500-73460000 GCF_049350105.2 Macaca mulatta | reverse complement strand
ACAGAGCAGTTTCTCAGAAAGCTTCTTTCCAGATTTCATCTGAGTATATTTCCTTTTTCACCATAGCCCTCTACGGGATTCCAAATATATCTTTGCCAATTCCACAAGAACTGCCTTACCGAAAGGCTTCTTGAAGGGAAAGCAATATCTCTGTGAGATGATTTCAGAGAACACAAAGAAGTTTCTCAGAAAGCTTCTTTCTCTTTGTTATCGGAGGATATTTCCTTTGGCCCTATAGTCTTCAAAGGGATCCGAAATATCTCTTCTCAGATTCTACAGAAATCAGGAGAGCAAAGAGTCCACGAAATACAGATGTAACTCTGTGAGTGCAAGTGACACAGCACACAGCAGTTTCTCAGAAAGCTTCTTTCCAGATTTCATCTGAGGATATTTCCTTTTCACCTTAGCCCTCTAAGGGCTTCCAAATATCACTTTGCCAATTCCACAAGAACTGCCTTACCGAAATGCGTCTGGAAGGGAAAGCTGTAACTCTGTGAGATGATTTCACAGAACACAAAGAAGTTTCTCAGAAAGCTTCTTTCTCTTTGTTATCGGAGGATATTTCCTTTGGCCCTATAGTCTTCAAAGGGATCCGAAATATCTGTTCTCAGATTCCACAGAAATAAGGCTAGCAAAGAGATCCACGAAATACAGATGTAACTCTGTGAGTGGAAGTCACACATCACAGAGCAGTTTCTCAGAAAGCTTCTTTCCAGATTTCATCTGAGGATATTTCCTTTTTCACCATAGCCCTCTATGGGTTTCCAAATATCACTTTGCCAATTCCACAAGAACTGTCTTAGCGAAAGGCTTCTTGAGGAGGAAGTTGTATCTCTGTGAGATGATTTCACAGAACACAAAGAAGTTTCTCAAAAAGCTTCTTTCTCTCTGTTATCGGAGGATATTTCCTTTGGCCCTATAGTCTTGAAAAGGATGCGAAATATGTGTTCTCAGATTCCACAGAAATAAGGCTAGCAAAGAGATCCACGAAATACAGATGTAATTCTGTGAGTGTAAGTCCCACATCACAGAGTAGTTTCTCAGAAAGCTTCTTTCCAGATTTCATCTGAGTATATTTCCTTTTTCACCATAGCCCTCTATGGGCTTCAAAATATCACTTTGCCAATTCCACAAGAACTGTCATAGCGAAAGGCTTCTTGAGGGGAAAGCTGTAACTCTGTGTGATGATTTCACAGAACACAAATAAGTTTCTCAGAATGCTTCTTTCTCTTTGTTATCGGAGGATATTTCCTTTGGCCCTATAGTCTTCAAAGGGATTTGAAATATCTGTTCTCAGATTCCACAGAAATAAGGCTAGCAAAGGGATCCACGAAATACAGATGTAACTCTGTGAGTGGAAGTCACACATCACAGAGCAGTTTCTCAGAAAGCTTCTTTGCAGATTTCATCTGAGGATATTTCCTTTTTCACCATAGCCCTTCATGGGCTTCCAAATATCACTTTGCCAATTCCACAAGAATTTTCTTAGCGAAAGGCATCTTGAGGGGAAAGCTGTAACTCTGTGAGATGATTTCACAGAACACAAAGAAGTTTCTCAGAAAGCTTCTTTCTCTTTCTTATCGGAGGATATTTCCTTTGGCCCTATAGTCTTCAAAGGGATCCGAAATATCTGTTCTCAGATTCCACAGAAATAAGGCTAGCAAAGAGATCCACGAAATACAGATGTAACTCTGTGAGTGGAAGTCACATATCACAGAGCAGTTTCTCAGAAAGCTTCTTTCCAGATATCATCTGAGTATATTTCCTTTTTCACCATAGCCCTCTACGGGCTTCCAAATATCACTTTGCCAATTCCACAAGAACTGCCTTACCGAAAGGCTTCTTGAAGGGAAAGCAATATCTCTCTGAGATGATTTCAGAGAACACAAAGAAGTTTCTCAGAAAGCTTCTTTCTCTTTGTTATCGGAGGATATTTCCTTTGGCCCTATAGTCTTCAAAGGGATCCGAAATATCGGTTCTCAGATTCCACAGAAATAAGGCTAGCAAAGAGATCCACGAAATACAGATGTAACTCTGAGAGTGGAAGTCACACATCACAGAGCAGTTTCTCAGACAGCTTCTTTCCAGATTTCATCTGAGTATATTTCCTTTTTCACCATAGCCCTCTATGGGCTTCCAAATATCACTTTGCCAATTCCACAAGAACTGTCTTAGCGAAAGGCTTCTTAAGGGGAAAGCTGTAACTCTGTGAGATGATTTCACAGAACACAAAGAAGTTTCTCAGAAAGCTTCTTTCTCTTTGTTATCGGAGGATATTTCCTTTGGCCCTATAGTCTTCAAATGGATCCGAAATATCTGTTCTCAGATTCCACAGAAATAAGGCTAGCAAAGAGATCCACGAAATACAGATGTAACTCTGTGAGTGCAAGTCACACATCACACAGCAGTTTCTCAGAAAGCTTCTTTCCAGATTTCATCTGAGGATAATTCCTTTTTCACCGAAGCCCTCTATGGGCTTCCAAATATCACTTTGCCAATTCCACAAGAACTGCCTTACCGAAAGGCTTCTTGAAGGGAAAGCTGTATCTCTGTGAGATGATTTCACAGAACACAAAGGAATTTCTCAGAAAGCTTCTTTCTCTTTGTTATCGAAGGATACTTCCTTTGGACCAATAGTCTTCAAAGGGATCCGAAATATCTGTTCTCAGATTCCACAGAAATAAGGCTAGCAAAGAGATCCACGAAATACAGATGTAACTCTGTGAGTGGAAGTCACACATCACAGAGCAGTTTCTCAGAAATCTTCTTTCCAGATTTCATCGGAGGATATTTCCTTTTTCACCATAGCCCTCTATGGGCTTCCAAATATCACTTTGCCAATTCCACAAGAACTGTCTTAGCGAAAGTCTTCTTGAGGGGAAAGCTGTAACTCTGTGAGATGATTTCACAAAACACAAAGAAGTTTCTCAAAAAGCTTCTTTCTCTCTGTTATCCTAGGATATTTCCTTTGGCCCTATAGTCTACAAAAGGATCCGAAATATCTGTTCTCAGATTCCACAGAAATAAGGCTAGCAAAGAGATCCACGAAATACAGATGTAACTCTGTGAGTGCAAGTCACACATCACAGAGCAGTTTCTGAGAAAGCTTCTTTCCAGATTTCATCTGAGGATATTTCCTTTTTCACCATAGCCCTCTATGGGCTTCCAAATATCACTTTGCCAGTTCCACAAGAACTGCCTTAGCGAAATGCTTCTTGAGGGGAAAGCTGTAACTCTGTGAGATGATTTCACAGAACACAAAGAAGTTTCTCAGAAAGCTTCTTTCTCTTTGTAATCGGAGGATATTTCCTTTGGCCCTATAGTCTTCAAAGGGATCCGAAATATCTGTTCTCAGATTCCACAGAAATAATGCTCGCAAAGAGATCCACGAAATACAGATGTAACTCTGTGAGTGGAACTCACACATCACACAGCAGTTTCTCAGAAAGCTTCTTTCCAGATTTCACCTGAGGATATTTCCTTTTTCACCATAGCCCTCTATGGGCTTCCAAATATCACTTTGCCAATTCCACAAAAACTGTCTTAGCGAAAGGCTTCTTGAGGGGAAAGCTGTAACTCTGTGAGATGATTTCACAGAACACAAAGAAGTTTCTCAGAAAGTTTCTTTCTCTTTGTTATCGGAGGGTATTTCTTTGGCCCTATAATCTTCAATGTTATCCGAAATATCTGTTCTCAGATTCCACAGAAATAAGGCTAGCAAAGAGATTCACGAAATACAGATGTAACCCTGTGAGTGCAAGTCACACATCACAGAGCAGTTTCTCAGAAAGCTTTTTCGAGATTTCATCTGGGGATATTTCCTTTTTCACCATAGCCCTCTATGGGCTTCCAAATATCACTTTGCCAATTAAACAAGAACTGTCTTAGCCAAAGGCTTCTTGAGGGGAAAACTGTAACTCTGTGAGATGATTTCACAGAACACAAAGAAGTTTCTCAGAAAGCTTATTTCTCTTTGTTATCGGAGGATATTTCCTTTGGCCCTAAAGTCTTCAAAGGGATCCGAAATATCTGTTCTCGGATTCCACAGAAATAAGGCTAGCAAAGAGATCCACGAAACACAGATATAACTCTGTGAGTGGAAGTCACACATCACAGAGTAGTTTCTCAGAAAGCTTCTTTCCAGATATCATCTGAGGATATTTCCTTTTTCACCATAGCCCTCTATGGCCTTCCAAATATCACTTTGCCAATTCCACAAGAACTGCCTAAGCGAAAGGCTTCTTGAGGGGAAAGCTGTAACTCTGTGAGATGATTTCACAGAACACAAAGAAGTTTCTCAGAAAGTTTCTTTCTCTTTGTTTTCGGAAGATATTTTTTTGGCCCTGTAGTCTTCAAAGGGATTCGATATATCTGTTCTCAGATTCCACAGAAATAAGGCTAGCAAAGAGATCCACGAAATACAGATGTAACTCTGTGAGTGGAAGTCACATATCACAGAGCAGTTTCTCAGAAAGCTTCTTTCCAGACTTCATCTGAGGATATTTCCTTTTTCACCATAGCCCTCTATGGGCTTCCAAATATCACTTTGCCAATTCCACAAAAACTGTCTTAGCGAAAGGCTTCTTGAGGGGAAAGCTGTAGCTCTGTGAGATGATTTCACAGAACACAAAGAAGTTTCTCAGAAAGCTTCTTTCTCTTTGTTATCGGAGGATGTTTCCTTTGGCCCTATAATGTTCAAAGGGATCCGAAATATCTGTTCTCAGATTCCACAGAAATAAGGCTAGCAAAGAGATCCACGAAATAGAGATGTAACCCTGTGAGTGCAAGTCACACATCACAGAGCAGTTTCTCAGAAAGCTTCTTTCGAGATTTCATCTGGGGATATTTCCTTTTTCACCATAGCCCTCTATGGGCTTCCAAATATCACTTTGCCAATTAAACAAGAACTGTCTTAGCCAAAGGCTTCTTGAGGGTAAAACTGTAACTCTGTGAGATGATTTCACAGAACACAAAGAAGTTTCTCAGAAAGCTTATTTCTCTTTGTTATCGGAGGATATTTCCTTTGGCCCTATAGTCTTCAAAGGGATCCGAAATATCTGTTCTCGGATTCCACAGAAATAAGGCTAGCAAAGAGATACACGAAATACAGATATAACTCTGAGAGTGGAAGTCACACATCACAGAACAGTTTCTCACAAAGCTTCTTTCCAGATATCATCTGAGGATATTTCCTTTTTCACCATAGCCCTCTATGGGCTTCCAAATATCACTTTGCCAATTCCACAAGAACTGTCTTAGCGAAAGTCTTCTTGAGGGGAAAGCTGTAACTCTGTGAGATGATTTCACAGAACACAAATAAGTTTCTCAGAAAGCTTCTTTCTCTTTGTTATCGGAGGATATTTCCTTTGGCCCTATAGTCTTCAATGGGATCCGAAATATCTGTTCTCAGATTCCACAGAAATAAGGCCAGCAAAGAGATCCACGAAATACAGATGTAACTCTGTGAGTGCAAGTCACACATCACAGAGCAGTTTCTCAGAAAGCTTCTTTCGAGATTTCATCTGGGGATATTTCCTTTTTCACCATAGCCCTCTAGGGGCTTCCAAATATCACTTTGCCAATTAAACAAGAACTGTCTTAGCCAAAGGCTTCTTGAGGGGAAAACTGTAACTCTGTGAGATGATTTCACAGAACACAAAGAAGTTTCTCAGAAAGCTTATTTCTCTTTGTTATCGGAGGATATTTCCTTTGGCCCTATAGTCTTCAAAGGGATCCGAAATATCTGTTCTCGGATTCCACAGAAATAAGGCAAGCAAAGAGATACACGAAATACAGATATAACTCTGTGAGTGGAAGTCACACATCACAGAACAGTTTCTCACAAAGCTTCTTTCCAGATATCATCTGAGGATATTTCCTTTTTCACCATAGCCCTCTATGGGCTTCCAAATATCACTTTGCCAATTCCACAAAACTGCCTAAGCGAAAGGCTTCTTGAGGGGAAAGCTTTAACTCTGTGAGATGATTTCACAGAACACAAAGAAGTTTCTCAAAAAGCTTCTTTCTCTCTGTTATCGGAGGATATTTCCTTTGGCCCTATAGTCTTGAAAAGGATGCGAAATATGTGTTCTCAGATTCCACAGAAATAAGGCTAGCAAAGAGATCCACGAAATACAGATGTAATTCTGTGAGTGTAAGTCCCACATCACAGAGTAGTTTCTCAGAAAGCTTCTTTCCAGATTTCATCTGAGTATATTTCCTTTTTCACCATAGCCCTCTATGGGCTTCAAAATATCACTTTGCCAATTCCACAAGAACTGTCATAGCGAAAGGCTTCTTGAGGGGAAAGCTGTAACTCTGTGTGATGATTTCACAGAACACAAATAAGTTTCTCAGAATGCTTCTTTCTCTTTGTTATCGGAGGATATTTCCTTTGGCCCTATAGTCTTCAAAGGGATCTGAAATATCTGTTCTCAGATTCCACAGAAATAAGGCTAGCAAAGGGATCCACGAAATACAGATGTAACTCTGTGAGTGGAAGTCACACATCACAGAGCAGTTTCTCAGAAAGCTTCTTTGCAGATTTCATCTGAGGATATTTCCTTTTTCACCATAGCCCTTCATGGGCTTCCAAATATCACTTTGCCAATTCCACAAGAATTTTCTTAGCGAAAGGCATCTTGAGGGGAAAGCTGTAACTCTGTGAGATGATTTCACAGAACACAAAGAAGTTTCTCAGAAAGCTTCTTTCTCTTTGTTATCGGAGGATATTTCCTTTGGCCCTATAGTCTTCAAAGGGATCCGAAATATCTGTTCTCAGATTCCACAGAAATAAGGCTAGCAAAGAGATCCACGAAATACAGATGTAACTCTGTGAGTGGAAGTCACATATCACAGAGCAGTTTCTCAGAAAGCTTCTTTCCAGATATCATCTGAGTATATTTCCTTTTTCACCATAGCCCTCTACGGGCTTCCAAATATCACTTTGCCAATTCCACAAGAACTGCCTTACCGAAAGGCATCTTGAGGGGAAAGCTGTAACTCTGTGAGATGATTTCACAGAACACAAAGAAGTTTCTCAGAAAGCTTCTTTCTCTTTGTTATCGGAGGATATTTCCTTTGGCCCTATAGTCTTCAAAGGGATCCGAAATATCGGTTCTCAGATTCCACAGAAATAAGGCTAGCAAAGAGATCCACGAAATACAGATGTAACTCTGAGAGTGGAAGTCACACATCACAGAGCAGTTTCTCAGACAGCTTCTTTCCAGATTTCATCTGAGTATATTTCCTTTTTCACCATAGCCCTCTATGGGCTTCCAAATATCACTTTGCCAATTCCACAAGAACTGTCTTAGCGAAAGGCTTCTTGAGGGGAAAGCTGTAACTCTGTGAGATGATTTCACAGAACACAAAGAAGTTTCTCAGAAAGCTTCTTTCTCTTTGTTATCGGAGGATATTTCCTTTGGCCCTATAGTCTTCAAATGGATCCGAAATATCTGTTCTCAGATTCCACAGAAATAAGGCTAGCAAAGAGATCCACGAAATACAGATGTAACTCTGTGAGTGCAAGTCACACATCACACAGCAGTTTCTCAGAAAGCTTCTTTCCAGATTTCATCTGAGGATAATTCCTTTTTCACCGAAGCCCTCTATGGGCTTCCAAATATCACTTTGCCAATTCCACAAGAACTGCCTTACCGAAAGGCTTCTTGAAGGGAAAGCTGTATCTCTGTGAGATGATTTCACAGAACACAAAGAAATTTCTCAGAAAGCTTCTTTCTCTTTGTTATCGAAGGATACTTCCTTTGGACCAATAGTCTTCAAAGGGATCCGAAATATCTGTTCTCAGATTCCACAGAAATAAGGCTAGCAAAGAGATCCACGAAATACAGATGTAACTCTGTGAGTGGAAGTCACACATCACAGAGCAGTTTCTCAGAAATCTTCTTTCCAGATTTCATCGGAGGATATTTCCTTTTTCACCATAGCCCTCTATGGGCTTCCAAATATCACTTTGCCAATTCCACAAGAACTGTCTTAGCGAAAGTCTTCTTGAGGGGAAAGCTGTAACTCTGTGAGATGATTTCACAAAACACAAAGAAGTTTCTCAAAAAGCTTCTTTCTCTCTGTTATCCTAGGATATTTCCTTTGGCCCTATAGTCTACAAAAGGATCCGAAATATCTGTTCTCAGATTCCACAGAAATAAGGCTAGCAAAGAGATCCACGAAATACAGATGTAACTCTGTGAGTGCAAGTCACACATCACAGAGCAGTTTCTGAGAAAGCTTCTTTCCAGATTTCATCTGAGGATATTTCCTTTTTCACCATAGCCCTCTATGGGCTTCCAAATATCACTTTGCCAGTTCCACAAGAACTGCCTTAGCGAAATGCTTCTTGAGGGGAAAGCTGTAACTCTGTGAGATGATTTCACAGAACACAAAGAAGTTTCTCAGAAAGCTTCTTTCTCTTTGTAATCGGAGGATATTTCCTTTGGCCCTATAGTCTTCAAAGGGATCCGAAATATCTGTTCTCAGATTCCACAGAAATAAGGCTCGCAAAGAGATCCACGAAATACAGATGTAACTCTGTGAGTGGAACTCACACATCACACAGCAGTTTCTCAGAAAGCTTCTTTCCAGATTTCACCTGAGGATATTTCCTTTTTCACCATAGCCCTCTATGGGCTTCCAAATATCACTTTGCCAATTCCACAAAAACTGTCTTAGCGAAAGGCTTCTTGAGGGGAAAGCTGTAACTCTGTGAGATGATTTCACAGAACACAAAGAAGTTTCTCAGAAAGCTTCTTTCTCTTTGTTATCGGAGGATATTTCTTTGGCCCTATAATCTTCAATGTTATCCGAAATATCTGTTCTCAGATTCCACAGAAATAAGGCTAGCAAAGAGATTCACGAAATACAGATGTAACCCTGTGAGTGCAAGTCACACATCACAGAGCAGTTTCTCAGAAAGCTTTTTCGAGATTTCATCTGGGGATATTTCCTTTTTCACCATAGCCCTCTATGGGCTTCCAAATATCACTTTGCCAATTAAACAAGAACTGTCTTAGCCAAAGGCTTCTTGAGGGGAAAACTGTTACTCTGTGAGATGATTTCACAGAACACAAAGAAGTTTCTCAGAAAGCTTATTTCTCTTTGTTATCGGAGGATATTTCCTTTGGCCCTAAAGTCTTCAAAGGGATCCGAAATATCTGTTCTCGGATTCCACAGAAATAAGGCTAGCAAAGAGATCCACGAAATACAGATATAACTCTGTGAGTGGAAGTCACACATCACAGAGTAGTTTCTCAGAAAGCTTCTTTCCAGATATCATCTGAGGATATTTCCTTTTTCACCATAGCCCTCTATGGCCTTCCAAATATCACTTTGCCAATTCCACAAGAACTGCCTAAGCGAAAGGCTTCTTGAGGGGAAAGCTGTAACTCTGTGAGATGATTTCACAGAACACAAAGAAGTTTCTCAGAAAGTTTCTTTCTCTTTGTTTTCGGAAGATATTTTTTTGGCCCTGTAGTCTTCAAAGGGATTCGATATATCTGTTCTCAGATTCCACAGAAATAAGGCTAGCAAAGAGATCCACGAAATACAGATGTAACTCTGTGAGTGGAAGTCACATATCACAGAGCAGTTTCTCAGAAAGCTTCTTTCCAGACTTCATCTGAGGATATTTCCTTTTTCACCATAGCCCTCTATGGGCTTCCAAATATCACTTTGCCAATTCCACAAAAACTGTCTTAGCGAAAGGCTTCTTGAGGGGAAAGCTGTAGCTCTGTGAGATGATTTCACAGAACACAAAGAAGTTTCTCAGAAAGCTTCTTTCTCTTTGTTATCGGAGGATATTTCCTTTGGCCCTATAATGTTCAAAGGGATCCGAAATATCTGTTCTCAGATTCCACAGAAATAAGGCTAGCAAAGAGATCCACGAAATAGAGATGTAACCCTGTGAGTGCAAGTCACACATCACAGAGCAGTTTCTCAGAAAGCTTCTTTCGAGATTTCATCTGGGGATATTTCCTTTTTCACCATAGCCCTCTATGGGCTTCCAAATATCACTTTGCCAATTAAACAAGAACTGTCTTAGCCAAAGGCTTCTTGAGGGGAAAACTGTAACTCTGTGAGATGATTTCACAGAACACAAAGAAGTTTCTCAGAAAGCTTATTTCTCTTTGTTATCGGAGGATATTTCCTTTGGCCCTATAGTCTTCAAAGGGATCCGAAATATCTGTTCTCGGATTCCACAGAAATAAGGCTAGCAAAGAGATACACGAAATACAGATATAACTCTGAGAGTGGAAGTCACACATCACAGAACAGTTTCTCACAAAGCTTCTTTCCAGATATCATCTGAGGATATTTCCTTTTTCACCATAGCCCTCTATGGGCTTCCAAATATCACTTTGCCAATTCCACAAGAACTGTCTTAGCGAAAGTCTTCTTGAGGGGAAAGCTGTAACTCTGTGAGATGATTTCACAAAACACAAATAAGTTTCTCAGAAAGCTTCTTTCTCTTTGTTATCGGAGGATATTTCCTTTGGCCCTATAGTCTTCAAAGGGATCCGAAATATCTGTTCTCAGATTCCACAGAAATAAGGCCAGCAAAGAGATCCACGAAATACAGATGTAACTCTGTGAGTGCAAGTCACACATCACAGAGCAGTTTCTCAGAAAGCTTCTTTCGAGATTTCATCTGGGGATATTTCCTTTTTCACCATAGCCCTCTAGGGGCTTCCAAATATCACTTTGCCAATTAAACAAGAACTGTCTTAGCCAAAGGCTTCTTGAGGGGAAAACTGTAACTCTGTGAGATGATTTCACAGAACACAAAGAAGTTTCTCAGAAAGCTTATTTCTCTTTGTTATCGGAGGATATTTCCTTTGGCCCTATAGTCTTCAAAGGGATCCGAAATATCTGTTCTCGGATTCCACAGAAATAAGGCAAGCAAAGAGATACACGAAATACAGATATAACTCTGTGAGTGGAAGTCACACATCACAGAACAGTTTCTCACAAAGCTTCTTTCCAGATATCATCTGAGGATATTTCCTTTTTCACCATAGCCCTCTATGGGCTTCCAAATATCACTTTGCCAATTCCACAAAACTGCCTAAGCGAAAGGCTTCTTGAGGGGAAAGCTGTAACTCTGTGAGATGATTTCACAGAACACAAAGAAGTTTCTCAAAAAGCTTCTTTCTCTCTGTTATCGGAGGATATTTCCTTTGGCCCTATAGTCTTGAAAAGGATGCGAAATATGTGTTCTCAGATTCCACAGAAATAAGGCTAGCAAAGAGATCCACGAAATACAGATGTAGTTCTGTGAGTGTAAGTCCCACATCACAGAGTAGTTTCTCAGAAAGCTTCTTTCCAGATTTCATCTGAGTATATTTCCTTTTTCACCATAGCCCTCTATGGGCTTCAAAATATCACTTTGCCAATTCCACAAGAACTGTCATAGCGAAAGGCTTCTTGAGGGGAAAGCTGTAACTCTGTGTGATGATTTCACAGAACACAAATAAGTTTCTCAGAATGCTTCTTTCTCTTTGTTATCGGAGGATATTTCCTTTGGCCCTATAGTCTTCAAAGGGATCTGAAATATCTGTTCTCAGATTCCACAGAAATAAGGCTAGCAAAGGGATCCACGAAATACAGATGTAACTCTGTGAGTGGAAGTCACACATCACAGAGCAGTTTCTCAGAAAGCTTCTTTGCAGATTTCATCTGAGGATATTTCCTTTTTCACCATAGCCCTTCATGGGCTTCCAAATATCACTTTGCCAATTCCACAAGAATTTTCTTAGCGAAAGGCATCTTGAGGGGAAAGCTGTAACTCTGTGAGATGATTTCACAGAACACAAAGAAGTTTCTCAGAAAGCTTCTTTCTCTTTGTTATCGGAGGATATTTCCTTTGGCCCTATAGTCTTCAAAGGGATCCGAAATATCTGTTCTCAGATTCCACAGAAATAAGGCTAGCAAAGAGATCCACGAAATACAGATGTAACTCTGTGAGTGGAAGTCACATATCACAGAGCAGTTTCTCAGAAAGCTTCTTTCCAGATATCATCTGAGTATATTTCCTTTTTCACCATAGCCCTCTACGGGCTTCCAAATATCACTTTGCCAATTCCACAAGAACTGCCTTACCGAAAGGCTTCTTGAAGGGAAAGCAATATCTCTCTGAGATGATTTCAGAGAACACAAAGAAGTTTCTCAGAAAGCTTCTTTCTCTTTGTTATCGGAGGATATTTCCTTTGGCCCTATAGTCTTCAAAGGGATCCGAAATATCGGTTCTCAGATTCCACAGAAATAAGGCTAGCAAAGAGATCCACGAAATACAGATGTAACTCTGAGAGTGGAAGTCACACATCACAGAGCAGTTTCTCAGACAGCTTCTTTCCAGATTTCATCTGAGTACATTTCCTTTTTCACCATAGCCCTCTATGGGCTTCCAAATATCACTTTGCCAATTCCACAAGAACTGTCTTAGCGAAAGGCTTCTTGAGGGGAAAGCTGTAACTCTGTGAGATGATTTCACAGAACACAAAGAAGTTTCTCAGAAAGCTTCTTTCTCTTTGTTATCGGAGGATATTTCCTTTGGCCCTATAGTCTTCAAATGGATCCGAAATATCTGTTCTCAGATTCCACAGAAATAAGGCTAGCAAAGAGATCCACGAAATACAGATGTAACTCTGTGAGTGCAAGTCACACATCACACAGCAGTTTCTCAGAAAGCTTCTTTCCAGATTTCATCTGAGGATAATTCCTTTTTCACCGAAGCCCTCTATGGGCTTCCAAATATCACTTTGCCAATTCCACAAGAACTGCCTTACCGAAAGGCTTCTTGAAGGGAAAGCTGTATCTCTGTGAGATGATTTCACAGAACACAAAGAAATTTCTCAGAAAGCTTCTTTCTCTTTGTTATCAAAGGATACTTCCTTTGGACCAATAGTCTTCAAAGGGATCCGAAATATCTGTTCTCAGATTCCACAGAAATAAGGCTAGCAAAGAGATCCACGAAATACAGATGTAACTCTGTGAGTGGAAGTCACACATCACAGAGCAGTTTCTCAGAAATCTTCTTTCCAGATTTCATCGGAGGATATTTCCTTTTTCACCATAGCCCTCTATGGGCTTCCAAATATCACTTTGCCAATTCCACAAGAACTGTCTTAGCGAAAGTCTTCTTGAGGGGAAAGCTGTAACTCTGTGAGATGATTTCACAAAACACAAAGAAGTTTCTCAAAAAGCTTCTTTCTCTCTGTTATCCTAGGATATTTCCTTTGGCCCTATAGTCTACAAAAGGATCCGAAATATCTGTTCTCAGATTCCACAGAAATAAGGCTAGCAAAGAGATCCACGAAATACAGATGTAACTCTGTGAGTGGAAGTCACACATCACAGAGCAGTTTCTGAGAAAGCTTCTTTCCAGATTTCATCTGAGGATATTTCCTTTTTCACCATAGCCCTCTATGGGCTTCCAAATATCACTTTGCCAATTCCACAAGAACTGCCTTAGCGAAATGCTTCTTGAGGGGAAAGCTGTAACTCTGTGAGATGATTTCACAGAACACAAAGAAGTTTCTCAGAAAGCTTCTTTCTCTTTGTAATCGGAGGATATTTCCTTTGGCCCTATAGTCTTCAAAGGGATCCGAAATATCTGTTCTCAGATTCCACAGAAATAAGGCTCGCAAAGAGATCCACGAAATACAGATGTAACTCTGTGAGTGGAACTCACACATCACACAGCAGTTTCTCAGAAAGCTTCTTTCCAGATTTCACCTGAGGATATTTCCTTTTTCACCATAGCCCTCTATGGGCTTCCAAATATCACATTGCCAATTCCACAAAAACTGTCTTAGCGAAAGGCTTCTTGAGGGGAAAGCTGTAACTCTGTGAGATGATTTCACAGAACACAAAGAAGTTTCTCAGAAAGTTTCTTTCTCTTTGTTTTCGGAAGATATTTTTTTGGCCCTGTAGTCTTCAAAGGGATTCGATATATCTGTTCTCAGATTCCACAGAAATAAGGCTAGCAAAGAGATCCACGAAATACAGATGTAACTCTGTGAGTGGAAGTCACATATCACAGAGCAGTTTCTCAGAAAGCTTCTTTCCAGACTTCATCTGAGGATATTTCCTTTTTCACCATAGCCCTCTATGGGCTTCCAAATATCACTTTGCCAATTCCACAAAAACTGTCTTAGCGAAAGGCTTCTTGAGGGGAAAGCTGTAGCTCTGTGAGATGATTTCACAGAACACAAAGAAGTTTCTCAGAAAGCTTCTTTCTCTTTGTTATCGGAGGATATTTCCTTTGGCCCTATAATGTTCAAAGGGATCCGAAATATCTGTTCTCAGATTCCACAGAAATAAGGCTAGCAAAGAGATCCACGAAATAGAGATGTAACCCTGTGAGTGCAAGTCACACATCACAGAGCAGTTTCTCAGAAAGCTTCTTTCGAGATTTCATCTGGGGATATTTCCTTTTTCACCATAGCCCTCTATGGGCTTCCAAATATCACTTTGCCAATTAAACAAGAACTGTCTTAGCCAAAGGCTTCTTGAGGGGAAAACTGTAACTCTGTGAGATGATTTCACAGAACACAAAGAAGTTTCTCAGAAAGCTTATTTCTCTTTGTTATCGGAGGATATTTCCTTTGGCCCTATAGTCTTCAAAGGGATCCGAAATATCTGTTCTCGGATTCCACAGAAATAAGGCTAGCAAAGAGATACACGAAATACAGATATAACTCTGAGAGTGGAAGTCACACATCACAAAACAGTTTCTCAAAAAGCTTCTTTCCAGATATCATCTGAGGATATTTCCTTTTTCACCATAGCCCTCTATGGGCTTCCAAATATCACTTTGCCAATTCCACAAGAACTGTCTTAGCGAAAGTCTTCTTGAGGGGAAAGCTGTAACTCTGTGAGATGATTTCACAGAACACAAATAAGTTTCTCAGAAAGCTTCTTTCTCTTTGTTATCGGAGGATATTTCCTTTGGCCCTATAGTCTTCAAAGGGATCCGAAATATCTGTTCTCAGATTCCACAGAAATAAGGCCAGCAAAGAGATCCACGAAATACAGATGTAACTCTGTGAGTGCAAGTCACACATCACAGAGCAGTTTCTCAGAAAGCTTCTTTCGAGATTTCATCTGGGGATATTTCCTTTTTCACCATAGCCCTCTAGGGGCTTCCAAATATCACTTTGCCAATTAAACAAGAACTGTCTTAGCCAAAGGCTTCTTGAGGGGAAAACTGTAACTCTGTGAGATGATTTCACAGAACAAAAAGAAGTTTCTCAGAAAGCTTATTTCTCTTTGTTATCGGAGGATATTTCCTTTGGCCCTGTAGTCTTCAAAGGGATCCGAAATATCTGTTCTCGGATTCCACAGAAATAAGGCAAGCAAAGAGATACACGAAATACAGATATAACTCTGTGAGTGGAAGTCACACATCACAGAACAGTTTCTCACAAAGCTTCTTTCCAGATATCATCTGAGGATATTTCCTTTTTCACCATAGCCCTCTATGGGCTTCCAAATATCACTTTGCCAATTCCACAAAACTGCCTAAGCGAAAGGCTTCTTGAGGGGAAAGCTGTAACTCTGTGAGATGATTTCACAGAACACAAAGAAGTTTCTCAGAAAGCTTCTTTCTCTTTGTTTTCGGAAGATATTTTTTTGGCCCTATAGTCTTCAAAGGGATCCGATATATCTCTTCTCAGATTCCACAGAAATAAGGGTAGCAAAGAGATCCACGAAATACAGATGTAACTCTGTGAGTGCAAGTCACACATCAGAGTGCAGTTTCTCAGAAAGCTTCTTTCCAGATTTCATCTGAGGATATTTCCTTTTTCACCATAGCCCTCTAAGGGTTTCCAAATATCACTTTGCCAATTCCACAAGAACTGCCTTACCGAAAGTCTTCTTGAAGGGAAAGCTGTAACTTTGTGAGATGATTTCACAGAACACAAAGAAGTTTCTCAGAAAGCTTCTTTCTCTTTGTTATCGGAGGATATTTCCTTTGGCCCTATAGTCTTCAAAGGGATCCGAAATATCTGTTCTCAGATTCCACAGAAATAAGGGAAGCAAAGAGATCCACGAAATACAGATGTAACTCTGTGAGTGCAAGTGAAACATCACAGAGCAGATTCTCAGAAAGCTTCTTTCCAGATTTCATCTGAGGATATTTCCTTTTTCACCATAGCCCTGTATGGGCTTCCAAATATCACTGTGCGAATTCCACAAGAACTGTCTTAGCGAAAGGCTTCTTAAGGGAAAGCTGTAACTCTGTGAGATGATTTCACAGAACACAAAGAAGTTTCTCAGAAAGCTTCTTTCTCTTTGTTATCGGAGGATATTTACTTTGGCCCTATAGTCTTCAAAGGGATCCGAAATATCTGTTCTCAGATTCCACAGAAATAAGGCTAGCAAAGAGATCCACGAAATACAGATGTAACTCTGTGAGGGCAAGTCACACATCACAGAGCAGTTTCTCAGAAAGCTTCCTTCCAGATTTCATCTGAGGATATTTCCTTTTTCACCATAGCCCTCTATGGGCTTCCAAATATCACTTTGCCAATTCCACGAGAACGGTCTTAGCGAAAGTCTTCTTGAGGGGAAAGCTGTAACTCTGTGAGATGATTTCACAGAACACAAAGAAGTTTCTCAGAAAGCTTCTTTCTCTTTGTTATCGGAGGAAATTTCCTTTGGCCCTATAGTCTTCAAAGGGATCCGAAATATCTGTTCTCAGATTCCACAGAAATAAGGCTAGCAAAGAGATCCACGAAATACAGATGTAATTCTGTGAGTGCAAGTCACACTTCATAGAGCAGTTTCTCTGAAAGCTTCTTTCCAGACTTCATCTGAGGATATTTCCTTTTTCACCATAGCCCTCTATGGGCTTCCAAATATCACTTTGCCAATTCCACAAGAACTGTCTTAGCGAAAGGCTTCTTGGGGGGAAAGCTGTAACTCTGTGAGATGATTTCACAGAACACAAAGAAGTTTCTCAGAAAGCTTCTTTCTCTTTGTTTTCGGAGGATATTTCCTTTAGCCCTATAGTCTTCAAAGGGATCCGAAATATCTGTTCTCAGATTCCACAGAAATAAGGCTATCAAAGAGATCCACGAAATACAGATGTAACTCCCTGAGTGCAAGTCACACATCACAGAGCAGTTTCTCAGAAAGCTTCTTACCAGATTTCATCTGAGTATATATCCTTTTTAACCGTAACCCTCTATGGGCTTCTAAATATCACTTTGTCAATTCCACAAGAACTGCCTTACCGAAAGGCTTCTTGAAGGGAAAGCAATATCTCTGTGAGATGATTTCAGAGAACACAAAGAAGTTTCTCAGAAAGCTTCTTTCTCTTTGTTATCGGAGGATATTTCCTTTGGCCCTATAGTCTTCAAAGGGATCCGAAATATCTCTTCTAAGATTCTACAGAAATCAGGAGAGCAAAGAGTCCACGAAATACAGATGTAACTCTGTGAGTGCAAGTGACACAGCACACAGCATTTTCTCAGAAAGCTTCTTTCCAGATTTCATCTGAGGATATTTCCTTTTCACCTTAGCCCTCGATGGGCTTCCAAATATCACTTTGCCAATTCCACAAGAACTGCCTTACCCAAAGGCGTCTGGAAGGGAAAGCTGTAACTCTGTGAGATGATTTCACAGAACACAAAGAAGTTTCTCAGAAAGCTTCTTTCTCTTTGTTATCGGAGGATATTTCCTTTGGCCCTATAGTCTTCAAAGGGATCCGAAATATCTGTTCTCAGATTCCACAGAAATAAGGCTAGCAAAGAGATCCACGAAATACAGATGTAACTCTGTGAGTGGAAGTCACACATCACAGAGCAGTTTCTCAGAAAGCTTCTTTCCAGATTTCATCTTAGGATATTTCCTTTTTCACCATAGCCCTCTATGGGTTTCCAAATATCACTTTGCCAATTCCACAAGAACTGTCTTAGCGAAAGGCTTCTTGAGGAGAAAGCTGTAACTCTGTGAGATGATTTCACAGAACACAAAGAAGTTTCTCAAAAAGCTTCTTTCTCTCTGTTATCGGAGGATATTTCCTTTGGCCCTATAGTCTTGAAAAGGATGCGAAATATGTGTTCTCAGATTCCACAGAAATAAGGCTAGCAAAGAGATCCACGAAATACAGATGTAATTCTGTGAGTGTAAGTCCCACATCACAGAGCAGTTTCTCAGAAAGCTTCTTTCCAGATTTCATCTGAGTATATTTCCTTTTTCACCATAGCCCTCTATGGGCTTCAAAATATCACTTTGCCAATTCCACAAGAACTGTCGTAGCGAAAGGCTTCTTGAGGGGAAAGCTGTAACTCTGTGTGATGATTTCACAGAACACAAATAAGTTTCTCAGAATGCTTCTTTCTCTTTGTTATCGGAGGATATTTCCTTTGGCCCTATAGTCTTCAAAGGGATCTGAAATATCTGTTCTCAGATTCCACAGAAATAAGGCTAGCAAAGGGATCCACGAAATACAGATGTAACTCTGTGAGTGGAAGTCACACATCACAGAGCAGTTTCTCAGAAAGCTTCTTTGCAGATTTCATCTGAGGATATTTCCTTTTTCACCATAGCCCTTCATGGGCTTCCAAATATCACTTTGCCAATTCCACAAGAATTTTTTAGCAAAAGGCATCTTGAGGGGAAATCTGTAACTCTGTGAGATGATTTCACAGAACACAAAGAAGTTTCTCAGAAAGCTTCTTTCTCTTTGTTATCGGAGGATATTTCCTTTGGCCCTATAGTCTTCAAAGGGATCCGAAATATCTGTTCTCAGATTCCACAGAAATAAGGCTAGCAAAGAGATCCACGAAATACAGATGTAACTCTGTGAGTGGAAGACACATATCACAGAGCAGTTTCTCAGAAACCTTCTTTCCAGATTTCATCTGAGTATATTTCCTTTTTCACCATAGCCCTCTACGGGCTTCCAAATATCACTTTGCCAATTCCACAAGAACTGCCTTACCGAAAGGCTTCTTGAAGGGAAAGCAATATCTCTCTGAGATGATTTCAGAGAATACAAAGAAGTTTCTCAGAAAGCTTCTTTCTCTTTGTTATCGGAGGATATTTCCTTTGGCCCTATACTCTTCAAAGGGATCAGAAATATCGTTTCTCAGATTCCACAGAAATAAGGCTAGCAAAGAGATCCACGAAATACAGATGTAACTCTGTGAGTGGAAGTCACACATCACAGAGCAGTTTCTCAGACAGCTTCTTTCCAGATTTCATCTGAGTATATTTCCTTTTTCACCATAGCCCTCTATGGGCTTCCAAATATCACTTTGCCAATTCCACAAGAACTGTCTTAGCGAAAGGCTTCTTGAGGGGAAAGCTGTAACTCTGTGAGATGATTTCACAGAACACAAAGAAGTTTCTCAGAAAGCTTCTTTCTCTTTGTTATCGGAGGATATTTCCTTTGGCCCTATAGTCTTCAAATGGATCCGAAATATCTGTTCTCAGATTCCACAGAAATAAGGCTAGCAAAGAGATCCACGAAATACAGATGTAACTCTGTGAGTGCAAGTCACACATCACACAGCAGTTTCTCAGAAACCTTCTTTCCAGATTTCTTCTGAGGATAATTCCTTTTTCACCAAAGCCCTCTATGGGCTTCCAAATATCACTTTGCCAATTCCACAAGAACTGTCTTAGCGAAAGGCTTCTTGAGGGGAAAGCTATAACTCTGTGAGATGATTTCACAGAACACAAAGAAGTTTCTCAGAATGCTTCCTTCTCTTTGTTATCGGAGGATATTTCCTTTGGCCCTATAGTCTTCAAAGGGATCCGAAATATCTGTTCTCAGATTCCACAGAAATAAGGATAGCAAAGTGTCCACGAAATACAGATGTAACTCTGTGAGTGCAAGTGACACATCACACAGCAGTTTCTCAGAAAGCTTCTTTCCAGATTTCATCTGAGGATATTTCCTTTTCACCTTAGCCCTCGTTGGGCTTCCAAATATCACTTTGCGAATTCCACAAGAACTGCCTTACCGAAAGGCTTCTTGAAGGGAAAGCTGTATCTCTGTGAGATGATTTCACAGAACACAAAGAAATTTCTCAGAAAGCTTCTTTCTCTTTGTTATCGAAGGATACTTCCTTTGGACCAATAGTCTTCAAAGGGATCCGAAATATCTGTTCTCAGATTCCACAGAAATAAGGCTAGCAAAGAGATCCACGAAATACAGATGTAACTCTGTGAGTGGAAGTCACACATCACAGAGCAGTTTCTCAGAAAGCTTCTTTCCAGATTTCATCGGAGGATATTTCCTTTTTCACCATAGCCCTCTATGGGCTTCCAAATATCACGTTGCCAATTCCACAAGAACTGTCTTAGCGAAAGTCTTCTTGAGGGGAAAGCTGTAACTCTGTGAGATGATTTCACAAAACACCAAGAAATTTCTCAAAAAGCTTCTTTCTCTCTGTTATCCTAGGATATTTCCTTTGGCCCTATAGTCTACAAAAGGATCCGAAATATCTGTTCTCAGATTCCACAGAAATAAGGCTAGCAAAGAGATCCACGAAATACAGATGTAACTCTGTGAGTGCAAGTCACACATCACAGAGCAGTTTCTGAGAAAGCTTCTTTCCAGATTTCATCTGAGGATATTTCCTTTTTCACCATAGCCCTCTATGGGCTTCCAAATATCACTTTGCCAATTCCATAAGAACTGCCTTAGCGAAATGCTTCTTGAGGGGAAAGCTGTAACTCTGTGAGATGATTTCACAGAACACAAAGAAGTTTCTCAGAAAGCTTCTTTCTCTTTGTTTTCGGAGGATATTTCCTTTGGCCCTATAGTCTTCAAAGGGATCCGAAATATCTGTTCTCAGATTCCACAGAAATAAGGCTAGCAAAGAGATCCACGAAATACAGATGTAACTCCGTGAGTGGAAGTCACACATCACAGAGCAGTTTCTCAGAAAGCTTCTTACCAGATTTCATCTGAGTATATTTCCTTTTTAACCATAGCCCTCTATGGGCTTCCAAATATCACTTTGTCAATTCCACAAGAACTGCCTTACCGAAAGGCTTCTTGAAGGGAAAGCTGTAACTCTGTGAGATGATTTCACAGAAAACAAAGAAGTTTCTCAGAAAGCTTCTTTCTCTTTGTAATCGGAGGATATTTCCTTTGGCCCTATACTCTTCAAAGGGATCCGAAATATCTGTTCTCAGATTCCACAGAAATAAGGCTCGCAAAGAGATCCACGAAATACAGATGTAACCCTGTGAGTGCAAGTCACACATCACAGAGCAGTTTCTCAGAAAGCTTTTTCGAGATTTCATCTGGGGATATTTCCTTTTTCACCCTAGCCCTCTATGGGCTTCCAAATATCACTTTGCCAATTAAACAAGAACTGTCTTAGCCAAAGGCTTCTTGAGGGGAAAACTGTAACTCTGTGAGATGATTTCACAGAACACAAAGAAGTTTCTCAGAAAGCTTATTTCTCTTTGCTATCGGAGGATATTTCCTTTGGCCCTAAAGTCTTCAAAGGGATCCGAAATATCTGTTCTCGGATTCCACAGAAATAAGGCAAGCAAAGAGATCCACGAAATACAGATATAACTCTGTGAGTGGAAGTCACACATCACAGAGTAGTTTCTCAGAAAGCTTCTTTCCAGATATCATCTGAGGATATTTCCTTTTTCACCATAGCCCTCTATGGCCTTCCAAATATCACTTTGCCAATTCCACAAGAACTGCCTAAGCGAAAGGCTTCTTGAGTGGAAAGCTGTAACTCTGTGAGATGATTTCACAGAACACAAAGAAGTTTCTCAGAAAGCTTCTTTCTCTTTGTTTTCGGAAGATATTTTTTTGGCCCTGTAGTCTTCAAAGGGATCCGATATATCTGTTCTCAGATTCCACAGAAATAAGGCTAGCAAAGAGATCCACGAAATACAGATGTAACTCTGTGAGTGGAAGTCACATATCACAGAGCAGTTTCTCAGAAAGCTTCTTTCCAGATTTCATCTGAGTATATTTCCTTTTTCACCATAGCCCTCTACGGGCTTCCAAATATCACTTTGCCAATTCCACAAGAACTGCCTTACCGAAAGGCTTCTTGAAGGGAAAGCAATATCTCTCTGAGATGATTTCAGAGAACACAAAGAAGTTTCTCAGAAAGCTTCTTTCTCTTTGTTATCAGAGGATATTTCCTTTGGCCCTATAGTCTTCAAAGGGATCCGAAATATCGGTTCTCAGATTCCACAGAAATAAGGCTAGCAAAGAGATCCACGAAATACAGATGTAACTCTGTGAGGGCAAGTCACACATCACAGAGCAGTTTCTCAGACAGCTTCTTTCCAGATTTCATCTGAGTATATTTCCTTTTTCACCATAGCCCTCTATGGGCTTCCAAATATCACTTTGCCAATTCCACAAGAACTGTCTTAGCGAAAGGCTTCTTGAGGGGAAAGCTGTAACTCTGTGAGATGATTTCACAGAACACAAAGAAGTTTCTCAGAAAGCTTCTTTCTCTTTGTTATCGGAGGATATTTCCTTTGGCCCTATAGTCTTCAAAGGGATCCGAAATATCTGTTCTCAGATTCCACAGAAATAAGGCTAGCAAAGAGATCCACGAAATACAGATGTAACTCTGTGAGTGGAAGTCACACATCACAGAGCAGTTTCTCAGAAAGCTTCTTTCCAGATTTCATCTGAGGATATTTCCTTTTTCACCATAGCCCTCTATGGGTTTCCAAATATCACTTTGCCAATTCCACAAGAACTGTCTTAGCGAAAGGCTTCTTGAGGAGGAAGCTGTAACTCTGTGAGATGATTTCAGAGAACACAAAGAAGTTTCTCAAAAAGCTTCTTTCTCTCTGTTATCGGAGGATATTTCCTTTGGCCCTATAGTCTTGAAAAGGATGCGAAATATGTGTTCTCAGATTCCACAGAAATAAGGCTAGCAAAGAGATCCACGAAATACAGATGTAATTCTGTGAGTGTAAGTCCCACATCACAGAGCAGTTTCTCAGAAAGCTTCTTTCCAGATTTCATCTGAGTATATTTCCTTTTTCACCATAGCCCTCTATGGGCTTCAAAATATCACTTTGCCAATTCCACAAGAACTGTCGTAGCGAAAGGCTTCTTGAGGGGAAAGCTGTAACTCTGTGTGATGATTTCACAGAACACAAATAAGTTTCTCAGAATGCTTCTTTCTCTTTGTTATCGGAGGATATTTCCTTTGGCCCTATAGTCTTCAAAGGGATCTGAAATATCTGTTCTCAGATTCCACAGAAATAAGTCTAGCAACGGGATCCACGAAATACAGATGTAACTCTGTGAGTGGAAGTCACACATCACAGAGCAGTTTCTCAGAAAGCTTCTTTGCAGATTTCATCTGAGGATATTTCCTTTTTCACCATAGCCCTTCATGGGCTTCCAAATATCACTTTGCCAATTCCACAAGAATTTTCTTAGCGAAAGGCATCTTGAGGGGAAAGCTGTAACTCTGTGAGATGATTTCACAGAACACAAAGAAGTTTCTCAGAAAGCTTCTTTCTCTTTGTTATCGGAGGATATTTCCTTTGGCCCTATAGTCTTCAAAGGGATCCGAAATATCTGTTCTCAGATTCCACAGAAATAAGGCTAGCAAAGAGATCCACGAAATACAGATGTAACTCTGTGAGTGGAAGTCACATACCACAGAGCAGTTTCTCAGAAAGCTTCTTTCCAGATTTCATCTGAGTATATTTCCTTTTTCACCATAGCCCTCTACGGGCTTCCAAATATCACTTTGCCAATTCCACAAGAACTGCCTTACCGAAAGGCTTCTTGAAGGGAAAGCAATATCTCTCTGAGATGATTTCAGAGAACACAAAGAAGTTTCTCAGAAAGCTTCTTTCTCTTTGTTATCGGAGGATATTTCCTTTGGCCCTATAGTCTTCAAAGGGATCCGAAATATCGGTTCTCAGATTCCACAGAAATAAGGCTAGCAAAGAGATCCACGAAATACAGATGTAACTCTATGAGTGGAAGTCACACATCACAGAGCAGTTTCTCAGACAGCTTCTTTCCAGATTTCATCTGAGTATATTTCCTTTTTCACCATAGCCCTCTATGGGCTTCCAAATATCACTTTGCCAATTCCACAAGAACTGTCTTAGCGAAAGGCTTCTTGAGGGGAAAGCTGTAACTCTGTGAGATGATTTCACAGAACACAAAGAAGTTTCTCAGAAAGCTTCTTTCTCTTTGTTATCGGAGGATATTTCCTTTGGCCCTATAGTCTTCAAATGGATCCGAAATATCTGTTCTCAGATTCCACAGAAATAAGGCTAGCAAAGAGATCCACGAAATACAGATGTAACTCTGTGAGTGCAAGTCACACATCACACAGCAGTTTCTCAGAAAGCTTCTTTCCAGATTTCATCTGAGGATAATTCCTTTTTCACCAAAGCCCTCTATGGGCTTCCAAATATCAGTTTGCCAATTCCACAAGAACTGTCTTAGCGAAAGGCTTCTTGAGGGGAAAGCTGTAACTCTGCGAGATGATTTCACAGAACACAAAGAAGTTTCTCAGAATGCTTCTTTCTCTTTGTTATCGAAGGATACTTCCTTTGGACCAATAGTCTTCAAAGGGATCCGAAATATCTGTTCTCAGATTCCACAGAAATAAGGCTAGCAAAGAGATCCACGAAATACAGATGTAACTCTGTGAGTGGAAGTCACACATCACAGAGCAGTTTCTCAGAAAGCTTCTTTCCAGATTTCATCGGAGGATATTTCCTTTTTCACCATAGCCCTCTATGGGCTTCCAAATATCACTTTGCCAATTCCACAAGAACTGTCTTAGCGAAAGTCTTCTTGAGGGGAAAGCTGTAACTCTGTGAGATGATTTCACAAAACACCAAGAAGTTTCTCAAAAAGCTTCTTTCTCTCTGTTATCCTAGGATATTTCCTTTGGCCCTATAGTCTACAAAAGGATCCGAAATATCTGTTCTCAGATTCCACAGAAATAAGGCTAGCAAAGAGATCCACGAAATACAGATGTAATTCTGTGAGTGCAAGTCACACATCACAGAGCAGTTTCTGAGAAAGCTTCTTTCCAGATTTCATCTGAGGATATTTCCTTTTTCACCATAGCCCTCTATGGGCTTCCAAATATCACTTTGCCAATTCCACAAGAACTGCCTTAGCGAAAGGCATCTTGAGGGGAAAGCTGTAACTCTGTGAGACGATTTCACAGAACACAAAGAAGTTTCTCAGAAAGCTTCTTTCTCTTTGTTTTCGGAGGATGTTTCCTTTGGCCCTATAGTCTTCAAAGGGATCCGAAATATCTGTTCTCAGATTCCACAGAAATAAGGCTAGCAAAGAGATCCACGAAATACAGATGTAACCCTGTGAGTGCAAGTCACACATCACAGAGCAGTTTCTCAGAAAGCTTTTTCGAGATTTCATCTGGGGATATTTCCTTTTTCACCCTAGCCCTCTATGGGCTTCCAAATATCACTTTGCCAATTAAACAAGAACTGTCTTAGCCAAAGGCTTCTTGAGGGGAAAACTGTAACTCTGTGGAATGATTTCACAGAACACAAAGAAGTTTCTCAGAAAGCTTCTTTCTCTTTGTTATCGGAGGATATTTCCTTTGGCCCTAAAGTCTTCAAAGGGATCCGAAATATCTGTTCTCGGATTCCACAGAAATAAGGCTAGCAAAGAGATCCACGAAATACAGATATAACTCTGTGAGTGGAAGTCACACATCACAGAGTAGTTTCTCAGAAAGCTTCTTTCCAGATATCATCTGAGGATATTTCCTTTTTCACCATAGCCCTCTATGGCCTTCCAAATATCACTTTGCCTATTCCACAAGAACTGCCTAAGCGAAAGGCTTCTTGAGGGGAAAGCTGTAACTCTGTGAGATGATTTCACAGAACACAAAGAAGTTTCTCAGAAAGCTTCTTTCTCTTTGTTTTCGGAAGATATTTTTTTGGCCCTGTAGTCTTCAAAGGGATCCGATATATCTGTTCTCAGATTCCACAGAGATAAGGCTAGCAAGGAGATCCACGAAATACAGATGTAACTCTGTGAGTGGAAGTCACATATCACAGAGCAGTTTCTCAGAAAGCTTCTTTCCAGATTTCATCTGAGTATATTTCCTTTTTCACCATAGCCCTCTACGGGCTTGCAAATATCACTTTGCCAATTCCACAAGAACTGCCTTACCGAAAGGCTTCTTGAAGGGAAAGCAATATCTCTCTGAGATGATTTCAGAGAACACAAAGAAGTTTCTCAGAAAGCTTCTTTATCTTTGTTATCGGAGGATATTTCCTTTGGCCCTATAGTCTTCAAAGAGATCCGAAATATCGGTTCTCAGATTCCACAGAAATAAGGCTAGCAAAGAGATCCACGAAATACAGATGTAACTCTGTGAGTGGAAGTCACACATCACAGAGCAGTTTCTCAGACAGCTTCTTTCCAGATTTCATCTGAGTATATTTCATTTTTCACCATAGCCCTCTATGGGCTTCCAAATATCACTTTACCAATTCCACAAGAACTGTCTTAGCGAAAGGCTTCTTGAGGGGAAAGCTGTAACTCTGTGAGATGATTTCACAGAACACAAAGAAGTTTCTCAAAAAGCTTCTTTCTCTTTGTTATCGGAGGATATTTCCTTTTGCCCTATAGTCTTCAAATATATCCGAAATATCTGTTCTCAGATTCCACAGAAATAAGGCTAGCAAAGAGATCCACGAAATACAGATGTAACTCTGTGAGTGCAAGTCACACATCACACAGCAGTTTCTCAGAAAGCTTCTTTCCAGATTTCATCTGAGGATAATTCCTTTTTCACCAAAGCCCTCTATGGGCTTCCAAATATCACTTTGCCAATTCCACAAGAACTGTCTTAACGAAAGGCTTCTTGAGGGGAAAGTTGTAACTCTGTGAGATGATTTCACAGAACACAAAGAAGTTTCTCAGAAAGCTTCTTTCTCTTTGTTATCGGAGGATATTTCCTTTGGCCCTATAGTCTTCAAAGGGATCCGAAATATCTGTTCTCAGATTCCACAGAAATAAGGGTAGCAAAGAGATCCACGAAATACAGATGTATCTCTGTGAGTGGAAGTCACATATCACAGAGCAGTTTCTCAGAAAGCTTCTTTCCAGATTTCATCTGAGGATATTTCCTTTTTCACCATAGCCCTCTATGGGTTTCCAAATATCACTTTGCCAATTCCACAAGAACTGTCTTAGCGAAAGGCTTCTTGAGGAGAAAGCTGTAACTCTGTGAGATGATTTCAGAGAACACAAAGAGGTTTCTCAAAAAGCTTCTTTCTCTCTGTTATCGGAGGATATTTTCTTTGGCCCTATAGTCTTGAAAAGGATGCGAAATATGTGTTCTCAGATTCCACAGAAATAAGGCTAGCAAAGAGATCCACGAAATACAGATGTAATTCTGTGAGTGTAAGTCCCACATCACAGAGCAGTTTCTCAGAAAGCTTCTTTCCAGATTTCATCTGAGTATATTTCCTTTTTCACCATAGCCCTCTATGGGCTTCAAAATATCACTTTGCCAATTCCACAAGAACTGTCGTAGCGAAAGGCTTCTTGAGGGGAAAGCTGTAACTCTGTGTGATGATTTCACAGAACACAAATAAGTTTCTCAGAATGATTCTTTCTCTTTGTTATCGGAGGCTATTTCCTTTGGCCCTATAGTCTTAAAGGGATCTGAAATATCTGTTCTCAGATTCCACAGAAATAAGGCTAGCAAAGGGATCCACGAAATACAGATGTAACTCTGTGAGTGGAAGTCACACATCACAGAGCAGTTTCTCAGAAAGCTTCTTTGCAGATTTCATCTGAGGATATTTCCTTTTTCACCATAGCCCTTCATGGGCTTCCAAATATCACTTTGCCAATTCCACAAGAACTGCCTTACCGAAAGGCTTCTTGAAGGGAAAGCAATATCTCTCTGAGATGATTTCAGAGAACACAAAGAAGTTTCTCAGAAAGCTTCTTTCTCTTTGTTATCGGAGGATATTTCCTTTGGCCCTATACTCTTCAAAGGGATCCGAAATATCGGTTCTCAGATTTCACAGAAATAAGGCTAGCAAAGAGATCCACGAAATACAGATGTAACTCTGTGAGTGGAAGTCACACATCACAGAGCAGTTTCTCAGAAAGCTTCTTTCCAGATTTCATCTGAGTATATTTCCTTTTTCACCATAGCCCTCTATGGGCTTCAAAATATCACTTTGCCAATTCCACAAGAACTGTCGTAGCGAAAGGCTTCTTGAGGGGAAAGCTGTAACTCTGTGTGATGATTTCACAGAACACAAATAAGTTTCTCAGAATGCTTCTTTCTCTTTGTTATCGGAGGCTATTTCCTTTGGCCCTATAGTCTTAAAGGGATCTGAAATATCTGTTCTCAGATTCCACAGAAATAAGGCTAGCAAAGGGATCCACGAAATACAGATGTAACTCTGTGAGTGGAAGTCACACATCACAGAGCAGTTTCTCAGAAAGCTTCTTTGCAGATTTCATCTGAGGATATTTCCTTTTTCACCATAGCCCTTCATGGGCTTCCAAATATCACTTTGCCAATTCCACAAGAACTGCCTTACCGAAAGGCTTCTTGAAGGGAAAGCAATATCTCTCTGAGATGATTTCAGAGAACACAAAGAAGTTTCTCAGAAAGCTTCTTTCTCTTTGTTATCGGAGGATATTTCCTTTGGCCCTATACTCTTCAAAGGGATCCGAAATATCGGTTCTCAGATTCCACAGAAATAAGGCTAGCAAAGAGATCCACGAAATACAGATGTAACTCTGTGAGTGGAAGTCACACATCACAGAGCAGTTTCTCAGACAGCTTCTTTCCAGATTTCATCTGAGTATATTTCCTTTTTCACCATAGCCCTCTATGGGCTTCCAAATATCACTTTGCCAATTCCACAAGAACTGTCTTAGCGAAAGGCTTCTTGAGGGGAAAGCTGTAACTCTGTGAGATGATTTCACAGAACACAAAGAAGTTTCTCAGAAAGCTTCTTTCTCTTTGTTATCGGAGGATATTTCCTTTGGCCCTATAGTCTTCAAATGGATCCGAAATATCTGTTCTCAGATTCCACAGAAATAAGGCTAGCAAAGAGATCCACGAAATACAGATGTAACTCTGTGAGTGCAAGTCAAACATCACACAGCAGTTTCTCAGAAAGCTTCTTTCCAGATTTCATCTGAGGATAATTCCTTTTTCACCAAAGCCCTCTATGTTCTTCCAAATATTACTTTGCCAATTCCACAAGAACTGTCTTAGCGAAAGGCTTCTTGAGGGGAAAGCTGTAACTCTGTGAGATGATTTCACAGAACACAAAGAAGTTTCTCAGAATGCTTCTTTTCTTTCTTATCGGAGGATATTTCCTTTGGCCCTAAAGTCTTCAAAGGGATCCGAAATATCTGTTGTCAGATTCCACAGAAATAAGGATAGCAAAGAGTCCACGAAATACAGATGTAACTCTGTGAGTGCAAGTGACACATCACACAGCAGTTTCTCAGAAAGCTTCTTTCCAGATTTCATCTGAGGATATTTCCTTTTCACCTTAGCCCTCGTTGGGCTTCCAAATATCACTTTGCCAATTCCACAAGAACTGCCTTACCGAAAGGCTTCTTGAAGGGAAAGCTGTATCTCTGTGAGATGATTTCACAGAACACAAAGAAATTTCTCAGAAAGCTTCTTTCTCTTTGTTATCGAAGGATACTTCCTTTGGACCAATAGTCTTCAAAGGGATCCGAAATATCTGTTCTCAGATTCCACAGAAATAAGGCTAGCAAAGAGATCCACGAAATACAGATGTAACTCTGTGAGTGCAAGTCACACATCACAGAGCAGTTTCTCAGAAAGCTTCTTTCGAGATTTCATCTGGGGATATTTCCTTTTTCACCATAGCCCTCTATGGGCTTCCAAATATCACTTTGCCAATTAAACAAGAACTGTCTTAGCCAAAGGCTTCTTGAGGGGAAAACTGTAACTCTGTGAGATGATTTCACAGAACACAAAGAAGTTTCTCAGAAAGCTTATTTCTCTTTGTTATCGGAGGATATTTCCTTTGGCCCTATAGTCTTCAAAGGGATCCGAAATATCTGTTCTCGGATTCCACAGAAATAAGGCAAGCAAAGAGATACACGAAATACAGATATAACTCTGTGAGTGGAAGTCACACATCACAGAACAGTTTCTCACAAAGCTTCTTTCCAGATATCATCTGAGGATATTTCCTTTTTCACCATAGCCCTCTATGGGCTTCCAAATATCACTTTGCCAATTCCACAAAACTGCCTAAGCGAAAGGCTTCTTGAGGGGAAAGCTGTAACTCTGTGAGATGATTTCACAGAACACAAAGAAGTTTCTCAGAAAGCTTCTTTCTCTTTGTTTTCGGAAGATATTTTTTTGGCCCTATAGTCTTCAAAGGGATCCGATATATCTCTTCTCAGATTCCACAGAAATAAGGGTAGCAAAGAGATCCACGAAATACAGATGTAACTCTGTGAGTGCAAGTCACACATCAGAGTGCAGTTTCTCAGAAAGCTTCTTTCCAGATTTCATCTGAGGATATTTCCTTTTTCACCATAGCCCTCTAAGGGTTTCCAAATATCACTTTGCCAATTCCACAAGAACTGCCTTACCGAAAGTCTTCTTGAAGGGAAAGCTGTAACTTTGTGAGATGATTTCACAGAACACAAAGAAGTTTCTCAGAAAGCTTCTTTCTCTTTGTTATCGGAGGATATTTCCTTTGGCCCTATAGTCTTCAAAGGGATCCGAAATATCTGTTCTCAGATTCCACAGAAATAAGGGAAGCAAAGAGATCCACGAAATACAGATGTAACTCTGTGAGTGCAAGTGAAACATCACAGAGCAGATTCTCAGAAAGCTTCTTTCCAGATTTCATCTGAGGATATTTCCTTTTTCACCATAGCCCTGTATGGGCTTCCAAATATCACTGTGCGAATTCCACAAGAACTGTCTTAGCGAAAGGCTTCTTAAGGGAAAGCTGTAACTCTGTGAGATGATTTCACAGAACACAAAGAAGTTTCTCAGAAAGCTTCTTTCTCTTTGTTATCGGAGGAGATTTACTTTGGCCCTATAGTCTTCAAAGGGATCCGAAATATCTGTTCTCAGATTCCACAGAAATAAGGCTAGCAAAGAGATCCACGAAATACAGATGTAACTCTGTGAGGGCAAGTCACACATCACAGAGCAGTTTCTCAGAAAGCTTCCTTCCAGATTTCATCTGAGGATATTTCCTTTTTCACCATAGCCCTCTATGGGCTTCCAAATATCACTTTGCCAATTCCACGAGAACGGTCTTAGCGAAAGTCTTCTTGAGGGGAAAGCTGTAACTCTGTGAGATGATTTCACAGAACACAAAGAAGTTTCTCAGAAAGCTTCTTTCTCTTTGTTATCGGAGGAAATTTCCTTTGGCCCTATAGTCTTCAAAGGGATCCGAAATATCTGTTCTCAGATTCCACAGAAATAAGGCTAGCAAAGAGATCCACGAAATACAGATGTAATTCTGTGAGTGCAAGTCACACTTCATAGAGCAGTTTCTCTGAAAGCTTCTTTCCAGACTTCATCTGAGGATATTTCCTTTTTCACCATAGCCCTCTATGGGCTTCCAAATATCACTTTGCCAATTCCACAAGAACTGTCTTAGCGAAAGGCTTCTTGGGGGGAAAGCTGTAACTCTGTGAGATGATTTCACAGAACACAAAGAAGTTTCTCAGAAAGCTTCTTTCTCTTTGTTTTCGGAGGATATTTCCTTTAGCCCTATAGTCTTCAAAGGGATCCGAAATATCTGTTCTCAGATTCCACAGAAATAAGGCTATCAAAGAGATCCACGAAATACAGATGTAACTCCCTGAGTGCAAGTTACACATCACAGAGCAGTTTCTCAGAAAGCTTCTTACCAGATTTCATCTGAGTATATATCCTTTTTAACCGTAACCCTCTATGGGCTTCTAAATATCACTTTGTCAATTCCACAAGAACTGCCTTACCGAAAGGCTTCTTGAAGGGAAAGCAATATCTCTGTGAGATGATTTCAGAGAACACAAAGAAGTTTCTCAGAAAGCTTCTTTCTCTTTGTTATCGGAGGATATTTCCTTTGGCCCTATAGTCTTCAAAGGGATCCGAAATATCTCTTCTCAGATTCTACAGAAATCAGGAGAGCAAAGAGTCCACGAAATACAGATGTAACTCTGTGAGTGCAAGTGACACAGCACACAGCAGTTTCTCAGAAAGCTTCTTTCCAGATTTCATCTGAGGATATTTCCTTTTCACCTTAGCCCTCGATGGGCTTCCAAATATCACTTTGCCAATTCCACAAGAACTGCCTTACCCAAAGGCGTCTGGAAGGGAAAGCTGTAACTCTGTGAGATGATTTCACAGAACACAAAGAAGTTTCTCAGAAAGCTTCTTTCTCTTTGTTATCGGAGGATATTTCCTTTAGCCCTATTGTCTTCAAAGGGATCCGAAATATCTGTTCTCAGATTCCACAGAAATAAGGCTAGCAAAGAGATCCACGAAATACAGATGTAACTCTGTGAGTGGAAGTCACACATCACAGAGCAGTTTCTCAGAAAGCTTCTTTCCAGATTTCATCTGAGGATATTTCCTTTTTCACCATAGCCCTCTATGGGTTTCCAAATATCACTTTGCCAATTCCACAAGAACTGTCTTAGCGAAAGGCTTCTTGAGGAGAAAGCTGTAACTCTGTGAGATGATTTCACAGAACACAAAGAAGTTTCTCAAAAAGCTTCTTTCTCTCTGTTATCGGAGGATATTTCCTTTGGCCCTATAGTCTTGAAAAGGATGCGAAATATGTGTTCTCAGATTCCACAGAAATAAGGCTAGCAAAGAGATCCACGAAATACAGATGTAATTCTGTGAGTGTAAGTCCCACATCACAGAGCAGTTTCTCAGAAAGCTTCTTTCCAGATTTCATCTGAGTATATTTCCTTTTTCACCATAGCCCTCTATGGGCTTCCAAATATCACGTTGCCAATTCCACAAGAACTGTCTTAGCGAAAGTCTTCTTGAGGGGAAAGCTGTAACTCTGTGAGATGATTTCACAAAACACGAAGAAATTTCTCAGAAAGCTTCTTTCTCTTTGTAATCGGAGGATATTTCCTTTGGCCCTATACTCTTCAAAGGGATCCGAAATATCTGTTCTCAGATTCCACAGAAATAAGGCTCGCAAAGAGATCCACGAAATACAGATGTAACCCTGTGAGTGCAAGTCACACATCACAGAGCAGTTTCTCAGAAAGCTTTTTCGAGATTTCATCTGGGGATATTTCCTTTTTCACCCTAGCCCTCTATGGGCTTCCAAATATCACTTTGCCAATTAAACAAGAACTGTCTTAGCCAAAGGCTTCTTGAGGGGAAAACTGTAACTCTGTGAGATGATTTCACAGAACACAAAGAAGTTTCTCAGAAAGCTTATTTCTCTTTGCTATCGGATGATATTTCCTTTGGCCCTAAAGTCTTCAAAGGGATCCGAAATATCTGTTCTCGGATTCCACAGAAATAAGGCAAGCAAAGAGATCCACGAAATACAGATATAACTCTGTGAGTGGAAGTCACACATCACAGAGTAGTTTCTCAGAAAGCTTCTTTCCAGATATCATCTGAGGATATTTCCTTTTTCACCATAGCCCTCTATGGCCTTCCAAATATCACTTTGCCAATTCCACAAGAACTGCCTAAGCGAAAGGCTTCTTGAGTGGAAAGCTGTAACTCTGTGAGATGATTTCACAGAACACAAAGAAGTTTCTCAGAAAGCTTCTTTCTCTTTCTTTTCGGAAGATATTTTTTTGGCCCTGTAGTCTTCAAAGGGATCCGATATATCTGTTCTCAGATTCCACAGAAATAAGGCTAGCAAAGAGATCCACGAAATACAGATGTAACTCTGTGAGTGGAAGTCACATATCACAGAGCAGTTTCTCAGAAAGCTTCTTTCCAGATTTCATCTGAGTATATTTCCTTTTTCACCATAGCCCTCTACGGGCTTCCAAATATCACTTTGCCAATTCCACAAGAACTGCCTTACCGAAAGGCTTCTTGAAGGGAAAGCAATATCTCTCTGAGATGATTTCAGAGAACACAAAGAAGTTTCTCAGAAAGCTTCTTTCTCTTTGTTATCAGAGGATATTTCCTTTGGCCCTATAGTCTTCAAAGGGATCCGAAATATCGGTTTTCAGATTCCACAGAAATGGGCTAGCAAAGAGATCCACGAAATACAGATGTAACTCTGTGAGGGCAAGTCACACATCACAGAGCAGTTTCTCAGACAGCTTCTTTCCAGATTTCATCTGAGTATATTTCCTTTTTCACCATAGCCCTCTATGGGCTTCCAAATATCACTTTGCCAATTCCACAAGAACTGTCTTAGCGAAAGGCTTCTTGAGGGGAAAGCTGTAACTCTGTGAGATGATTTCACAGAACACAAAGAAGTTTCTCAGAAAGCTTCTTTCTCTTTGTTATCGGAGGATATTTCCTTTGGCCCTATAGTCTTCAAAGGGATCCGAAATATCTGTTCTCAGATTCCACAGAAATAAGGCTAGCAAAGAGATCCACAAAATACAGATGTAACTCTGTGAGTGGAAGTCACACATCACAGAGCAGTTTCTCAGAAAGCTTCTTTCCAGATTTCATCTGAGGATATTTCCTTTTCACCATAGCCCTCTATGGGTTTCCAAATATCACTTTGCCAATTCCACAAGAACTGTCTTAGCGAAAGGCTTCTTGAGGAGGAAGCTGTAACTCTGTGAGATGATTTCACAGAACACAAAGAAGTTTCTCAAAAAGCTTCTTTCTCTCTGTTATCGGAGGATATTTCCTTTGGCCCTATAGTCTTGAAAAGGATGCGAAATATGTGTTCTCAGATTCCACAGAAATAAGGCTAGCAAAGAGATCCACGAAATACAGATGTAATTCTGTGAGTGTAAGTCCCACATCACAGAGCAGTTTCTCAGAAAGCTTCTTTCCAGATTTCATCTGAGTATATTTCCTTTTTCACCATAGCCCTCTATGGGCTTCAAAATATCACTTTGCCAATTCCACAAGAACTGTCGTAGCGAAAGGCTTCTTGAGGGGAAAGCTGTAACTCTGTGTGATGATTTCACAGAACACAAATAAGTTTCTCAGAATGCTTCTTTCTCTTTGTTATCGGAGGATATTTCCTTTGGCCCTATAGTCTTCAAAGGGATCTGAAATATCTGTTCTCAGATTCCACAGAAATAAGTCTAGCAACGGGATCCACGAAATACAGATGTAACTCTGTGAGTGGAAGTCACACATCACAGAGCAGTTTCTCAGAAAGCTTCTTTGCAGATTTCATCTGAGGATATTTCCTTTTTCACCATAGCCCTTCATGGGCTTCCAAATATCACTTTGCCAATTCCACAAGAATTTTCTTAGCGAAAGGCATCTTGAGGGGAAAGCTGTAACTCTCTGAGATGATTTCAGAGAACACAAAGAAGTTTCTCAGAAAGCTTCTTTCTCTTTGTTATCGGAGGATATTTCCTTTGGCCCTATAGTCTTCAAAGGGATCCGAAATATCGGTTCTCAGATTCCACAGGAATAAGGCTAGCAAAGAGATCCACGAAATACAGATGTAACTCTATGAGTGGAAGTCACACATCACAGAGCAGTTTCTCAGACAGCTTCTTTCCAGATTTCATCTGAGTATATTTCCCTTTTCACCATAGCCCTCTATGGGCTTCCAAATATCACTTTGCCAATTCCACAAGAACTGTCTTAGCGAAAGGCTTCTTGAGGGGAAAGCTGTAACTCTGTGAGATGATTGCACAGAACACAAAGAAGTTTCTCAGAAAGCTTCTTTCTCTTTGTTATCGGAGGATATTTCCTTTGGCCCTATAGTCTTCAAATGGATCCGAAATATCTGTTCTCAGATTCCACAGAAATAAGGCTAGCAAAGAGATCCACGAAATACAGATGTAACTCTGTGAGTGCAAGTCACACATCACACAGCAGTTTCTCAGAAAGCTTCTTTCCAGATTTCATCTGAGGATAATTCCTTTTTCACCAAAGCCCTCTATGGGCTTCCAAATATCACTTTGCCAATTCCACAAGAACTGTCTTAGCTAAAGGCTTCTTGAGGGGAAAGCTGTAACTCTGCGAGATGATTTCACAGAACACAAAGAAGTTTCTCAGAATGCTTCTTTCTCTTTGTTATCGGAGGATATTTCCTTTGGCCCTATAGTCTTCAAAGGGATCCGAAATATCTGTTCTCAGATTCCACAGAAATAAGGCTAGCAAAGGAATCCACGAAATACAGATGTAAATCTGTGAGTGCAAGTGACACATCACACAGCAGTTTCTCAGAAAGCTTCTTTCCAGATTTCATCTGAGGATATTTCCTTTTCACCTTAGCCCTCGTTGGGCTTCAAAATATCACTTTGCCAATTCCACAAAAACTGCCTTACCGAAAGGCTTCTTGAAGGGAAAGCTGTATCTCTGTGAGATGATTTCACAGAATACAAAGAAATTTCTCAGAAAGCTTCTTTCTCTTTGTTATCGAAGGATACTTCCTTTGGACCAATAGTCTTCAAAGGGATCCGAAATATCTGTTCTCAGATTCCACAGAAATAAGGCTAGCAAAGAGATCCACGAAATACAGATGTAACTCTGTGAGTGGAAGTCACACATCACAGAGCAGTTTCTCAGAAAGCTTCTTTCCAGATTTCATCGGAGGATATTTCCTTTTTCACCATAGCCCTCTATGGGCTTCCAAATATCACTTTGCCAATTCCACAAGAACTGTCTTAGCGAAAGTCTTCTTGAGGGGAAAGCTGTAACTCTGTGAGATGATTTCACAAAACACCAAGAAGTTTCTCAAAAAGCTTCTTTCTCTCTGTTATCCTAGGATATTTCCTTTGGCCCTATAGTCTACAAAAGGATCCGAAATATCTGTTCTCAGATTCCACAGAAATAAGGCTAGCAAAGTGATCCACGAAATAAAGATGTAATTCTGTGAGTGCAAGTCACACATCACAGAGCAGTTTCTGAGAAAGCTTCTTTCCAGATTTCATCTGAGGATATTTCCTTTTTCACCATAGCCCTCTATGGGCTTCCAAATATCACTTTGCCAATTCCACAAGAACTGCCTTAGCGAAAGGCATCTTGAGGGGAAAGCTGTAACTCTGTGAGATGATTTCACAGAACACAAAGAAGTTTCTCAGAAAGCTTCTTTCTCTTTGTTTTCGGAGGATGTTTCCTTTGGCCCTATAGTCTTCAAAGGGATCCGAAATATCTGTTCTCAGATTCCACAGAAATAAGGCTAGCAAAGAGATCCACGAAATACAGATGTAACCCTGTGAGTGCAAGTCACACATCACAGAGCAGTTTCTCAGAAAGCTTTTTCGAGATTTCATCTGGGGATATTTCCTTTTTCACCCTAGCCCTCTATGGGCTTCCAAAGATCACTTTGCCAATTAAACAAGAACTGTCTTAGCCAAAGGCTTCTTGAGGGGAAAACTGTAACTCTGTGAGATGATTTCACAGAACACAAAGAAGTTTCTCAGAAAGCTTCTTTCTCTTTGTTATCGGAGGATATTTCCTTTGGCCCTAAAGTCTTCAAAGGGATCCGAAATATCTGTTCTCGGATTCCACAGAAATAAGGCTAGCAAAGAGATCCACGAAATACAGATATAACTCTGTGAGTGGAAGTCACACATCACAGAGTAGTTTCTCAGAAAGCTTCTTTCCAGATATCATCTGAGGATATTTCCTTTTTCACCATAGCCCTCTATGTCCTTCCAAATATCACTTTGCCTATTCCACAAGAACTGCCTAAGCGAAAGGCTTCTTGAGGGGAAAGCTGTAACTCTGTGAGATGATTTCACAGAACACAAAGAAGTTTCTCAGAAAGCTTCTTTCTCTTTGTTTTCGGAAGATATTTTTTTGGCCCTGTAGTCTTCAAAGGGATCCGATATATCTGTTCTCAGATTCCACAGAGATAAGGCTAGCAAGGAGATCCACGAAATACAGATGTAACTCTGTGAGTGGAAGTCACATATCACAGAGCAGTTTCTCAGAAAGCTTCTTTCCAGATTTCATCTGAGTATATTTCCTTTTTCACCATAGCCCTCTACGGGCTTCCAAATATCACTTTGCCAATTCCACAAGAACTGCCTTACCGAAAGGCTTCTTGAAGGGAAAGCAATATCTCTCTGAGATGATTTCAGAGAACACAAAGAAGTTTCTCAGAAAGCTTCTTTCTCTTTGTTATCAGAGGATATTTCCTTTGGCCCTATAGTCTTCAAAGGGATCCGAAATATCTGTTCTCGGATTCCACAGAAATAAGGCTAGCAAAGAGATCCACGAAATACAGATATAACTCTGTGAGTGGAAGTCACACATCACAGAGTAGTTTCTCAGAAAGCTTCTTTCCAGATATCATCTGAGGATATTTCCTTTTTCACCATAGCCCTCTATGGCCTTCCAAATATCACTTTGCCTATTCCACAAGAACTGCCTAAGCGAAAGGCTTCTTGAGGGGAAAGCTGTAACTCTGTGAGATGATTTCACAGAACACAAAGAAGTTTCTCAGAAAGCTTCTTTCTCTTTGTTTTCGGAAGATATTTTTTTGGCCCTGTAGTCTTCAAAGGGATCCGATATATCTGTTCTCAGATTCCACAGAGATAAGGCTAGCAAGGAGATCCACGAAATACAGATGTAACTCTGTGAGTGGAAGTCACATATCACAGAGCAGTTTCTCAGAAAGCTTCTTTCCAGATTTCATCTGAGTATATTTCCTTTTTCACCATAGCCCTCTACGGGCTTGCAAATATCACTTTGCCAATTCCACAAGAACTGCCTTACCGAAAGGCTTCTTGAAGGGAAAGCAATATCTCTCTGAGATGATTTCAGAGAACACAAAGAAGTTTCTCAGAAAGCTTCTTTCTCTTTGTTATCGGAGGATATTTCCTTTGGCTCTTTAGTCTTCAAAGGGATCCGAAATATCTGTTCTCAGATTCCACAGAAATAAGGCTAGCAAAGGAATCCACGAAATACAGATGTAACTCTGTGAGGGCAAGTCACACATCACAGAGCAGTTTCTCAGAAAGCTTCTTTCCAGATTTCATCTGAGGATATTACCTTTTTCACCATAGCCCTCAATGGGCTTCCAAATATCACTTTGCCAATTCCACAAGAACTGTCTTAGCGAAAGTCTTCTTGAGGGGAAAGCTGTAACTCTGTGAGATGATTTCACAGAACACAAATAAGTTTCTCAGAAAGCTTCTTTCTCTTTGTTATCGGAGGATATTTCCTTTGGCCCTATAGTCTTCAAAGGGATCCGAAATATCTGTTCTCGGATTCCACAGAAATAAGGCAAGCAAAGAGATACACGAAATACAGATATAACTCTGTGAGTGGAAATCACACATCACAGAACAGTTTCTCACAAAGCTTCTTTCCAGATATCATCTGAGGATATTTCCTTTTTCACCATAGCCCTCTATGGGCTTCCAAATATCACTTTGCCAATTCCACAAAACTGCCTAAGCGAAAGGCTTCTTGAGGGGAAAGCTGTAACTCTGTGAGATGATTTCACAGAACACAAAGAAGTTTCTCAGAAAGCTTCTTTCTCTTTGTTATCGGAGGATATTTCCTTTGGCCCTATAGTCTTCAAAGGGATCCGAAATATCTGTTCTCAGATTCCACAGAAATAAGGGTAGCAAAGAGATCCACGAAATACAGATGTAACTCTGTGAGTGGAAGTCACATATCACAGAGCAGTTTCTCAGAAAGCTTCTTTCCAGATTTCATCTGAGGATATTTCCTTTTTCACCATAGCCCTCTATGGGTTTCCAAATATCACTTTGCCAATTCCACAAGAACTGTCTTAGCGAAAGGCTTCTTGAGGAGAAAGCTGTAACTCTGTGAGATGATTTCACAGAACACAAAGAGGTTTCTCAAAAAGCTTCTTTCTCTCTGTTATCGGAGGATATTTTCTTTGGCCCTATAGTCTTGAAAAGGATGCGAAATATGTGTTCTCAGATTCCACAGAAATAAGGCTAGCAAAGAGATCCACGAAATACAGATGTAATTCTGTGAGTGTAAGTCCCACATCACAGAGCAGTTTCTCAGAAAGCTTCTTTCCAGATTTCATCTGAGTATATTTCCTTTTTCACCATAGCCCTCTATGGGCTTCAAAATATCACTTTGCCAATTCCACAAGAACTGTCGTAGCGAAAGGCTTCTTGAGGGGAAAGCTGTAACTCTGTGTGATGATTTCACAGAACACAAATAAGTTTCTCAGAATGCTTCTTTCTCTTTGTTATCGGAGGCTATTTCCTTTGGCCCTATAGTCTTAAAGGGATCTGAAATATCTGTTCTCAGATTCCACAGAAATAAGGCTAGCAAAGGGATCCACGAAATACAGATGTAACTCTGTGAGTGGAAGTCACACATCACAGAGCAGTTTCTCAGAAAGCTTCTTTGCAGATTTCATCTGAGGATATTTCCTTTTTCACCATAGCCCTTCATGGGCTTCCAAATATCACTTTGCCAATTCCACAAGAACTGCCTTACCGAAAGGCTTCTTGAAGGGAAAGCAATATCTCTCTGAGATGATTTCAGAGAACACAAAGAAGTTTCTCAGAAAGCTTCTTTCTCTTTGTTATCGGAGGATATTTCCTTTGGCCCTATACTCTTCAAAGGGATCCGAAATATCGGTTCTCAGATTCCACAGAAATAAGGCTAGCAAAGAGATCCACGAAATACAGATGTAACTCTGTGAGTGGAAGTCACACATCACCGAGGAGTTTCTCAGACAGCTTCTTTCCAGATTTCATCTGAGTATATTTCCTTTTTCACCATAGCCCTCTAGGGGTTCCAAATATCACTTTGCCAATTCCACAAGAACTGTCTTAGCGAAAGGCTTCTTGAGGGGAAAGCTGTAACTCTGTGAGATGATTTCACAGAACACAAAGAAGTTTCTCAGAAAGCTTCTTTCTCTTTGTTATCGGAGGATATTTCCTTTGGCCCTATAGTCTTCAAATGGATCCGAAATATCTGTTCTCAGATTCCACAGAAATAAGGCTAGCAAAGAGATCCACGAAATACAGATGTAACTCTGTGAGTGCAAGTCACACATCACACAGCAGTTTCTCAGAAAGCTTCTTTCCAGATTTCATCTGAGGATAATTCCTTTTTCACCAAAGCCCTCTATGGGCTTCCAAATATCACTTTGCCAATTCCACAAGAACTGTCTTAGCGAAAGGCTTCTTGAGGGGAAAGCTGTAACTCTGTGAGATGATTTCACAGAACACAAAGAAGTTTCTCAGAATGCTTCTTTCTCTTTGTTATCGGAGGATATTTCCTTTGGCCCTATAGTCTTCAAAGGGATCCGAAATATCTGTTGTCAGATTCCACAGAAATAAGGATAGCAAAGAGTCCACGAAATACAGATGTAACTCTGTGAGTGCAAGTGACACATCACACAGCAGTTTCTCAGAAAGCTTCTTTCCAGATTTCATCTGAGGATATTTCCTTTTCACCTTAGCCCTCGTTGGGCTTCCAAATATCACTTTGCCAATTCCACAAGAACTGCCTTACCGAAAGGCTTCTTGAAGGGAAAGCTGTATCTCTGTGAGATGATTTCACAGAACACAAAGAAATTTCTCAGAAAGCTTCTTTCTCTTTGTTATCGAAGGATACTTCCTTTGGACCAATAGTCTTCAAAGGGATCCGAAATATCTGTTCTCAGATTCCACAGAAATAAGGCTAGCAAAGAGATCCACGAAATACAGATGTAACTCTGTGAGTGCAAGTCACACATCACAGAGTAGTTTCTCAGAAAGCTTCTTTCGAGATTTCATCTGGGGATATTTCCTTTTTCACCATAGCCCTCTATGGGCTTCAAAATATCACTTTGCCAATTAAACAAGAACTGTCTTAGCCAAAGGCTTCTTGAGGGGAAAACTGTAACTCTGTGAGATGATTTCACAGAACACAAAGAAGTTTCTCAGAAAGCTTATTTCTCTTTGTTATCGGAGGATATTTCCTTTGGCCCTATAGTCTTCAAAGGGATCCGAAATATCTGTTCTCGGATTCCACAGAAATAAGGCAAGCAAAGAGATACACGAAATACAGATATAACTCTGTGAGTGGAAGTCACACATCACAGAACAGTTTCTCACAAAGCTTCTTTCCAGATATCATCTGAGGATATTTCCTTTTTCACCATAGCCCTCTATGGGCTTCCAAATATCACTTTGCCAATTCCACAAAACTGCCTAAGCGAAAGGCTTCTTGAGGGGAAAGCTGTAACTCTCTGAGATGATTTCACAGAACACAAAGAAGTTTCTCAGAAAGCTTCTTTCTCTTTGTTTTCGGAAGATATTTTTTTGGCCCTATAGTCTTCAAAGGGATCCGATATATCTCTTCTCAGATTCCACAGAAATAAGGGTAGCAAAGAGATCCACGAAATACAGATGTAACTCTGTGAGTGCAAGTCACACATCAGAGTGCAGTTTCTCAGAAAGCTTCTTTCCAGATTTCATCTGAGGATATTTCCTTTTTCACCATAGCCCTCTAAGGGTTTCCAAATATCACTTTGCCAATTCCACAAGAACTGCCTTACCGAAAGTCTTCTTGAAGGGAAAGCTGTAACTTTGTGAGATGATTTCACAGAACACAAAGAAGTTTCTCAGAAAGCTTCTTTCTCTTTGTTATCGGAGGATATTTCCTTTGGCCCTATAGTCTTCAAAGGGATCCGAAATATCTGTTCTCAGATTCCACAGAAATAAGGGAAGCAAAGAGATCCACGAAATACAGATGTAACTCTGTGAGTGCAAGTGAAACATCACAGAGCAGATTCTCAGAAAGCTTCTTTCCAGATTTCATCTGAGGATATTTCCTTTTTCACCATAGCCCTGTATGGGCTTCCAAATATCACTGTGCGAATTCCACAAGAACTGTCTTAGCGAAAGGCTTCTTAAGGGAAAGCTGTAACTCTGTGAGATGATTTCACAGAACACAAAGAAGTTTCTCAGAAAGCTTCTTTCTCTTTGTTATCGGAGGATATTTACTTTGGCCCTATAGTCTTCAAAGGGATCCGAAATATCTGTTCTCAGATTCCACAGAAATAAGGCTAGCAAAGAGATCCACGAAATACAGATGTAACTCTGTGAGGGCAAGTCACACATCACAGAGCAGTTTCTCAGAAAGCTTCCTTCCAGATTTCATCTGAGGATATTTCCTTTTTCACCATAGCCCTCTATGGGCTTCCAAATATCACTTTGCCAATTCCACGAGAACGGTCTTAGCGAAAGTCTTCTTGAGGGGAAAGCTGTAACTCTGTGAGATGATTTCACAGAACACAAAGAAGTTTCTCAGAAAGCTTCTTTCTCTTTGTTATCGGAGGAAATTTCCTTTGGCCCTATAGTCTTCAAAGGGATCCGAAATATCTGTTCTCAGATTCCACAGAAATAAGGCTAGCAAAGAGATCCACGAAATACAGATGTAATTCTGTGAGTGCAAGTCACACTTCATAGAGCAGTTTCTCTGAAAGCTTCTTTCCAGACTTCATCTGAGGATATTTCCTTTTTCACCATAGCCCTCTATGGGCTTCCAAATATCACTTTGCCAATTCCATAAGAACTGCCTTAGCGAAATGCTTCTTGAGGGGAAAGCTGTAACTCTGTGAGATGATTTCACAGAACACAAAGAAGTTTCTCAGAAAGCTTCTTTCTCTTTGTTTTCGGAGGATATTTCCTTTGGCCCTATAGTCTTCAAAGGGATCCGAAATATCTGTTCTCAGATTCCACAGAAATAAGGCTAGCAAAGAGATCCATGAAATACAGATGTAACTCCGTGAGTGGAAGTCACACATCACAGAGCAGTTTCTCAGAAAGCTTCTTACCAGATTTCATCTGAGTATATTTCCTTTTTAACCATAGCCCTCTATGGGCTTCCAAATATCACTTTGTCAATTCCACAAGAACTGCCTTACCGAAAGGCTTCTTGAAGGGAAAGCTGTATCTCTCTGAGATGATTTCAGAGAACACAAAGAAGTTTCTCAGAAAGCTTCTTTCTCTTTGTTATCAGAGGATATTTCCTTTGGCCCTATAGTCTTCAAAGGGATCCGAAATATCGGTTCTCAGATTCCACAGAAATAAGGCTAGCAAAGAGATCCACGAAATACAGATGTAACTCTGTGAGGGCAAGTCAAACATCACAGAGCAGTTTCTCAGACAGCTTCTTTCCAGATTTCATTTGAGTATATTTCCTTTTTCACCATAGCCCTCTATGGGCTTCCAAATATCACTTTGCCAATTCCACAAGAACTGTCTTAGCGAAAGGCTTCTTGAGGGGAAAGCTGTAACTCTGTCAGATTATTTCACAGAACACAAAGAAGTTTCTCAGAAAGCTTCTTTCTCTTTGTTATCGGAGGATATTTCCTTTGGCCCTATAGTCTTCAAAGGGATCCGAAATATCTGTTCTCAGATTCCACAGAAATAAGGCTAGCAAAGAGATCCACAAAATACAGATGTAACTCTGTGAGTGGAAGTCACACATCACAGAGCAGTTTCTCAGAAAGCTTCTTTCCAGATTTCATCTGAGGATATTTCCTTTTTCACCATAGCCCTCTATGGGTTTCCAAATATCACTTTGCCAATTCCACAAGAACTGTCTTAGCGAAAGGCTTCTTGAGGAGGAAGCTGTAACTCTGTGAGATGATTTCACAGAACACAAAGAAGTTTCTCAAAAAGCTTCTTTCTCTCTGTTATCGGAGGATATTTCCTTTGGCCCTATAGTCTTGAAAAGGATGCGAAATATGTGTTCTCAGATTCCACAGAAATAAGGCTAGCAAAGAGATCCACGAAATACAGATGTAATTCTGTGAGTGTAAGTCCCACATCACAGAGCAGTTTCTCAGAAAGCTTCTTTCCAGATTTCATCTGAGTATATTTCCTTTTTCACCATAGCCCTCTATGGGCTTCAAAATATCACTTTGCCAATTCCACAAGAACTGTCGTAGCGAAAGGCTTCTTGAAGGGAAAGCAATATCTCTCTGAGATGATTTCAGAGAACACAAAGAAGTTTCTCAGAAAGCTTCTTTCTCTTTGTTATCGGAGGATATTTCCTTTGGCCCTATAGTCTTCAAAGGGATCCGAAATATCGGTTCTCAGATTCCACAGAAATAAGGCTAGCAAAGAGATCCACGAAATACAGATGTAACTCTATGAGTGGAAGTCACACATCACAGAGCAGTTTCTCAGACAGCTTCTTTCCAGATTTCATCTGAGTATATTTCCCTTTTCACCATAGCCCTCTATGGGCTTCCAAATATCACTTTGCCAATTCCACAAGAACTGTCTTAGCGAAAGGCTTCTTGAGGGGAAAGCTGTAACTCTGTGAGATGATTGCACAGAACACAAAGAAGTTTCTCAGAAAGCTTCTTTCTCTTTGTTATCGGAGGATATTTCCTTTGGCCCTATAGTCTCCAAATGGATCCGAAATATCTGTTCTCAGATTCCACAGAAATAAGGCTAGCAAAGAGATCCACGAAATACAGATGTAACTCTGTGAGTGCAAGTCACACATCACACAGCAGTTTCTCAGAAAGCTTCTTTCCAGATTTCATCTGAGGATAATTCCTTTTTCACCAAAGCCCTCTATGGGCTTCCAAATATCACTTTGCCAATTCCACAAGAACTGTCTTAGCGAAAGGCTTCTTGAGGGGAAAGCTGTAACTCTGCGAGATGATTTCACAGAACACAAAGAAGTTTCTCAGAATGCTTCTTTCTCTTTGTTATCGGAGGATATTTCCTTTGGCCCTATAGTCTTCAAAGGGATCCGAAATATCTGTTCTCAGATTCCACAGAAATAAGGCTAGCAAAGGAATCCACGAAATACAGATGTAACTTTGTGAGTGCAAGTGACACATCACACAGCAGTTTCTCAGAAAGCTTCTTTCCAGATTTCATCTGAGGATATTTCCTTTTCACCTTAGCCCTCGTTGGGCTTCAAAATATCACTTTGCCAATTCCACAAGAACTGCCTTACCGAAAGGCTTCTTGAAGGGAAAGCTGTATCTCTGTGAGATGATTTCACAGAATACAAAGAAATTTCTCAGAAAGCTTCTTTCTCTTTGTTATCGAAGGATACTTCCTTTGGACCAATAGTCTTCAAAGGGATCCGAAATATCTGTTCTCAGATTCCACAGAAATAAGGCTAGCAAAGAGATCCACGAAATACAGATGTAACTCTGTGAGTTTTAAGTCACACATCACAGAGCAGTTTCTCAGAAAGCTTCTTTCCAGATTTCATCGGAGGATATTTCCTTTTTCACCATAGCCCTCTATGGGCTTCCAAATATCACTTTGCCAATTCCACAAGAACTGTCTTAGCGAAAGTCTTCTTGAGGGGAAAGCTGTAACTCTGTGAGATGATTTCAGAAAACACCAAGAAGTTTCTCAAAAAGCTTCTTTCTCTCTGTTATCCTAGGATATTTCCTTTGGCCCTATAGTCTACAAAAGGATCCGAAATATCTGTTCTCAGATTCCACAGAAATAAGGCTAGCAAAGTGATCCACGAAATACAGATGTAATTCTGTGAGTGCAAGTCACACATCACAGAGCAGTTTCTGAGAAAGCTTCTTTCCAGATTTCATCTGAGGATATTTCCTTTTTCACCATAGCCCTCTATGGGCTTCCAAATATCACTTTGCCAATTCCACAAGAACTGCCTTAGCGAAAGGCATCTTGAGGGGAAAGCTGTAACTCTGTGAGATGATTTCACAGAACACAAAGAAGTTTCTCAGAAAGCTTCTTTCTCTTTGTTTTCGGAGGATGTTTCCTTTGGCCCTACAGTCTTCAAAGGGATCCGAAATATCTGTTCTCAGATTCCACAGAAATAAGGCTAGCAAAGAGATCCACGAAATACAGATGTAACCCTGTGAGTGCAAGTCACACATCACAGAGCAGTTTCTCAGAAAGATTTTTCGAGATTTCATCTGGGGATATTTCCTTTTTCACCCTAGCCCTCTATGGGCTTCCAAATATCACTTTGCCAATTAAACAAGAACTGTCTTAGCCAAAGGCTTCTTGAGGGGAAAACTGTAACTCTGTGAGATGATTTCACAGAACACAAAGAAGTTTCTCAGAAAGCTTCTTTCTCTTTGTTATCGGAGGATATTTCCTTTGGCCCTAAAGTCTTCAAAGGGATCCGAAATATCTGTTCTCGGATTCCACAGAAATAAGGCTAGCAAAGAGATCCACGAAATACAGATATAACTCTGTGAGTGGAAGTCACACATCACAGAGTAGTTTCTCAGAAAGCTTCTTTCCAGATATCATCTGAGGATATTTCCTTTTTCACCATAGCCCTCTATGGCCTTCCAAATATCACTTTGCCTATTCCACAAGAACTGCCTAAGCGAAAGGCTTCTTGAGGGGAAAGCTGTAACTCTGTGAGATGATTTCACAGAACACAAAGAAGTTTCTCAGAAAGCTTCTTTCTCTTTGTTTTCGGAAGATATTTTTTTGGCCCTGTAGTCTTCAAAGGGATCCGATATATCTGTTCTCAGATTCCACAGAGATAAGGCTAGCAAGGAGATCCACGAAATACAGATGTAACTCTGTGAGTGGAAGTCACATATCACAGAGCAGTTTCTCAGAAAGCTTCTTTCCAGATTTCATCTGAGTATATTTCCTTTTTCACCATAGTCCTCTACGGGCTTGCAAATATCACTTTGCCAATTCCACAAGAACTGCCTTACCGAAAGGCTTCTTGAAGGGAAAGCAATATCTCTCTGAGATGATTTCAGAGAACACAAAGAAGTTTCTCAGAAAGCTTCTTTCTCTTTGTTATCGGAGGATATTTCCTTTGGCCCTATAGTCTTCAAAGAGATCCGAAATATCGGTTCTCAGATTCCACAGAAATAAGGCTAGCAAAGAGATCCACGAAATACAGATGTAACTCTGTGAGTGGAAGTCACACATCACAGAGCAGTTTCTCAGACAGCTTCTTTCCAGATTTCATCTGAGTATATTTCCTTTTTCACCATAGCCCTCTATGGGCTTCCAAATATCACTTTGCCAATTCCACAAGAACTGTCTTAGCGAAAGGCTTCTTGAGGGGAAAGCTGTAACTCTGTGAGATGATTTCACAGAACACAAAGAAGTTTCTCAAAAAGCTTCTTTCTCTTTGTTATCGGAGGATATTTCCTTTGGCCCTATAGTCTTCAAATATATCCGAAATATCTGTTCTCAGATTCCACAGAAATAAGGCTAGCAAAGAGATCCACGAAATACAGATGTAACTCTGTGAGTGCAAGTCACACATCACACAGCAGTTTCTCAGAAAGCTTCTTTCCAGATTTCATCTGAGGATAATTCCTTTTTCACCAAAGCCCTCTATGGGCTTCCAAATATCACTTTGCCAATTCCACAAGACCTGTCTTAGCGAAAGGCTTCTTGAGGGGAAAGCTGTAACTCTGTGAGATGATTTCACAGAACACAAAGAAGTTTCTCAGAAAGCTTCTTTCTCTTTGTTATCGGAGGATATTTCCTTTGGCTCTTTAGTCTTCAAAGGGATCCGAAATATCTGTTCTCAGATTCCACAGAAATAAGGCTAGCAAAGGAATCCACGAAATACAGATGTAACTCTGTGAGGGCAAGTCACACATCACAGAGCAGTTTCTCAGAAAGCTTCTTTCCAGATTTCATATGAGGATATTACCTTTTTCACCATAGCCCTCAATGGGCTTCCAAATATCACTTTGCCAATTCCACAAGAACTGTCTTAGCGAAAGTCTTCTTGAGGGGAAAGCTGTAACTCTGTGAGATGATTTCACAGAACACAAATAAGTTTCTCAGAAAGCTTCTTTCTCTTTGTTATCGGAGGATATTTCCTTTGGCCCTATAGTCTTCAAAGGGATCCGAAATATCTGTTCTCGGATTCCACAGAAATAAGGCAAGCAAAGAGATACACGAAATACAGATATAACTCTGTGAGTGGAAGTCACACATCACAGAACAGTTTCTCACAAAGCTTCTTTCCAGATATCATCTGAGGATATTTCCTTTTTCACCATAGCCCTCTATGGGCTTCCAAATATCACTTTGCCAATTCCACAAAACTGCCTAAGCGAAAGGCTTCTTGAGGGGAAAGCTGTAACTCTGTGAGATGATTTCACAGAACACAAAGAAGTTTCTCAGAAAGCTTCTTTCTCTTTGTTATCAGAGGATATTTCCTTTGGCCCTATAGTCTTCAAAGGGATCCGAAATATCTGTTCTCAGATTCCACAGAAATAAGGCTAGCAAAGAGATTCTCGAAATACAGATGTAACTCTGTGAGTGGAAGTCACATATCACAGAGCAGTTTCTCAGAAAGCTTCTTTCCAGATTTCATCTGAGGATATTTCCTTTTTCACCATAGCCCTCTATGGGTTTCCAAATATCACTTTGCCAATTCCACAAGAACTGTCTTAGCGAAAGGCTTCTTGAGGAGAAAGCTGTAACTCTGTGAGATGATTTCACAGAACACAAAGAGGTTTCTCAAAAAGCTTCTTTCTCTCTGTTATCGGAGGATATTTTCTTTGGCCCTATAGTCTTGAAAAGGATGCGAAATATGTGTTCTCAGATTCCACAGAAATAAGGCTAGCAAAGAGATCCACGAAATACAGATGTAATTCTGTGAGTGTAAGTCCCACATCACAGAGCAGTTTCTCAGAAAGCTTCTTTCCAGATTTCATCTGAGTATATTTCCTTTTTCACCATAGCCCTCTATGGGCTTCAAAATATCACTTTGCCAATTCCACAAGAACTGTCGTAGCGAAAGGCTTCTTGAGGGGAAAGCTGTAACTCTGTGTGATGATTTCACAGAACACAAATAAGTTTCTCAGAATGCTTCTTTCTCTTTGTTATCGGAGGCTATTTCCTTTGGCCCTATAGTCTTAAAGGGATCTGAAATATCTGTTCTCAGATTCCACAGAAATAAGGCTAGCAAAGGGATCCACGAAATACAGATGTAACTCTGTGAGTGGAAGTCACACATCACAGAGCAGTTTCTCAGAAAGCTTCTTTGCAGATTTCATCTGAGGATATTTCCTTTTTCACCATAGCCCTTCATGGGCTTCCAAATATCACTTTGCCAATTCCACAAGAACTGCCTTACCGAAAGGCTTCTTGAAGGGAAAGCAATATCTCTCTGAGATGATTTCAGAGAACACAAAGAAGTTTCTCAGAAAGCTTCTTTCTCTTTGTTATCGGAGGATATTTCCTTTGGCCCTATACTCTTCAAAGGGATCCGAAATATCGGTTCTCAGATTCCACAGAAATAAGGCTAGCAAAGAGATCCACGAAATACAGATGTAACTCTGTGAGTGGAAGTCACACATCACAGTTCAGTTTCTCAGACAGCTTCTTTCCAGATTTCATCTGAGTATATTTCCTTTTTCACCATAGCCCTCTATGGGCTTCCAAATATCACTTTGCCAATTCCACAAGAACTGTCTTAGCGAAAGGCTTCTTGAGGGGAAAGCTGTAACTCTGTGAGATGATTTCACAGAACACAAAGAAGTTTCTCAGAAAGCTTCTTTCTCTTTGTTATCGGAGGATATTTCCTTTGGCCCTATAGTCTTCAAATGGATCCGAAATATCTGTTCTCAGATTCCACAGAAATAAGGCTAGCAAAGAGATCCACGAAATACAGATGTAACTCTGTGAGTGCAAGTCACACATCACACAGCAGTTTCTCAGAAAGCTTCTTTCCAGATTTCATCTGAGGATAATTCCTTTTTCACCAAAGCCCTCTATGGGCTTCCAAATATCACTTTGCCTATTCCACAAGAACTGTCTTAGCGAAAGGCTTCTTGAGGCGAAAGCTGTAACTCTGTGAGATGATTTCACAGAACACAAAGAAGTTTCTCAGAATGCTTCTTTCTCTTTGTTATCGGAGGATATTTCCTTTGGCCCTATAGTCTTCAAAGGGATCCGAAATATCTGTTGTCAGATTCCACAGAAATAAGGATAGCAAAGAGTCCACGAAATACAGATGTAACTCTGTGAGTGCAAGTGACACATCACACAGCAGTTTCTCAGAAAGCTTCTTTCCAGATTTCATCTGAGGATATTTCCTTTTCACCTTAGCCCTCGTTGGGCTTCCAAATATCACTTTGCCAATTCCACAAGAACTGCCTTACCGAAAGGCTTCTTGAAGGGAAAGCTGTATCTCTGTGAGATGATTTCACAAAACACAAAGAAATTTCTCAGAAAGCTTCTTTCTCTTTGTTATCGAAGGATACTTCCTTTGGACCAATAGTCTTCAAAGGGATCCGAAATATCTGTTCTCAGATTCCACAGAAATAAGGCTAGCAAAGAGATCCACGAAATACAGATGTAACTCTGTGAGTGCAAGTCACACATCACAGAGCAGTTTCTCAGAAAGCTTCTTTCCAGAATTCATCAGAGGATATTTCCTTTTTCACCATAGCCCTCTATGGGCTTCCAAATATCACTTTGCCAATTCCACAAGAACTGTCTTAGCGAAAGTCTTCTTGAGGGGAAAGCTGTAACTCTGGGAGATGATTTCACAAAACACCAAGAAGTTTCTCAAAAAGCTTCTTTCTCTCTGTTATCCTAGGATATTTCCTTTGGCCCTATAGTCTACAAAAGGATCCGAAATTTCTGTTCTCAGATTCCACAGAAATAAGGCTAGCAAAGAGATGCACGAAATACAGATGTAACTCCGTGAGTGGAAGTCACACATCACAGAGCAGTTTCTCAGAAAGCTTCTTACCAGATTTCATCTGAGTATATTTCCTTTTTAACCATAGCCCTCTATGGGCTTCCAAATATAACTTTGTCAGTTCCACAAGAACTGCCTTCCCGACAGGCTTCTTGAAGGGAAAGCTGTAACTCTGTGAGATGATTTCACAGAACACAAAGAAGTTTCTCAGAAAGTTTCTTTCTCTTTGTTATCGGAGGATATTTCCTTTGGCCCTATAGTCTTCAAAGGGATCCGAAATATCTGTTCTCAGATTCCACAGAAATAAGGCTAGCAAAGAGATCCACGAAATACAGATGTAACTCTGTGAGTGCAAGTCATACATCACGCAGCAGTTTCTCAGAAAGCTTCTTTCCAGATTTCATCTGAGGATAATTCCTTTTTCACCAAAGCCCTCTATGGGCTTCCAAATATCACTTTGCCAATTCCACAAGAACTGTCTTAGCGAAAGGCTTCTTGAAGGGAAAGCTGTAACTCTGTGAGATGATTTCACAGAACACAAAGAAGTTTCTCAGAATGCTTCTTTCACTTTGTTATCGGAGGATATTTCCTTTGGCTCTTTAGTCTTCAAAGGGATCCGAAATATCTGTTCTCAGATTCCACAGAAATAAGGCTAGCAAAGGAATCCACGAAATACAGATGTAACTCTGTGAGGGCAAGTCACACATCACAGAGCAGTTTCTCAGAAAGTTTCTTTCCAGATTTCATCTGAGGATATTTCCTTTTTCACCATAGCCCTCTATGGGCTTCCAAATATCACTGTGCGAATTCCACAAGAACTGTCTTAGCGAAAGGCTTCTTAAGGGAAAGCTGTAACTCTGTGAGATGATTTCACAGAACACAAAGAAGTTTCTCAGAAAGCTTCTTTCTCTTTGTTATCGGAGGATATTTCCTTTGGCCCTATAGTCTTCAAAGGGATCCGAAATATCTGTTCTCAGATTCCACAGAAATAAGGCTAGCAAAGAGATCCACGAAATACAGATGTAACTCTTTGAGGGCAAGTCACACATCACAGAGCAGTTTCTCAGAAAGCTTCTTTCCAGATTTCATCTGAGGATATTTCCTTTTTCACCATAGCCCTCTATGGGCTTCCAAATATCACTTTGCCAATTCCACAAGAACTGCCTTAGCGAAAGGCATCTTGAGGGGAAAGCTGTAACTCTGTGAGATGATTTCACAGAACACAAAGAAGTTTCTCAGAAAGCTTCTTTCTCTTTGTTTTCGGAGGATGTTTCCTTTGGCCCTACAGTCTTCAAAGGGATCCGAAATATCTGTTCTCAGATTCCACAGAAATAAGGCTAGCAAAGAGATCCACGAAATACAGATGTAACCCTGTGAGTGCAAGTCACACATCACAGAGCAGTTTCTCAGAAAGCTTTTTCGAGATTTCATCTGGGGATATTTCCTTTTTCACCCTAGCCCTCTATGGGCTTCCAAATATCACTTTGCCAATTAAACAAGAACTGTCTTAGCCAAAGGCTTCTTGAGGGGAAAACTGTAACTCTGTGAGATGATTTCACAGAACACAAAGAAGTTTCTCAGAAAGCTTCTTTCTCTTTGTTATCGGAGGATATTTCCTTTGGCCCTAAAGTCTTCAAAGGGATCCGAAATATCTGTTCTCGGATTCCACAGAAATAAGGCTAGCAAAGAGATCCACGAAATACAGATATAACTCTGTGAGTGGAAGTCACACATCACAGAGTAGTTTCTCAGAAAGCTTCTTTCCAGATATCATCTGAGGATATTTCCTTTTTCACCATAGCCCTCTATGGCCTTCCAAATATCACTTTGCCTATTCCACAAGAACTGCCTAAGCGAAAGGCTTCTTGAGGGGAAAGCTGTAACTCTGTGAGATGATTTCACAGAACACAAAGAAGTTTCTCAGAAAGCTTCTTTCTCTTTGTTTTCGGAAGATATTTTTTTGGCCCTGTAGTCTTCAAAGGGATCCGATATATCTGTTCTCAGATTCCACAGAGATAAGGCTAGCAAGGAGATCCACGAAATACAGATGTAACTCTGTGAGTGGAAGTCACATATCACAGAGCAGTTTCTCAGAAAGCTTCTTTCCAGATTTCATCTGAGTATATTTCCTTTTTCACCATAGTCCTCTACGGGCTTGCAAATATCACTTTGCCAATTCCACAAGAACTGCCTTACCGAAAGGCTTCTTGAAGGGAAAGCAATATCTCTCTGAGATGATTTCAGAGAACACAAAGAAGTTTCTCAGAAAGCTTCTTTCTCTTTGTTATCGGAGGATATTTCCTTTGGCCCTATAGTCTTCAAAGAGATCCGAAATATCGGTTCTCAGATTCCACAGAAATAAGGCTAGCAAAGAGATCCACGAAATACAGATGTAACTCTGTGAGTGGAAGTCACACATCACAGAGCAGTTTCTCAGACAGCTTCTTTCCAGATTTCATCTGAGTATATTTCCTTTTTCACCATAGCCCTCTATGGGCTTCCAAATATCACTTTACCAATTCCACAAGAACTGTCTTAGCGAAAGGCTTCTTGAGGGGAAAGCTGTAACTCTGTGAGATGATTTCACAGAACACAAAGAAGTTTCTCAAAAAGCTTCTTTCTCTTTGTTATCGGAGGATATTTCCTTTTGCCCTATAGTCTTCAAATATATCCGAAATATCTGTTCTCAGATTCCACAGAAATAAGGCTAGCAAAGAGATCCACGAAATACAGATGTAACTCTGTGAGTGCAAGTCACACATCACACAGCAGTTTCTCAGAAAGCTTCTTTCCAGATTTCATCTGAGGATAATTCCTTTTTCACCAAAGCCCTCTATGGGCTTCCAAATATCACTTTGCCAATTCCACAAGAACTGTCTTAACGAAAGGCTTCTTGAGGGGAAAGCTGTAACTCTGTGAGATGATTTCACAGAACACAAAGAAGTTTCTCAGAAAGCTTCTTTCTCTTTGTTATCGGAGGATATTTCCTTTGGCTCTTTAGTCTTCAAAGGGATCCGAAATATCTGTTCTCAGATTCCACAGAAATAAGGCTAGCAAAGGAATCCACGAAATACAGATGTAACTCTGTGAGGGCAAGTCACACATCACAGAGCAGTTTCTCAGAAAGCTTCTTTCCAGATTTCATCTGAGGATATTACCTTTTTCACCATAGCCCTCAATGGGCTTCCAAATATCACTTTGCCAATTCCACAAGAACTGTCTTAGCGAAAGTCTTCTTGAGGGGAAAGCTGTAACTCTGTGAGATGATTTCACAGAACACAAAGAAGTTTCTCAGAAAGCTTCTTTCTCTTTGTTATCGGAGGATATTTCCTTTGGCCCTATAGTCTTCAAAGGGATCCGAAATATCTGTTCTCAGATTCCACAGAAATAAGGGTAGCAAAGAGATCCACGAAATACAGATGTATCTCTGTGAGTGGAAGTCACATATCACAGAGCAGTTTCTCAGAAAGCTTCTTTCCAGATTTCATCTGAGGATATTTCCTTTTTCACCATAGCCCTCTATGGGTTTCCAAATATCACTTTGCCAATTCCACAAGAACTGTCTTAGCGAAAGGCTTCTTGAGGAGAAAGCTGTAACTCTGTGAGATGATTTCAGAGAACACAAAGAGGTTTCTCAAAAAGCTTCTTTCTCTCTGTTATCGGAGGATATTTTCTTTGGCCCTATGGTCTTGAAAAGGATGCGAAATATGTGTTCTCAGATTCCACAGAAATAAGGCTAGCAAAGAGATCCACGAAATACAGATGTAATTCTGTGAGTGTAAGTCCCACATCACAGAGCAGTTTCTCAGAAAGCTTCTTTCCAGATTTCATCTGAGTATATTTCCTTTTTCACCATAGCCCTCTATGGGCTTCAAAATATCACTTTGCCAATTCCACAAGAACTGTCGTAGCGAAAGGCTTCTTGAGGGGAAAGCTGTAACTCTGTGTGATGATTTCACAGAACACAAATAAGTTTCTCAGAATGCTTCTTTCTCTTTGTTCACGGAGGCTATTTCCTTTGGCCCTATAGTCTTAAAGGGATCTGAAATATCTGTTCTCAGATTCCACAGAAATAAGGCTAGCAAAGGGATCCACGAAATACAGATGTAACTCTGTGAGTGGAAGTCACACATCACAGAGCAGTTTCTCAGAAAGCTTCTTTGCAGATTTCATCTGAGGATATTTCCTTTTTCACCATAGCCCTTCATGGGCTTCCAAATATCACTTTGCCAATTCCACAAGAACTGCCTTACCGAAAGGCTTCTTGAAGGGAAAGCAATATCTCTCTGAGATGATTTCAGAGAACACAAAGAAGTTTCTCAGAAAGCTTCTTTCTCTTTGTTATCGGAGGATATTTCCTTTGGCCCTATACTCTTCAAAGGGATCCGAAATATCGGTTCTCAGATTCCACAGAAATAAGGCTAGCAAAGAGATCCACGAAATACAGATGTAACTCTGTGAGTGGAAGTCACACATCACAGAGCAGTTTCTCAGACAGCTTCTTTCCAGATTTCATCTGAGTATGTTTCCTTTTTCACCATAGCCCTCTATGGGCTTCCAAATATCACTTTGCCAATTCCACAAGAACTGTCTTAGCGAAAGGCTTCTTGAGGGGAAAGCTGTAACTCTGTGAGATGATTTCACAGAACACAAAGAAGTTTCTCAGAAAGCTTCTTTCTCTTTGTTATCGGAGGATATTTCCTTTGGCCCTATAGTCTTCAAATGGATCCGAAATATCTGTTCTCAGATTCCACAAAAACAAGGCTAGCAAAGAGATCCACGAAATACAGATGTAACTCTGTGAGTGCAAGTCACACATCACACAGCAGTTTCTCAGAAAGCTTCTTTCCAGATTTCATCTGAGGATAATTCCTTTTTCACCAAAGCCCTCTATGGGCTTCCAAATATCACTTTGCCAATTCCACAAGAACTGTCTTAGCGAAAGGCTTCTTGAGGGGAAAGCTGTAACTCTGTGAGATGATTTCACAGAACACAAAGAAGTTTCTCAGAATGCTTCTTTCTCTTTGTTATCGGAGGATATTTCCTTTGGCCCTATAGTCTTCAAAGGGATCCGAAATATCTGTTGTCAGATTCCACAGAAATAAGGATAGCAAAGAGTCCACGAAATACAGATGTAACTCTGTGAGTGCAAGTGACACATCACACAGCAGTTTCTCAGAAAGCTTCTTTCCAGATTTCATCTGAGGATATTTCCTTTTCACCTTAGCCCTCGTTGGGCTTCCAAATATCACTTTGCCAATTCCACAAGAACTGCCTTACCGAAAGGCTTCTTGAAGGGAAAGCTGTATCTCTGTGAGATGATTTCATAGAACACAAAGAAATTTCTCAGAAAGCTTCTTTCTCTTTGTTATCGAAGGATACTTCCTTTGGACCAATAGTCTTCAAAGGAATCCGAAATATCTGTTCTCAGATTCCACAGAAATAAGGCTAGCAAAGAGATCCACGAAATACAGATGTAACTCTGTGAGTGCAAGTCACACATCACAGAGCAGTTTCTCAGAAAGCTTCTTTTGAGATTTCATCTGGGGATATTTCCTTTTTCACCATAGCCCTCTATGGGCTTCCAAATATCACTTTGCCAATTAAACAAGAACTGTCTTAGCCAAAGGCTTCTTGAGGGGAAAACTGTAACTCTGTGAGATGATTTCACAGAACACAAAGAAGTTTCTCAGAAAGCTTATTTCTCTTTGTTATCGGAGGATATTTCCTTTGGCCCTATAGTCTTCAAAGGGATCCGAAATATCTGTTCTCGGATTCCACAGAAATAAGGCAAGCAAAGAGATACACGAAATACAGATATAACTCTGTGAGTGGAAGTCACACATCACAGAACAGTTTCTCACAAAGCTTCTTTCCAGATATCATCTGAGGATATTTCCTTTTTCACCATAGCCCTCTATGGGCTTCCAAATATCACTTTGCCAATTCCACAAAACTGCCTAAGCGAAAGGCTTCTTGAGGGGAAAGCTGTAACTCTGTGAGATGATTTCACAGAACACAAAGAAGTTTCTCAGAAAGCTTCTTTCTCTTTGTTTTCGGAAGATATTTTTTTGGCCCTATAGTCTTCAAAGGGATCCGATATATCTCTTCTCAGATTCCACAGAAATAAGGGTAGCAAAGAGATCCACGAAATACAGATGTAACTCTGTGAGTGCAAGTCACACATCAGAGTGCAGTTTCTCAGAAAGCTTCTTTCCAGATTTCATCTGAGGATATTTCCTTTTTCACCATAGCCCTCTAAGGGTTTCCAAATATCACTTTGCCAATTCCACAAGAACTGCCTTACCGAAAGTCTTCTTGAAGGGAAAGCTGTAACTTTGTGAGATGATTTCACAGAACACAAAGAAGTTTCTCAGAAAGCTTCTTTCTCTTTGTTATCGGAGGATATTTCCTTTGGCCCTATAGTCTTCAAAGGGATCCGAAATATCTGTTCTCAGATTCCACAGAAATAAGGGAAGCAAAGAGATCCACGAAATACAGATGTAACTCTGTGAGTGCAAGTGAAACATCACAGAGCAGATTCTCAGAAAGCTTCTTTCCAGATTTCATCTGAGGATATTTCCTTTTTCACCATAGCCCTGTATGGGCTTCCAAATATCACTGTGCGAATTCCACAAGAACTGTCTTAGCGAAAGGCTTCTTAAGGGAAAGCTGTAACTCTGTGAGATGATTTCACAGAACACAAAGAAGTTTCTCAGAAAGCTTCTTTCTCTTTGTTATCGGAGGATATTTACTTTGGCCCTATAGTCTTCAAAGGGATCCGAAATATCTGTTCTCAGATTCCACAGAAATAAGGCTAGCAAAGAGATCCACGAAATACAGATGTAACTCTGTGAGGGCAAGTCACACATCACAGAGCAGTTTCTCAGAAAGCTTCCTTCCAGATTTCATCTGAGGATATTTCCTTTTTCACCATAGCCCTCTATGGGCTTCCAAATATCACTTTGCCAATTCCACGAGAACGGTCTTAGCGAAAGTCTTCTTGAGGGGAAAGCTGTAACTCTGTGAGATGATTTCACAGAACACAAAGAAGTTTCTCAGAAAGCTTCTTTCTCTTTGTTATCGGAGGAAATTTCCTTTGGCCCTATAGTCTTCAAAGGGATCCGAAATATCTGTTCTCAGATTCCACAGAAATAAGGCTAGCAAAGAGATCCACGAAATACAGATGTAATTCTGTGAGTGCAAGTCACACTTCATAGAGCAGTTTCTCTGAAAGCTTCTTTCCAGACTTCATCTGAGGATATTTCCTTTTTCACCATAGCCCTCTATGGGCTTCCAAATATCACTTTGCCAATTCCACAAGAACTGTCTTAGCGAAAGGCTTCTTGGGGGGAAAGCTGTAACTCTGTGAGATGATTTCACAGAACACAAAGAAGTTTCTCAGAAAGCTTCTTTCTCTTTGTTTTCGCAGGATATTTCCTTTAGCCCTATAGTCTTCAAAGGGATCCGAAATATCTGTTCTCAGATTCCACAGAAATAAGGCTATCAAAGAGATCCACGAAATACAGATGTAACTCCCTGAGTGCAAGTCACACATCACAGAGCAGTTTCTCAGAAAGCTTCTTACCAGATTTCATCTGATTATATATCCTTTTTAACCGTAACCCTCTAAGGGCTTCTAAATATCACTTTGTCAATTCCACAAGAACTGCCTTACCGAAAGGCTTCTTGAAGGGAAAGCAATATCTCTGTGAGATGATTTCAGAGAACACAAAGAAGTTTCTCAGAAAGCTTCTTTCTCTTTGTTATCGGAGGATATTTCCTTTGGCCCTATAGTCTTCAAAGGGATCCGAAATATCTCTTCGCAGATTCTACAGAAATCAGGAGAGCAAAGAGTCCACGAAATACAGATGTAACTCTGTGAGTGCAAGTGACACAGCACACAGCAGTTTCTCAGAAAGCTTCTTTCCAGATTTCATCTGAGGATATTTCCTTTTCACCTTAGCCCTCGATGGGCTTCCAAATATCACTTTGCCAATTCCACAAGAACTGCCTTACCCAAAGGCGTCTGGAAGGGAAAGCTGTAACTCTGTGAGATGATTTCACAAAACACAAAGAAGTTTCTCAGAAAGCTTCTTTCTCTTTGTTATCGGAGGATATTTCCTTTGGCCCTATTGTCTTCAAAGGGATCCGAAATATCTGTTCTCAGATTCCACAGAAATAAGGCTAGCAAAGAGATCCACGAAATACAGATGTAACTCTGTGAGTGGAAGTCACACATCACAGAGCAGTTTCTCAGAAAGCTTCTTTCCAGATTTCATCTGAGGATATTTCCTTTTTCACCATAGCCCTCTATGGGTTTCCAAATATCACTTTGCCAATTCCACAAGAACTGTCTTAGCGAAAGGCTTCTTGAGGAGAAAGCTGTAACTCTGTGAGATGATTTCACAGAACACAAAGAAGTTTCTCAAAAAGCTTCTTTCTCTCTGTTATCGGAGGATATTTCCTTTGGCCCTATAGTCTTGAAAAGGATGCGAAATATGTGTTCTCAGATTCCACAGAAATAAGGCTAGCAAAGAGATCCACGAAATACAGATGTAATTCTGTGAGTGTAAGTCCCACATCACAGAGCAGTTTCTCAGAAAGCTTCTTTCCAGATTTCATCTGAGTATATTTCCTTTTTCACCATAGCCCTCTATGGGCTTCCAAATATCACGTTGCCAATTCCACAAGAACTGTCTTAGCGAAAGTCTTCTTGAGGGGAAAGCTGTAACTCTGTGAGATGATTTCACAAAACACGAAGAAATTTCTCAAAAAGCTTCTTTCTCTCTGTTATCCTAGGATATTTCCTTTGGCCCTATAGTCTACAAAAGGATCCGAAATATCTGTTCTCAGATTCCACAGAAATAAGGCTAGCAAAGAGATCCACGAAATACAGATGTAACTCTGTGAGTGCAAGTCACACATCACAGAGCAGTTTCTGAGAAAGCTTCTTTCCAGATTTCATCTGAGGATATTTCCTTTTTCACCATAGCCCTCTATGGGCTTCCAAATATCACTTTGCCAATTCCATAAGAACTGCCTTAGCGAAATGCTTCTTGAGGGGAAAGCTGTAACTCTGTGAGATGATTTCACAGAACACAAAGAAGTTTCTCAGAAAGCTTCTTTCTCTTTGTTTTCGGAGGATATTTCCTTTGGCCCTATAGTCTTCAAAGGGATCCGAAATATCTGTTCTCAGATTCCACAGAAATAAGGCTAGCAAAGAGATCCACGAAATACAGATGTAACTCCGTGAGTGGAAGTCACACATCACAGAGCAGTTTCTCAGAAAGCTTCTTACCAGATTTCATCTGAGTATATTTCCTTTTTAACCATAGCCCTCTATGGGCTTCCAAATATCACTTTGTCAATTCCACAAGAACTGCCTTACCGAAAGGCTTCTTGAAGGGAAAGCTGTAACTCTCTGAGATGATTTCACAGAAAACAAAGAAGTTTCTCAGAAAGCTTCTTTCTCTTTGTAATCGGAGGATATTTCCTTTGGCCCTATAGTCTTCAAAGGGATCCGAAATATCTGTTCTCAGATTCCACAGAAATAAGGCTCGCAAAGAGATCCACGAAATACAGATGTAACCCTGTGAGTGCAAGTCACACATCACAGAGCAGTTTCTCAGAAAGCTTTTTCGAGATTTCATCTGGGGATATTTCCTTTTTCACCCTAGCCCTCTATGGGCTTCCAAATATCACTTTGCCAATTAAACAAGAACTGTCTTAGCCAAAGGTTTCTTGAGGGGAAAACTGTAACTCTGTGAGATGATTTCACAGAACACAAAGAAGTTTCTCAGAAAGCTTATTTCTCTTTGCTATCGGATGATATTTCCTTTGGCCCTAAAGTCTTCAAAGGGATCCGAAATATCTGTTCTCGGATTCCACAGAAATAAGGCAAGCAAAGAGATCCACGAAATACAGATATAACTCTGTGAGTGGAAGTCACACATCACAGAGTAGTTTCTCAGAAAGCTTCCTTCCAGATATCATCTGAGGATATTTCCTTTTTCACCATAGCCCTCTATGGCCTTCCAAATATCACTTTGCCAATTCCACAAGGACTGCCTTACCGAAAGGCTTCTTGAAGGGAAAGCTCTAACTCTGTGAGATGATTTCACAGAACACAAAGAAGTTTCTCAAAAAGCTTCTTTCTCTCTGTTATCGGAGGATATTTCCTTTGGCCCTATAGTCTTGAAAAGGATGCGAAATATGTGTTCTCAGATTCCACAGAAATAAGGCTAGCAAAGAGATCCACGAAATACAGATGTAATTCTGTGAGTGTAAGTCCCACATCACAGAGCAGTTTCTCAGAAAGCTTCTTTCCAGATTTCATCTCAGTATATTTCCTTTTTCACCATAGCCCTCTATGGGCTTCAAAATATCACTTTGCCAATTCCACAAGAACTGTCGTAGCGAAAGGCTTCTTGAAGGGAAAGCAATATCTCTCTGAGATGATTTCAGAGAACACAAAGAAGTTTCTCAGAAAGCTTCTTTCTCTTTGTTATCGGAGGATATTTCCTTTGGCCCTATAGTCTTCAAAGGGATCCGAAATATCGGTTCTCAGATTCCACAGAAATAAGGCTAGCAAAGAGATCCACGAAATACAGATGTAACTCTATGAGTGGAAGTCACACATCACAGAGCAGTTTCTCAGACAGCTTCTTTCCAGATTTCATCTGAGTATATTTCCCTTTTCACCATAGCCCTCTATGGGCTTCCAAATATCACTTTGCCAATTCCACAAGAACTGTCTTAGCGAAAGGCTTCTTGAGGGGAAAGCTGTAACTCTGTGAGATGATTGCACAGAACACAAAGAAGTTTCTCAGAAAGCTTCTTTCTCTTTGTTATCGGAGGATATTTCCTTTGGCCCTATAGTCTTCAAATGGATCCGAAATATCTGTTCTCAGATTCCACAGAAATAAGGCTAGCAAAGAGATCCACGAAATACAGATGTAACTCTGTGAGTGCAAGTCACACATCACACAGCAGTTTCTCAGAAAGCTTCTTTCCAGATTTCATCTGAGGATAATTCCTTTTTCACCAAAGCCCTCTATGGGCTTCCAAATATCACTTTGCCAATTCCACAAGAACTGTCTTAGCGAAAGGCTTCTTGAGGGGAAAGCTGTAACTCTGCGAGATGATTTCACAGAACACAAAGAAGTTTCTCAGAATGCTTCTTTCTCTTTGTTATCGGAGGATATTTCCTTTGGCCCTATAGTCTTCAAAGGGATCCGAAATATCTGTTCTCAGATTCCACAGAAATAAGGCTAGCAAAGGAATCCACGAAATACAGATGTAACTCTGTGAGTGCAAGTGACACATCACACAGCAGTTTCTCAGAAAGCTTCTTTCCAGATTTCATCTGAGGATATTTCCTTTTCACCTTAGCCCTCGTTGGGCTTCAAAATATCACTTTGCCAATTCCACAAGAACTGCCTTACCGAAAGGCTTCTTGAAGGGAAAGCTGTATCTCTGTGAGATGATTTCACAGAATACAAAGAAATTTCTCAGAAAGCTTCTTTCTCTTTGTTATCGAAGGATACTTCCTTTGGACCAATAGTCTTCAAAGGGATCCGAAATATCTGTTCTCAGATTCCACAGAAATAAGGCTAGCAAAGAGATCCACGAAATACAGATGTAACTCTGTGAGTGGAAGTCACACATCACAGAGCAGTTTCTCAGAAAGCTTCTTTCCAGATTTCATCGGAGGATATTTCCTTTTTCACCATAGCCCTCTATGGGCTTCCAAATATCACTTTGCCAATTCCACAAGAACTGTCTTAGCGAAAGTCTTCTTGAGGGGAAAGCTGTAACTCTGTGAGATGATTTCAGAAAACACCAAGAAGTTTCTCAAAAAGCTTCTTTCTCTCTGTTATCCTAGGATATTTCCTTTGGCCCTATAGTCTACAAAAGGATCCGAAATATCTGTTCTCAGATTCCACAGAAATAAGGCTAGCAAAGTGATCCACGAAATACAGATGTAATTCTGTGAGTGCAAGTCACACATCACAGAGCAGTTTCTGAGAAAGCTTCTTTCCAGATTTCATCTGAGGATATTTCCTTTTTCACCATAGCCCTCTATGGGCTTCCAAATATCACTTTGCCAATTCCACAAGAACTGCCTTAGCGAAAGGCATCTTGAGGGGAAAGCTGTAACTCTGTGAGATGATTTCACAGAACACAAAGAAGTTTCTCAGAAAGCTTCTTTCTCTTTGTTTTCGGAGGATGTTTCCTTTGGCCCTACAGTCTTCAAAGGGATCCGAAATATCTGTTCTCAGATTCCACAGAAATAAGGCTAGCAAAGAGATCCACGAAATACAGATGTAACCCTGTGAGTGCAAGTCACACATCACAGAGCAGTTTCTCAGAAAGCTTTTTCGAGATTTCATCTGGGGATATTTCCTTTTTCACCCTAGCCCTCTATGGGCTTCCAAATATCACTTTGCCAATTAAACAAGAACTGTCTTAGCCAAAGGCTTCTTGAGGGGAAAACTGTAACTCTGTGAGATGATTTCACAGAACACAAAGAAGTTTCTCAGAAAGCTTCTTTCTCTTTGTTATCGGAGGATATTTCCTTTGGCCCTAAAGTCTTCAAAGGGATCCGAAATATCTGTTCTCGGATTCCACAGAAATAAGGCTAGCAAAGAGATCCACGAAATACAGATATAACTCTGTGAGTGGAAGTCACACATCACAGAGTAGTTTCTCAGAAAGCTTCTTTCCAGATATCATCTGAGGATATTTCCTTTTTCACCATAGCCCTCTATGGCCTTCCAAATATCACTTTGCCTATTCCACAAGAACTGCCTAAGCGAAAGGCTTCTTGAGGGGAAAGCTGTAACTCTGTGAGATGATTTCACAGAACACAAAGAAGTTTCTCAGAAAGCTTCTTTCTCTTTGTTTTCGGAAGATATTTTTTTGGCCCTGTAGTCTTCAAAGGGATCCGATATATCTGTTCTCAGATTCCACAGAGATAAGGCTAGCAAGGAGATCCACGAAATACAGATGTAACTCTGTGAGTGGAAGTCACATATGACAGAGCAGTTTCTCAGAAAGCTTCTTTCCAGATTTCATCTGAGTATATTTCCTTTTTCACCATAGTCCTCTACGGGCTTGCAAATATCACTTTGCCAATTCCACAAGAACTGCCTTACCGAAAGGCTTCTTGAAGGGAAAGCAATATCTCTCTGAGATGATTTCAGAGAACACAAAGAAGTTTCTCAGAAAGCTTCTTTCTCTTTGTTATCGGAGGATATTTCCTTTGGCCCTATAGTCTTCAAAGAGATCCGAAATATCGGTTCTCAGATTCCACAGAAATAAGGCTAGCAAAGAGATCCACGAAATACAGATGTAACTCTGTGAGTGGAAGTCACACATCACAGAGCAGTTTCTCAGACAGCTTCTTTCCAGATTTCATCTGAGTATATTTCCTTTTTCACCATAGCCCTCTATGGGCTTCCAAATATCACTTTGCCAATTCCACAAGAACTGTCTTAGCGAAAGGCTTCTTGAGGGGAAAGCTGTAACTCTGTGAGATGATTTCACAGAACACAAAGAAGTTTCTCAAAAAGCTTCTTTCTCTTTGTTATCGGAGGATATTTCCTTTGGCCCTATAGTCTTCAAATATATCCGAAATATCTGTTCTCAGATTCCACAGAAATAAGGCTAGCAAAGAGATCCACGAAATACAGATGTAACTCTGTGAGTGCAAGTCACACATCACACAGCAGTTTCTCAGAAAGCTTCTTTCCAGATTTCATCTGAGGATAATTCCTTTTTCACCAAAGCCCTCTATGGGCTTCCAAATATCACTTTGCCAATTCCACAAGACCTGTCTTAGCGAAAGGCTTCTTGAGGGGAAAGCTGTAACTCTGTGAGATGATTTCACAGAACACAAAGAAGTTTCTCAGAAAGCTTCTTTCTCTTTGTTATCGGAGGATATTTCCTTTGGCTCTTTAGTCTTCAAAGGGATCCGAAATATCTGTTCTCAGATTCCACAGAAATAAGGCTAGCAAAGGAATCCACGAAATACAGATGTAACTCTGTGAGGGCAAGTCACACATCACAGAGCAGTTTCTCAGAAAGCTTCTTTCCAGATTTCATATGAGGATATTACCTTTTTCACCATAGCCCTCAATGGGCTTCCAAATATCACTTTGCCAATTCCACAAGAACTGTCTTAGCGAAAGTCTTCTTGAGGGGAAAGCTGTAACTCTGTGAGATGATTTCACAGAACACAAATAAGTTTCTCAGAAAGCTTCTTTCTCTTTGTTATCGGAGGATATTTCCTTTGGCCCTATAGTCTTCAAAGGGATCCGAAATATCTGTTCTCGGATTCCACAGAAATAAGGCAAGCAAAGAGATACACGAAATACAGATATAACTCTGTGAGTGCAATTCACACATCACAGAACAGTTTCTCACAAAGCTTCTTTCCAGATATCATCTGAGGATATTTCCTTTTTCACCATAGCCCTCTATGGGCTTCCAAATATCACTTTGCCAATTCCACAAAACTGCCTAAGCGAAAGGCTTCTTGAGGGGAAAGCTGTAACTCTGTGAGATTATTTCACAGAACACAAAGAAGTTTCTCAGAAAGCTTCTTTCTCTTTGTTATCGGAGGATATTTCCTTTGGCCCTATAGTCTTCAAAGGGATCCGAAATATCTGTTCTCAGATTCCACAGAAATAAGGCTAGCAAAGAGATTCTCGAAATACAGATGTAACTCTGTGAGTGGAAGTCACATATCACAGAGCAGTTTCTCAGAAAGCTTCTTTCCAGATTTCATCTGAGGATATTTCCTTTTTCACCATAGCCCTCTATGGGTTTCCAAATATCACTTTGCCAATTCCACAAGAACTGTCTTAGCGAAAGGCTTCTTGAGGAGAAAGCTGTAACTCTGTGAGATGATTTCACAGAACACAAAGAGGTTTCTCAAAAAGCTTCTTTCTCTCTGTTATCGGAGGATATTTTCTTTGGCCCTATAGTCTTGAAAAGGATGCGAAATATGTGTTCTCAGATTCCACAGAAATAAGGCTAGCAAAGAGATCCACGAAATACAGATGTAATTCTGTGAGTGTAAGTCCCACATCACAGAGCAGTTTCTCAGAAAGCTTCTTTCCAGATTTCATCTGAGTATATTTCCTTTTTCACCATAGCCCTCTATGGGCTTCAAAATATCACTTTGCCAATTCCACAAGAACTGTCGTAGCGAAAGGCTTCTTGAGGGGAAAGCTGTAACTCTGTGTGATGATTTCACAGAACACAAATAAGTTTCTCAGAATGCTTCTTTCTCTTTGTTATCGGAGGCTATTTCTTTTGGCCCTATAGTCTTAAAGGGATCTGAAATATCTGTTCTCAGATTCCACAGAAATAAGGCTAGCAAAGGGATCCACGAAATACAGATGTAACTCTGTGAGTGGAAGTCACACATCACAGAGCAGTTTCTCAGAAAGCTTCTTTGCAGATTTCATCTGAGGATATTTCCTTTTTCACCATAGCCCTTCATGGGCTTCCAAATATCACTTTGCCAATTCCACAAGAACTGCCTTACCGAAAGGCTTCTTGAAGGGAAAGCAATATCTCTCTGAGATGATTTCAGAGAACACAAAGAAGTTTCTCAGAAAGCTTCTTTCTCTTTGTTATCGGAGGATATTTCCTTTGGCCCTATACTCTTCAAAGGGATCGGAAATATCGGTTCTCAGATTCCACAGAAATAAGGCTAGCAAAGAGATCCACGAAATACAGATGTAACTCTGTGAGTGGAAGTCACACATCACAGTTCAGTTTCTCAGACAGCTTCTTTCCAGATTTCATCTGAGTATATTTCCTTTTTCACCATAGCCCTCTATGGGCTTCCAAATATCACTTTGCCAATTCCACAAGAACTGTCTTAGCGAAAGGCTTCTTGAGGGGAAAGCTGTAACTCTGTGAGATGATTTCACAGAACACAAAGAAGTTTCTCAGAAAGCTTCTTTCTCTTTGTTATCGGAGGATATTTCCTTTGGCCCTATAGTCTTCAAATGGATCCGAAATATCTGTTCTCAGATTCCACAGAAATAAGGCTAGCAAAGAGATCCACGAAATACAGATGTAACTCTGTGAGTGCAAGTCACACATCACACAGCAGTTTCTCAGAAAGCTTCTTTCCAGATTTCATCTGAGGATAATTCCTTTTTCACCAAAGCCCTCTATGGGCTTCCAAATATCACTTTGCCTATTCCACAAGAACTGTCTTAGCGAAAGGCTTCTTGAGGCGAAAGCTGTAACTCTGTGAGATGATTTCACAGAACACAAAGAAGTTTCTCAGAATGCTTCTTTCTCTTTGTTATCGGAGGATATTTCCTTTGGCCCTATAGTCTTCAAAGGGATCCGAAATATCTGTTGTCAGATTCCACAGAAATAAGGATAGCAAAGAGTCCACGAAATACAGATGTAACTCTGTGAGTGCAAGTGACACATCACACAGCAGTTTCTCAGAAAGCTTCTTTCCAGATTTCATCTGAGGATATTTCCTTTTCACCTTAGCCCTCGTTGGGCTTCCAAATATCACTTTGCCAATTCCACAAGAACTGCCTTACCGAAAGGCTTCTTGAAGGGAAAGCTGTATCTCTGTGAGATGATTTCACAAAACACAAAGAAATTTCTCAGAAAGCTTCTTTCTCTTTGTTATCGAAGGATACTTCCTTTGGACCAATAGTCTTCAAAGGGATCCGAAATATCTGTTCTCAGATTCCACAGAAATAAGGCTAGCAAAGAGATCCACGAAATACAGATGTAACTCTGTGAGTGCAAGTCACACATCACAGAGCAGTTTCTCAGAAAGCTTCTTTCCAGAATTCATCAGAGGATATTTCCTTTTTCACCATAGCCCTCTATGGGCTTCCAAATATCACTTTGCCAATTCCACAAGAACTGTCTTAGCGAAAGTCTTCTTGAGGGGAAAGCTGTAACTCTGGGAGATGATTTCACAAAACACCAAGAAGTTTCTCAAAAAGCTTCTTTCTCTCTGTTATCCTAGGATATTTCCTTTGGCCCTATAGTCTACAAAAGGATCCGAAATTTCTGTTCTCAGATTCCACAGAAATAAGGATAGCAAAGAGATGCACGAAATACAGATGTAACTCCGTGAGTGGAAGTCACACATCACAGAGCAGTTTCTCAGAAAGCTTCTTACCAGATTTCATCTGAGTATATTTCCTTTTTAACCATAGCCCTCTATGGGCTTCCAAATATAACTTTGTCAGTTCCACAAGAACTGCCTTCCCGACAGGCTTCTTGAAGGGAAAGCTGTAACTCTGTGAGATGATTTCACAGAACACAAAGAAGTTTCTCAGAAAGTTTCTTTCTCTTTGTTATCGGAGGATATTTCCTTTGGCCCTATAGTCTTCAAAGGGATCCGAAATATCTGTTCTCAGATTCCACAGAAATAAGGCTAGCAAAGAGATCCACGAAATACAGATGTAACTCTGTGAGTGCAAGTCATACATCACACAGCAGTTTCTCAGAAAGCTTCTTTCCAGATTTCATCTGAGGATAATTCCTTTTTCACCAAAGCCCTCTATGGGCTTCCAAATATCACTTTGCCAATTCCACGAGAACGGTCTTAGCGAAAGTCTTCTTGAGGGGAAAGCTGTAACTCTGTGAGATGATTTCACAGAACACAAAGAAGTTTCTCAGAAAGCTTCTTTCTCTTTGTTATCGGAGGATATTTGCTTTGGCCCTATAGTCTTCAAAGAGATCCGAAATATCTGTTCTCAGATTCCACAGAAATAAGGCTAGCAAAGAGATCCACGAAATACAGATGTAATTCTGTGAGTGCAAGTCACACTTCATAGAGCAGTTTCTCTGAAAGCTTCTTTCCAGACTTCATCTGAGGATATTTCCTTTTTCACCATAGCCCTCTATGGGCTTCCAAATATCACTTTGCCAATTAAACAAGAACTGTCTTAGCCAAAGGCTTCTTGAGGGGAAAACTGTAACTCTGTGAGATGATTTCACAGAACACAAAGAAGTTTCTCAGAAAGCTTATTTCTCTTTGTTATCGGAGGATATTTCCTTTGGCCCTATAGTCTTCAAAGGGATCCGAAATATCTGTTCTCAGATTCCACAGAAATAAGGCTAGCAAAGAGATCCACGAAATACAGATGTAACTCTGTGAGGGCAAGTCACACATCACAGAGCAGTTTCTCAGACAGCTTCTTTCCAGATTTCATCTGAGTATATTTCCTTTTTCACCATAGCCCTCTATGGGCTTCCAAATATCACTTTGCCAATTCCACAAAACTGCCTAAGCGAAAGGCTTCTTGAGGGGAAAGCTGTAACTCTGTGAGATGATTTCACAGAACACAAAGAAGTTTCTCAGAAAGCTTCTTTCTCTTTGTTTTCGGAAGATATTTTTTTGGCCCTATAGTCTTCAAAGGGATCCGATATATCTGTTCTCAGATTCCACAGAAATAAGGGTAGCAAAGAGATCCACGAAATACAGATGTAACTCTGTGGGTGCAAGTCACACATCAGAGTGCAGTTTCTCAGAAAGCTTCTTTCCAGATTTCATCTGAGGATATTTCCTTTTTCACCATAGCCCTCAAATGGTTTCCAAATATCACTTTGCCAATTCCACAAGAACTGCCTTACCGAAAGGCTTCTTGAAGGGAAAGCTGTAACTTTGTGATATGATTTCACAGAACACAAAGAAGTTTCTCAGAAAGCTTCTTTCTCTTTGTTATCGGAGGATATTTCCTTTGGCCCTATAGTCTTCAAAGGGATCCGAAATATCTGTTCTCAGATTCCACAGAAATAAGGGTAGCAAAGAGATCCACGAAATACAGATGTAACTCTGTGAGTGCAAGTGAAACATCACAGAGCAGATTCTCAGAAAGCTTCTTTCCAGATTTCATCTGAGGATATTTCCTTTTTCACCATAGCCCTCTATGGTCTTCCAAATATCACGGTGCGAATTCCACAAGAACTGTCTTAGCGAAAGGCTTCTTAAGGGAAAGCTGTAACTCTGTGAGATGATTTCACAGAACACAAAGAAGTTTCTCAGAAAGCTTCTTTCTCTTTGTTATCGGAGGATATTTCCTTTGGCCCTATAGTCTTCAAAGGGATCCGAAATATCTGTTCTCATATTCCACAGAAATAAGGCTAGCAAAGAGATCCACGAAATACAGATGTAACTCTGTGAGGGCAAGTCACACATCACAGAGCAGTTTCTCAGAAAGCTTCTTTCCAGATTTCATCTGAGGATATTTCCTTTTTCACCATAGCCCTCTATGGGCTTCCAAATATCACTTTGCCAATTCCACGAGAACGGTCTTAGCGAAAGTCTTCTTGAGGGGAAAGCTGTAACTCTGTGAGATGATTTCACAGAACACAAAGAAGTTTCTCAGAAAGATTCTTTCTCTTTGTTATCGGAGGATATTTCCTTTGGCCCTATAGTCTTCAACGGGATCCGAAATATCTGTTCTCAGATTCCACAGAAATAAGGCTAGCAAAGAGATCCACGAAATACAGATGTAACTCCGTGAGTGCAAGTCACACATCACAGAGCAGTTTCTCAGAAAGCTTCTTACCAGATTTCATCTGAGTATATATCCTTTTTAACCGTAACCCTCTATGGGCTTCCAAATATCACTTTGTCAATTCCAAAAGAACTGCCTTACCGAAAGGCTTCTTGAAGGGAAAGTTGTAACTCTGTGAGATGATTTCACAGAACACAAAGAAGTTTCTCAGAAAGCTTCTTTCTCTTTGTTATCGGAGGATATTTACTTTGGCCCTATAGTCTTCAAAGGGATCCGAAATATCTGTTCTCAGATTCCACAGAAATAAGGCTAGCAAAGAGATCCACGAAATACAGATGTAACTCTGTGAGGGCAAGTCACACATCACAGAGCAGTTTCTCAGAAAGCTTCCTTCCAGATTTCATCTGAGGATATTTCCTTTTTCACCATAGCCCTCTATGGGCTTCCAAATATCACTTTGCCAATTCCACGAGAACGGTCTTAGCGAAAGTCTTCTTGAGGGGAAAGCTGTAACTCTGTGAGATGATTTCACAGAACACAAAGAAGTTTCTCAGAAAGCTTCTTTCTCTTTGTTATCGGAGGAAATTTCCTTTGGCCCTATAGTCTTCAAAGGGATCCGAAATATCTGTTCTCAGATTCCACAGAAATAAGGCTAGCAAAGAGATCCACGAAATACAGATGTAATTCTGTGAGTGCAAGTCACACTTCATAGAGCAGTTTCTCTGAAAGCTTCTTTCCAGACTTCATCTGAGGATATTTCCTTTTTCACCATAGCCCTCTATGGGCTTCCAAATATCACTTTGCCAATTCCATAAGAACTGCCTTAGCGAAATGCTTCTTGAGGGGAAAGCTGTAACTCTGTGAGATGATTTCACAGAACACAAAGAAGTTTCTCAGAAAGCTTCTTTCTCTTTGTTTTCGGAGGATATTTCCTTTGGCCCTATAGTCTTCAAAGGGATCCGAAATATCTGTTCTCAGATTCCACAGAAATAAGGCTAGCAAAGAGATCCATGAAATACAGATGTAACTCCGTGAGTGGAAGTCACACATCACAGAGCAGTTTCTCAGAAAGCTTCTTACCAGATTTCATCTGAGTATATTTCCTTTTTAACCATAGCCCTCTATGGGCTTCCAAATATCACTTTGTCAATTCCACAAGAACTGCCTTACCGAAAGGCTTCTTGAAGGGAAAGCTGTATCTCTCTGAGATGATTTCAGAGAACACAAAGAAGTTTCTCAGAAAGCTTCTTTCTCTTTGTTATCAGAGGATATTTCCTTTGGCCCTATAGACTTCAAAGGGATCCGAAATATCGGTTCTCAGATTCCACAGAAATAAGGCTAGCAAAGAGATCCACGAAATACAGATGTAACTCTGTGAGGGCAAGTCACACATCACAGAGCAGTTTCTCAGACAGCTTCTTTCCAGATTTCATCTGAGTATATTTCCTTTTTCACCATAGCCCTCTATGGGCTTCCAAATATCACTTTGCCAATTCCACAAGAACTGTCTTAGCGAAAGGCTTCTTGAGGGGAAAGCTGTAACTCTGTGAGATTATTTCACAGAACACAAAGAAGTTTCTCAGAAAGCTTCTTTCTCTTTGTTATCGGAGGATATTTCCTTTGGCCCTATAGTCTTCAAAGGGATCCGAAATATCTGTTCTCAGATTCCACAGAAATAAGGCTAGCAAAGAGATCCACAAAATACAGATGTAACTCTGTGAGTGGAAGTCACACATCACAGAGCAGTTTCTCAGAAAGCTTCTTTCCAGATTTCATCTGAGGATATTTCCTTTTTCACCATAGCCCTCTATGGGTTTCCAAATATCACTTTGCCAATTCCACAAGAACTGTCTTAGCGTAAGGCTTCTTGAGGAGGAAGCTGTAACTCTGTGAGATGATTTCACAGAACACAAAGAAGTTTCTCAAAAAGCTTCTTTCTCTCTGTTATCGGAGGATATTTCCTTTGGCCCTATAGTCTTGAAAAGGATGGGAAATATGTGTTCTCAGATTCCACAGAAATAAGGCTAGCAAAGAGATCCACGAAATACAGATGTAATTCTGTGAGTGTAAGTCCCACATCACAGAGCAGTTTCTCAGAAAGCTTCTTTCCAGATTTCATCTGAGTATATTTCCTTTTTCACCATAGCCCTCTATGGGCTTCAAAATATCACTTTGCCAATTCCACAAGAACTGTCGTAGCGAAAGGCTTCTTGAAGGGAAAGCAATATCTCTCTGAGATGATTTCAGAGAACACAAAGAAGTTTCTCAGAAAGCTTCTTTCTCTTTGTTATCGGAGGATATTTCCTTTGGCCCTATAGTCTTCAAAGGGATCCGAAATATCGGTTCTCAGATTCCACAGAAATAAGGCTAGCAAAGAGATCCACGAAATACAGATGTAACTCTATGAGTGGAAGTCACACATCACAGAGCAGTTTCTCAGACAGCTTCTTTCCAGATTTCATCTGAGTATATTTCCCTTTTCACCATAGCCCTCTATGGGCTTCCAAATATCACTTTGCCAATTCCACAAGAACTGTCTTAGCGAAAGGCTTCTTGAGGGGAAAGCTGTAACTCTGTGAGATGATTGCACAGAACACAAAGAAGTTTCTCAGAAAGCTTCTTTCTCTTTGTTATCGGAGGATATTTCCTTTGGCCCTATAGTCTTCAAATGGATCCGAAATATCTGTTCTCAGATTCCACAGAAATAAGGCTAGCAAAGAGATCCACGAAATACAGATGTAACTCTGTGAGTGCAAGTCACACATCACACAGCAGTTTCTCAGAAAGCTTCTTTCCAGATTTCATCTGAGGATAATTCCTTTTTCACCAAAGCCCTCTATGGGCTTCCAAATATCACTTTGCCAATTCCACAAGAACTGTCTTAGCGAAAGGCTTCTTGAGGGGAAAGCTGTAACTCTGCGAGATGATTTCACAGAACACAAAGAAGTTTCTCAGAATGCTTCTTTCTCTTTGTTATCGGAGGATATTTCCTTTGGCCCTATAGTCTTCAAAGGGATCCGAAATATCTGTTCTCAGATTCCACAGAAATAAGGCTAGCAAAGGAATCCACGAAATACAGATGTAACTCTGTGAGTGCAAGTGACACATCACACAGCAGATTCTCAGAAAGCTTCTTTCCAGATTTCATCTGAGGATATTTCCTTTTCACCTTAGCCCTCGTTGGGCTTCAAAATATCACTTTGCCAATTCCACAAGAACTGCCTTACCGAAAGGCTTCTTGAAGGGAAAGCTGTATCTCTGTGAGATGATTTCACAGAATACAAAGAAATTTCTCAGAAAGCTTCTTTCTCTTTGTTATCGAAGGATACTTCCTTTGGACCAATAGTCTTCAAAGGGATCCGAAATATCTGTTCTCAGATTCCACAGAAATAAGGCTAGCAAAGAGATCCACGAAATACAGATGTAACTCTGTGAGTGGAAGTCACACATCACAGAGCAGTTTCTCAGAAAGCTTCTTTCCAGATTTCATCGGAGGATATTTCCTTTTTCACCATAGCCCTCTATGGGCTTCCAAATATCACTTTGCCAATTCCACAAGAACTGTCTTAGCGAAAGTCTTCTTGAGGGGAAAGCTGTAACTCTGTGAGATGATTTCACAAAACACCAAGAAGTTTCTCAAAAAGCTTCTTTCTCTCTGTTATCCTAGGATATTTCCTTTGGCCCTATAGTCTACAAAAGGATCCGAAATATCTGTTCTCAGATTCCACAGAAATAAGGCTAGCAAAGTGATCCACGAAATACAGATGTAATTCTGTGAGTGCAAGTCACACATCACAGAGCAGTTTCTGAGAAAGCTTCTTTCCAGATTTCATCTGAGGATATTTCCTTTTTCACCATAGCCCTCTATGGGCTTCCAAATATCACCTTGCCAATTCCACAAGAACTGCCTTAGCGAAAGGCATCTTGAGGGGAAAGCTGTAACTCTGTGAGATGATTTCACAGAACACAAAGAAGTTTCTCAGAAAGCTTCTTTCTCTTTGTTTTCGGAGGATGTTTCCTTTGGCCCTACAGTCTTCAAAGGGATCCGAAATATCTGTTCTCAGATTCCACAGAAATAAGGCTAGCAAAGAGATCCACGAAATACAGATGTAACCCTGTGAGTGCAAGTCACACATCACAGAGCAGTTTCTCAGAAAGCTTTTTCGAGATTTCATCTGGGGATATTTCCTTTTTCACCCTAGCCCTCTATGGGCTTCCAAATATCACTTTGCCAATTAAACAAGAACTGTCTTAGCCAAAGGCTTCTTGAGGGGAAAACTGTAACTCTGTGAGATGATTTCACAGAACACAAAGAAGTTTCTCAGAAAGCTTCTTTCTCTTTGTTATCGGAGGATATTTCCTTTGGCCCTAAAGTCTTCAAAGGGATCCGAAATATCTGTTCTCGGATTCCACAGAAATAAGGCTAGCAAAGAGATCCACGAAATACAGATATAACTCTGTGAGTGGAAGTCACACATCACAGAGTAGTTTCTCAGAAAGCTTCTTTCCAGATATCATCTGAGGATATTTCCTTTTTCACCATAGCCCTCTATGGCCTTCCAAATATCACTTTGCCTATTCCACAAGAACTGCATAAGCGAAAGGCTTCTTGAGGGGAAAGCTGTAACTCTGTGAGATGATTTCACAGAACACAAAGAAGTTTCTCAGAAAGCTTCTTTCTCTTTGTTTTCGGAAGATATTTTTTTGGCCCTGTAGTCTTCAAAGGGATCCGATATATCTGTTCTCAGATTCCACAGAGATAAGGCTAGCAAGAGATCCACGAAATACAGATGTAACTCTGTGAGTGGAAGTCACATATCACAGAGCAGTTTCTCAGAAAGCTTCTTTCCAGATTTCATCTGAGTATATTTCCTTTTTCACCATAGTCCTCTACGGGCTTGCAAATATCACTTTGCCAATTCCACAAGAACTGCCTTACCGAAAGGCTTCTTGAAGGGAAAGCAATATCTCTCTGAGATGATTTCAGAGAACACAAAGAAGTTTCTCAGAAAGCTTCTTTCTCTTTGTTATCGGAGGATATTTCCTTTGGCCCTATAGTCTTCAAAGAGATCCGAAATATCGGTTCTCAGATTCCACAGAAATAAGGCTAGCAAAGAGATCCACGAAATACAGATGTAACTCTGTGAGTGGAAGTCACACATCACAGAGCAGTTTCTCAGACAGCTTCTTTCCAGATTTCATCTGAGTATATTTCCTTTTTCACCATAGCCCTCTATGGGCTTCCAAATATCACTTTGCCAATTCCACAAGAACTGTCTTAGCGAAAGGCTTCTTGAGGGGAAAGCTGTAACTCTGTGAGATGATTTCACAGAACACAAAGAAGTTTCTCAAAAAGCTTCTTTCTCTTTGTTATCGGAGGATATTTCCTTTGGTCCTATAGTCTTCAAATATATCCGAAATATCTGTTCTCAGATTCCACAGAAATAAGGCTAGCAAAGAGATCCACGAAATACAGATGTAACTCTGTGAGTGCAAGACACACATCACACAGCAGTTTCTCAGAAAGCTTCTTTCCAGATTTCATCTGAGGATAATTCCTTTTTCACCAAAGCCCTCTATGGGCTTCCAAATATCACTTTGCCAATTCCACAAGACCTGTCTTAGCGAAAGGCTTCTTGAGGGGAAAGCTGTAACTCTGTGAGATGATTTCACAGAACACAAAGAAGTTTCTCAGAAAGCTTCTTTCTCTTTGTTATCGGAGGATATTTCCTTTGGCTCTTTAGTCTTCAAAGGGATCCGAAATATCTGTTCTCAGATTCCACAGAAATAAGGCTAGCAAAGGAATCCACGAAATACAGATGTAACTCTGTGAGGGCAAGTCACACATCACAGAGCAGTTTCTCAGAAAGCTTCTTTCCAGATTTCATCTGAGGATATTACCTTTTTCACCATAGCCCTCAATGGGCTTCCAAATATCACTTTGCCAATTCCACAAGAACTGTCTTAGCGAAAGTCTTCTTGAGGGGAAAGCTGTAACTCTGTGAGATGACTTCACAGAACACAAATAAGTTTCTCAGAAAGCTTCTTTCTCTTTGTTATCGGAGGATATTTCCTTTGGCCCTATAGTCTTCAAAGGGATCCGAAATATCTGTTCTCGGATTCCACAGAAATAAGGCAAGCAAAGAGATACACGAAATACAGATATAACTCTGTGAGTGGAAGTCACACATCACAGAACAGTTTCTCACAAAGCTTCTTTCCAGATATCATCTGAGGATATTTCCTTTTTCACCATAGCCCTCTATGGGCTTCCAAATATCACTTTGCCAATTCCACAAAACTGCCTAAGCGAAAGGCTTCTTGAGGGGAAAGCTGTAACTCTGTTAGATGATTTCACAGAACACAAAGAAGTTTCTCAGAAAGCTTCTTTCTCTTTGTTATCGGAGGATATTTCCTTTGGCCCTATAGTCTTCAAAGGGATCCGAAATATCTGTTCTCAGATTCCACAGAAATAAGGCTAGCAAAGAGATTCTCGAAATACAGATGTAACTCTGTGAGTGGAAGTCACATATCACAGAGCAGTTTCTCAGAAAGCTTCTTTCCAGATTTCATCTGAGGATATTTCCTTTTTCACCATAGCCCTCTATGGGTTTCCAAATATCACTTTGCCAATTCCACAAGAACTGTCTTAGCGAAAGGCTTCTTGAGGAGAAAGCTGTAACTCTGTGAGATGATTTCACAGAACACAAAGAGGTTTCTCAAAAAGCTTCTTTCTCTCTGTTATCGGAGGATATTTTCTTTGGCCCTATAGTCTTGAAAAGGATGCGAAATATGTATTCTCAGATTCCACAGAAATAAGGCTAGCAAAGAGATCCACGAAATACAGATGTAATTCTGTGAGTGTAAGTCCCACATCACAGAGCAGTTTCTCAGAAAGCTTCTTTCCAGATTTCATCTGAGTATATTTCCTTTTTCACCATAGCCCTCTATGGGCTTCAAAATATCACTTTGCCAATTCCACAAGAACTGTCGTAGCGAAAGGCTTCTTGAGGGGAAAGCTGTAACTCTGTGTGATGATTTCACAGAACACAAATAAGTTTCTCAGAATGCTTCTTTCTCTTTGTTATCGGAGGCTATTTCCTTTGGCCCTATAGTCTTAAAGGGATCTGAAATATCTGTTCTCAGATTCCACAGAAATAAGGCTAGCAAAGGGATCCACGAAATACAGATGTAACTCTGTGAGTGGAAGTCACACATCACAGAGCAGTTTCTCAGAAAGCTTCTTTGCAGATTTCATCTGAGGATATTTCCTTTTTCACCATAGCCCTTCATGGGCTTCCAAATATCACTTTGCCAATTCCACAAGAACTGCCTTACCGAAAGGCTTCTTGAAGGGAAAGCAATATCTCTCTGAGATGATTTCAGAGAACACAAAGAAGTTTCTCAAAAAGCTTCTTTCTCTTTGTTATCGGAGGATATTTCCTTTGGCCCTATACTCTTCAAAGGGATCCGAAATATCGGTTCTCAGATTCCACAGAAATAAGGCTAGCAAAGAGATCCACGAAATACAGATGTAACTCTGTGAGTGGAAGTCACACATCACAGAGCAGTTTCTCAGACAGCTTCTTTCCAGATTTCATCTGAGTATATTTCCTTTTTCACCATAGCCCTCTATGGGCTTCCAAATATCACTTTGCCAATTCCACAAGAACTGTCTTAGCGAAAGGCTTCTTGAGGGGAAAGCTGTAACTCTGTGAGATGATTTCACAGAACACAAAGAAGTTTCTCAGAAAGCTTCTTTCTCTTTGTTATCGGAGGATATTTCCTTTGGCCCTATAGTCTTCAAATGGATCCGAAATATCTGTTCTCAGATTCCACAGAAATAAGGCTAGCAAAGAGATCCACGAAATACAGATGTAACTCTGTGAGTGCAAGTCACACATCACACAGCAGTTTCTCAGAAAGCTTCTTTCCAGATTTCATCTGAGGATAATTCCTTTTTCACCAAAGCCCTCTATGGGCTTCCAAATATCACTTTGCCTATTCCACAAGAACTGTCTTAGCGAAAGGCTTCTTGAGGCGAAAGCTGTAACTCTGTGAGATGATTTCACAGAACACAAAGAAGTTTCTCAGAATGCTTCTTTCTCTTTGTTATCGGAGGATATTTCCTTTGGCCCTATAGTCTTCAAAGGGATCCGAAATATCTGTTGTCAGATTCCACAGAAATAAGGCTAGCAAAGAGTCCACGAAATACAGATGTAACTCTGTGAGTGCAAGTGACACATCACACAGCAGTTTCTCAGAAAGCTTCTTTCCAGATTTCATCTGAGGATATTTCCTTTTCACCTTAGCCCTCGTTGGGCTTCCAAATATCACTTTGCCAATTCCACAAGAACTGCCTTACCGAAAGGCTTCTTGAAGGGAAAGCTGTATCTCTGTGAGATGATTTCACAGAACACAAAGAAATTTCTCAGAAAGCTTCTTTCTCTTTGTTATCGAAGGATACTTCCTTTGGACCAATAGTCTTCAAAGGGATCCGAAATATCTGTTCTCAGATTCCACAGAAATAAGGCTAGCAAAGAGATCCACGAAATACAGATGTAACTCTGTGAGTGCAAGTCACACATCACAGAGCAGTTTCTCAGAAAGCTTCTTTCCAGAATTCATCAGAGGATATTTCCTTTTTCACCATAGCCCTCTATGGGCTTCCAAATATCACTTTGCCAATTCCACAAGAACTGTCTTAGCGAAAGTCTTCTTGAGGGGAAAGCTGTAACTCTGGGAGATGATTTCACAAAACACCAAGAATTTTCTCAAAAAGCTTCTTTCTCTCTGTTATCCTAGGATATTTCCTTTGGCCCTATAGTCTACAAAAGGATCCGAAATTTCTGTTCTCAGATTCCACAGAAATAAGGCTAGCAAAGAGATGCACGAAATACAGATGTAACTCCGTGAGTGGAAGTCACACATCACAGAGCAGTTTCTCAGAAAGCTTCTTACCAGATTTCATCTGAGTATATTTCCTTTTTAACCATAGCCCTCTATGGGCTTCCAAATATAACTTTGTCAGTTCCACAAGAACTGCCTTCCCGACAGGCTTCTTGAAGGGAAAGCTGTAACTCTGTGAGATGATTTCACAGAACACAAAGAAGTTTCTCAGAAAGTTTCTTTCTCTTTGTTATCGGAGGATATTTCCTTTGGCCCTATAGTCTTCAAAGGGATCCGAAATATCTGTTCTCCGATTCCACAGAAATAAGGCTAGCAAAGAGATCCACGAAATACAGATGTAACTCTGTGAGTGCAAGTCATACATCACACAGCAGTTTCTCAGAAAGCTTCTTTCCAGATTTCATCTGAGGATAATTCCTTTTTCACCAAAGCCCTCTATGGGCTTCCAAATATCACTTTGCCAATTCCACAAGAACTGTCTTAGCGAAAGGCTTCTTGAGGGGAAAGCTGTAACTCTGTGAGATGATTTCACAGAACACAAAGAAGTTTCTCAGAATGCTTCTTTCACTTTGTTATCGGAGGATATTTCCTTTGGCTCTTTAGTCTTCAAAGGGATCCGAAATATCTGTTCTCAGATTCCACAGAAATAAGGCTAGCAAAGGAATCCACGAAATACAGATGTAACTCTGTGAGGGCAAGTCACACATCACAGAGCAGTTTCTCAGAAAGCTTCTTTCCAGATTTCATCTGAGGATATTTCCTTTTTCACCATAGCCCTCTATGGGCTTCCAAATATCACTGTGCGAATTCCACAAGAACTGTCTTAGCGAAAGGCTTCTTAAGGGAAAGCTGTAACTCTGTGAGATGATTTCACAGAACACAAAGAAGTTTCTCAGAAAGCTTCTTTCTCTTTGTTATCGGAGGATATTTCCTTTGGCCCTATAGTCTTCAAAGGGATCCGAAATATCTGTTCTCAGATTCCACAGAAATAAGGCTAGCAAAGAGATTCTCGAAATACAGATGTAACTCTGTGAGTGGAAGTCACATATCACAGAGCAGTTTCTCAGAAAGCTTCTTTCCAGATTTCATCTGAGGATATTTCCTTTTTCACCATAGCCCTCTATGGGTTTCCAAATATCACTTTGCCAATTCCACAAGAACTGTCTTAGCGAAAGGCTTCTTGAGGAGAAAGCTGTAACTCTGTGAGATGATTTCACAGAACACAAAGAGGTTTCTCAAAAAGCTTCTTTCTCTCTGTTATCGGAGGATATTTTCTTTGGCCCTATAGTCTTGAAAAGGATGCGAAATATGTATTCTCAGATTCCACAGAAATAAGGCTAGCAAAGAGATCCACGAAATACAGATGTAATTCTGTGAGTGTAAGTCCCACATCACAGAGCAGTTTCTCAGAAAGCTTCTTTCCAGATTTCATCTGAGTATATTTCCTTTTTCACCATAGCCCTCTATGGGCTTCAAAATATCACTTTGCCAATTCCACAAGAACTGTCGTAGCGAAAGGCTTCTTGAGGGGAAAGCTGTAACTCTGTGTGATGATTTCACAGAACACAAATAAGTTTCTCAGAATGCTTCTTTCTCTTTGTTATCGGAGGCTATTTCCTTTGGCCCTATAGTCTTAAAGGGATCTGAAATATCTGTTCTCAGATTCCACAGAAATAAGGCTAGCAAAGGGATCCACGAAATACAGATGTAACTCTGTGAGTGGAAGTCACACATCACAGAGCAGTTTCTCAGAAAGCTTCTTTGCAGATTTCATCTGAGGATATTTCCTTTTTCACCATAGCCCTTCATGGGCTTCCAAATATCACTTTGCCAATTCCACAAGAACTGCCTTACCGAAAGGCTTCTTGAAGGGAAAGCAATATCTCTCTGAGATGATTTCAGAGAACACAAAGAAGTTTCTCAGAAAGCTTCTTTCTCTTTGTTATCGGAGGATATTTCCTTTGGCCCTATACTCTTCAAAGGGATCCGAAATATCGGTTCTCAGATTCCACAGAAATAAGGCTAGCAAAGAGATCCACGAAATACAGATGTAACTCTGTGAGTGGAAGTCACACATCACAGAGCAGTTTCTCAGACAGCTTCTTTCCAGATTTCATCTGAGTATATTTCCTTTTTCACCATAGCCCTCTATGGGCTTCCAAATATCACTTTGCCAATTCCACAAGAACTGTCTTAGCGAAAGGCTTCTTGAGGGGAAAGCTGTAACTCTGTGAGATGATTTCACAGAACACAAAGAAGTTTCTCAGAAAGCTTCTTTCTCTTTGTTATCGGAGGATATTTCCTTTGGCCCTATAGTCTTCAAATGGATCCGAAATATCTGTTCTCAGATTCCACAGAAATAAGGCTAGCAAAGAGATCCACGAAATACAGATGTAACTCTGTGAGTGCAAGTCACACATCACACAGCAGTTTCTCAGAAAGCTTCTTTCCAGATTTCATCTGAGGATAATTCCTTTTTCACCAAAGCCCTCTATGGGCTTCCAAATATCACTTTGCCTATTCCACAAGAACTGTCTTAGCGAAAGGCTTCTTGAGGCGAAAGCTGTAACTCTGTGAGATGATTTCACAGAACACAAAGAAGTTTCTCAGAATGCTTCTTTATCTTTGTTATCGGAGGATATTTCCTTTGGCCCTATAGTCTTCAAAGGGATCCGAAATATCTGTTGTCAGATTCCACAGAAATAAGGCTAGCAAAGAGTCCACGAAATACAGATGTAACTCTGTGAGTGCAAGTGACACATCACACAGCAGTTTCTCAGAAAGCTTCTTTCCAGATTTCATCTGAGGATATTTCCTTTTCACCTTAGCCCTCGTTGGGCTTCCAAATATCACTTTGCCAATTCCACAAGAACTGCCTTACCGAAAGGCTTCTTGAAGGGAAAGCTGTATCTCTGTGAGATGATTTCACAGAACACAAAGATATTTCTCAGAAAGCTTCTTTCTCTTTGTTATCGAAGGATACTTCCTTTGGACCAATAGTCTTCAAAGGGATCCGAAATATCTGTTCTCAGATTCCACAGAAATAAGGCTAGCAAAGAGATCCACGAAATACAGATGTAACTCTGTGAGTGCAAGTCACACATCACAGAGCAGTTTCTCAGAAAGCTTCTTTCCAGAATTCATCAGAGGATATTTCCTTTTTCACCATAGCCCTCTATGGGCTTCCAAATATCACTTTGCCAATTCCACAAGAACTGTCTTAGCGAAAGTCTTCTTGAGGGGAAAGCTGTAACTCTGGGAGATGATTTCACAAAACACCAAGAAGTTTCTCAAAAAGCTTCTTTCTCTCTGTTATCCTAGGATATTTCCTTTGGCCCTATAGTCTACAAAAGGATCCGAAATTTCTGTTCTCAGATTCCACAGAAATAAGGCTAGCAAAGAGATGCACGAAATACAGATGTAACTCCGTGAGTGGAAGTCACACATCACAGAGCAGTTTCTCAGAAAGCTTCTTACCAGATTTCATCTGAGTATATTTCCTTTTTAACCATAGCCCTCTATGGGCTTCCAAATATAACTTTGTCAGTTCCACAAGAACTGCCTTCCCGACAGGCTTCTTGAAGGGAAAGCTGTAACTCTGTGAGATGATTTCACAGAACACAAAGAAGTTTCTCAGAAAGTTTCTTTCTCTTTGTTATCGGAGGATATTTCCTTTGGCCCTATAGTCTTCAAAGGGATCCGAAATATCTGTTCTCCGATTCCACAGAAATAAGGCTAGCAAAGAGATCCACGAAATACAGATGTAACTCTGTGAGTGCAAGTCATACATCACACAGCAGTTTCTCAGAAAGCTTCTTTCCAGATTTCATCTGAGGATAATTCCTTTTTCACCAAAGCCCTCTATGGGCTTCCAAATATCACTTTGCCAATTCCACAAGAACTGTCTTAGCGAAAGGCTTCTTGAGGGGAAAGCTGTAACTCTGTGAGATGATTTCACAGAACACAAAGAAGTTTCTCAGAATGCTTCTTTCACTTTGTTATCGGAGGATATTTCCTTTGGCTCTTTAGTCTTCAAAGGGATCCGAAATATCTGTTCTCAGATTCCACAGAAATAAGGCTAGCAAAGGAATCCACGAAATACAGATGTAACTCTGTGAGGGCAAGTCACACATCACAGAGCAGTTTCTCAGAAAGCTTCTTTCCAGATTTCATCTGAGGATATTTCCTTTTTCACCATAGCCCTCTATGGGCTTCCAAATATCACTGTGCGAATTCCACAAGAACTGTCTTAGCGAAAGGCTTCTTAAGGGAAAGCTGTAACTCTGTGAGATGATTTCACAGAACACAAAGAAGTTTCTCAGAAAGCTTCTTTCTCTTTGTTATCGGAGGATATTTCCTTTGGCCCTATAGTCTTCAAAGGGATCCGAAATATCTGTTCTCAGATTCCACAGAAATAAGGCTAGCAAAGAGATCCACGAAATACAGATGTAACTCTTTGAGGGCAAGTCACACATCACAGAGCAGTTTATCAGAAAGCTTCTTTCCAGATTTCATCTGAGGATATTTCCTTTTTCACCATAGCCCTCTATGGGCTTCCAAATATCACTTTGCCAATTCCACGAGAACGGTCTTAGCGAAAGTGTTCTTGAGGGGAAAGCTGTAACTCTGTGAGATGATTTCACAGAACACAAAGAAGTTTCTCAGAAAGCTTCTTTCTCTTTGTTATCGGAGGATATTTCCTTTGGCCCTATAGTCTTAAAAGGGATCCGAAATATCTGTTCTCAGATTCCACAGAAATAAGGCTAGCAAAGAGATCCACGAAATACAGATGTAATTCTGTGAGTGCAAGTCACACTTCATAGAGCAGTTTCTCTGAAAGCTTCTTTCCAGACTTCATCTGAGGATATTTCCTTTTTCACCATAGCCCTCTATGGGCTTCCAAATATCACTTTGCCAATTAAACAAGAACTGTCTTAGCCAAAGGCTTCTTGAGGGGAAAACTGTAACTCTGTGAGATGATTTCACAGAACACAAAGAAGTTTCTCAGAAAGCTTATTTCTCTTTGTTATCGGAGGATATTTCCTTTGGCCCTATAGTCTTCAAAGGGATCCGAAATATCTGTTCTCAGATTCCACAGAAATAAGGCTAGCAAAGAGATACACGAAATACAGATATAACTCTGTGAGTGGAAGTCACACATCACAGAACAGTTTCTCACAAAGCTTCTTTCCAGATATCATCTGAGGATATTTCCTTTTTCACCATAGCCCTCTATGGGCTTCCAAATATCACTTTGCCAATTCCACAAAACTGCCTAAGCGAAAGGCTTCTTGAGGGGAAAGCTGTAACTCTGTGAGATGATTTCACAGAACACAAAGAAGTTTCTCAGAAAGCTTCTTTCTCTTTGTTTTCGGAAGATATTTTTTTGGCCCCATAGTCTTCAAAGGGATCCGATATATCTGTTCTCAGATTCCACAGAAATAAGGGTAGCAAAGAGATCCACGAAATACAGATGTAACTCTGTGGGTGCAAGTCACACATCAGAGTGCAGTTTCTCAGAAAGCTTCTTTCCAGATTTCATCTGAGGATATTTCCTTTTTCACCATAGCCCTCAAAGGGTTTCCAAATATCACTTTGCCAATTCCACAAGAACTGCCTTACCGAAAGGCTTCTTGAAGGGAAAGCTGTAACTTTGTCATATGATTTCACAGAACACAAAGAAGTTTCTCAGAAAGCTTCTTTCTCTTTGTTATCGGAGGATATTTCCTTTGGCCCTATAGTCTTCAAAGGGATCCGAAATATCTGTTCTCAGATTCCACAGAAATAAGGGTAGCAAAGAGATCCACGAAATACAGATGTAGCTCTGTGAGTGCAAGTGAAACATCACAGAGCAGATTCTCAGAAAGCTTCTTTCCAGATTTCATCTGAGGATATTTCCTTTTTCACCATAGCCCTCTATGGTCTTCCAAATATCACGGTGCGAATTCCACAAGAACTGTCTTAGCGAAAGGCTTCTTAAGGGAAAGCTGTAACTCTGTGAGATGATTTCACAGAACACAAAGAAGTTTCTCAGAAAGCTTCTTTCTCTTTGTTATCGGAGGATATTTCCTTTGGCCCTATAGTCTTCAAAGGGATCCGAAATATCTGTTCTCAGATTCCACAGAAATAAGGATGGCAAAGAGATCCACGAAATACAGATGTAACTCTGTGAGTGGAGCTCACACATCACAGAGCAGTTTCTCAGAAAGTTTCTTTCCAGATTTCACCTGAGGATATTTCCTTTTTCACCATAGCCCTCTATGGGCTTCCAAATATCACTGTGCGAATTCCACAAGAACTGTCTTAGGGAAAGGCTTCTTGAGGTGAAAGCTGTAACTCTGTGAGATGATTTCACAGAACACAAAGAAGTTTCTCAGAAATCTTCTTTCTCTGTGTTATCGGAGGATATTTCCTTTGGCCCTATAGTCTTCAAAGGGATCTGAAATATCTCTTCTCAGATTCCACAGAAATAAGGCTAGCAAAGAGATCCACGAAATACAGATGTAACTCTGTGAGTGCAAGTGACACATCACAGAGCAGTTTCTCAGAAAGCTTCTTTCCAGATTTCATCTGAGGATATTTCCTTTTCACCATAGCCCTCTATGGGCTTCCAAATATCACTTTGCCAATTCCACAAGAAATGCCTTACGAAAGGCTTCTTGAAGGGAAAGCTGTATCTCTGTGAAATGATTTCACAGAACACAGAGAAATTTCTCAGAAAGCTTCTTTCTCTTTGTTATCAAAGGATATTTCCTTTGGACCAATAGTCTTCAAAGGGATCCGAAATATCTGTTCTCAGATTCCACAGAAATAAGGCTAGCAAAGAGATCCACGAAATACAGATGTAACTCTGTGAGTGCAAGTGACACATCGCAGAGCAGATTCTCAGAAGGCTTCTTTCCAGATTTCATCTGAGGATATTTCCTTTTTCACCATAGCCCTCTATGGGCTTCCAAATATCACTTTGCCAATTCCACAAAAACTGTCTTAGCGAAAGGCTTCTTGAGGGGAAAGCTGTAACTCTGTGAGATGATTTCACAGAACACAAAAAAGTTTCTCAGAAAGCTTCTTTCTCTTTGTTATCGGAGGATATTTCCTTTGGCCCGATAATCTTCAAAGTTATCCGAAATATCTGTTCTCAGATTCCACAGAAATAAGGCTAGCAAAGAGATTCACGAAATACAGATGTAACCCTGTGAGTGCAAGTCACACATCACAGAGCAATTTCTCAGAAAGCTTCTTTCGAGATTTCATCTGGGGATATTTCCTTTTTCACCATAGCCCTCTATGGGCTTCCAAATATCACTTTGCCAATTAAACAAGAACTGTCTTAGCCAAAGGCGTCTTGAGGGGAAAACTGTAACTCTGTGAGATGATTTCACAGAACCCAAAGAAGTTTCTCAGAAAGCTTCTTTCTCTTTGTTATCGGAGGATATTTCCTTTGGCCCTATAGTCTTCAAAGGGATCCGAAATATCTGTTCTCAGATTCCACAGAAATAAGGCTAGCAAAGAGATCCACGAAATACAGATGTAACTCTGTGAGTGCAAGTCACACTTCACAGAGCAGTTTCTCTGAAAGCTTCTTTCCAGACTTCATCTGAGGATATTTCCTTTTTCACCATAGCCCTCTATGGGCTTCCAAATATCACTTTGCCAATTCCACAAAAACTGTCTTAGCGAAAGGCTTCTTGAGGGGAAAGCTGTAGCTCTGTGAGATGATTTCACAGAACACAAAGAAGTTTCTCAGAAAGCTTCTTTCTCTTTGTTATCGGAGGATATTTCCTTTGGCCCTATAATCTTCAAAGGGATCCGAAATATCTGTTCTCAGATTCCACAGAAATAAGGCTAGCAAAGAGATTCACGAAATAGAGATGTAACCCTGTGAGTGCAAGTCACACATCACAGAGCAGTTTCTCAGAAAGCTTCTTTCGAGATTTCATCTGGGGATATTTCCTTTTTCACCATAGCCCTCTATGGGCTTCCAAATATCACTTTGCCAATTAAACAAGAACTGTCTTAGCCAAAGGCTTCTTGAGGGGAAAACTGTAACTCTGTGAGATGATTTCACAGAACACAAAGAAGTTTCTCAGAAAGCTTCTTTCTCTTTGTTATCGGAGGATATTTCCTTTGGCCCTATAGTCTTCAAAGGGATCCGAAATATCTGTTCTCGGATTCCACAGAAATAAGGCTAGCAAAGAGATACACGAAATACAGATATAACTCTGTTTGTGGAAGTCACACATCACAGAACAGTTTCTCACAAAGCTTCTTTCCAGATATCATCTGAGGATATTTCGTTTTTCACCATAGCCCTCTATGGGCTTCCAAATATCACTTTGCCAATTCCACAAAACCGCCTAAGCGAAAGGCTTCTTGAGGGGAAAGCTGTAACTCTGTGAGATGATTTCACAGAACACAAAGAAGTTTCTCAGAAAGCTTCTTTCTCTTTGTTTTCGGAAGATATTTTTTGGCCCTATAGTCTTCAAAGGGATCCGATATATCTGTTCTCAGATTCCACAGAAATAAGGGTAGCAAAGAGATCCACGAAATACAGATGTAACTCTGTGAGTGCAAGTCACACATCAGAGTGCAGTTTCTCAAAAAGCTTCTTTCCAGATTTCATCTGAGGATATTTCCTTTTTCACCATAGCCCTCAAAGGGTTTCCAAATATCACTTTGCCAATTCCACAAGAACTGCCCTACCGAAAGGCTTCTTGAAGGGAAAGCTGTAACTTTGTGAGATGATTTCACAGAACACAAAGAAGTTTCTCAGAAAGCTTCTTTCTCTTTGTTATCGGAGGATATTTCCTTTGGCCCTATAGTCTTCAAAGGGATCCGAAATATCTGTTCTCAGATTCCACAGAAATAAGGGTAGGAAAGACATCCACGAAATAAAGATGTAACTCTGTGAGTGCAAGTGAAACATCACAGAGCAGATTCTCAGAAAGCTTCTTTCCAGATTTCATCTGAGGATATTTCCTTTTTCACCATAGCCCTCTATGGGCTTCCAAATATCACTGTGCGAATTCCACAAGAACTGTCTTAGCGAAAGGCTTCTTAAGGGAAAGCTTTAACTCTGTGAGATGATTTCACAGAACACAAAGAAGTTTCTCAGAAAGCTTCTTTCTCTTTGTTATCGGAGGATATTTACTTTGGCCCTATAGTCTTCAAAGGGATCCGAAATATCTGTTCTCAGATTCCACAGAAATAAGGCTAGCAAAGAGATCCACGAAATACAGATGTAACTCTGTGAGGGCAAGTCACACATCACAGAGCAGTTTCTCAGAAATCTTCTTTCCAGATTTCATCTGAGGATATTTCCTTTTTCACCATAGCCCTCTACGGGCTTCCAAATATCACTTTGCCAATTCCACGAGAACGGTCTTAGCGAAAGTCTTCTTGAGGGGAAAGCTGTAACTCTGTGAGATGATTTCACAGAACACAAAGAAGTTTCTCAGAAAGCTTCTTTCTCTTTGTTATCGGAGGATATTTCCTTTGGCCCTATAGTCTTCAAAGGGATCCGAAATATCTGTTCTCAGATTCCACAGAAATAAGGCTAGCAAAGAGATCCACGAAATACAGATGTAATTCTGTGAGTGCAAGTCACACTTCATAGAGCAGTTTCTCTGAAAGCTTCTTTCCAGACTACATCTGAGGATATTTCCTTTTTCACCATAGCCCTCTATGGGCTTCCAAATATCACTTTGCCAATTCCACAAGAACTGTCTTAGCGAAAGACTTCTTGGGGGGAAAGCTGTAACTCTGTGAGATGATTTCACAGAACACAAAGAAGTTTCTCAGAAAGCTTCTTTCTCTTTGTTTTCGGAGGATATTTCCTTTGGCCGTATAGTCTTCAAAGGGATCCGAAATATCTGTTCTCAGATTCCACAGAAATAAGGCTAGCAAAGAGATCCACGAAATACAGATGTAACTCCGTGAGTGCAAGTCACACATCACAGAGCAGTTTCTCAGAAAGCTTCTTACCAGATTTCATCTGAGTATATATCCTTTTTAACCGTAACCCTCTATGGGCTTCCAAATATCACTTTGTCAATTCCAAAAGAACTGCCTTACCGAAAGGCTTCTTGAAGGGAAAGTTGTAACTCTGTGAGATGATTTCACAGAACACAAAGAAGTTTCTCAGAAAGCTTCTTTCTCTTTGTAATCGGAGGATATTTCCTTTGGCCCTATAGTCTTCAAAGGGATCCGAAATATCTGTTCTCAGATTCCACAGAAATAAGGCTAGCAAAGAGATCCACGAAATACAGATGTAACTCTGTGAGTGGAACTCACACATCACAGAGCAGTTTCTCAGAAAGTTTCTTTCCAGATTTCACCTGAGGATATTTCCTTTTTCACCATAGCCCTCTATGGGCTTCCAAATATCACTGTGCGAATTCCACAAGAACTGTCTTAGGGAAAGGCTTCTTGAGGTGAAAGCTGTAACTCTGTGAGATGATTTCACAGAACACAAAGAAGTTTCTCAGAAAGCTTCTTTCTCTTTGTTATCGGAGGATATTTCCTTTGGCCCTATAGTCTTCAATTGGATCTGAAATATCTCTTCTCAGATTCCACAGAAATAAGGCTAGCAAAGAGATCCACGAAATACAGATGTAACTCTGTGAGTGCAAGTGACACATCACAGAGCAGTTTCTCAGAAAGCTTCTTTCCAGATTTCATCTGAGGATATTTCCTTTTCACCATAGCCCTCTATGGGCTTCCAAATATCACTTTGCCAATTCCACAAGAACTGCCTTACGAAAGGCTTCTTGAAGGGAAAGCTGTATCTCTGTGAAATGATTTCACAGAACACAAAGAAGTTTCTCAGAAAGCTTCTTTCTCTTTGTTATCGGAGGATATTTCCTTTGGCCCTATAATCTTCAAAGTTATCCGAAATATCTGTTCTCAGATTCCACAGAAATAAGGCTAGCAAAGAGATTCACGAAATACAGATGTAACCCTGTGAGTGCAAGTCACACATCACAGAGCAGTTTCTCAGAAAGCTTCTTTCGAGATTTCATCTGGGGATATTTCCTTTTTCACCATAGCCCTCTATGGGCTTCCAAATATCACTTTGCCAATTAAACAAGAACTGTCTTAGCCAAAGGCGTCTTGAGGGGAAAAGTGTAATTCTGTGAGATGATTTCACAGAACACAAAGAAGTTTCTCAGAAAGCTTCTTTCTCTTTGTTATCGGAGGATATTTCCTTTGGCCCTATAGTCTTCAAAGGGATCCGAAATATCTGTTCTCGGATTCCACAGAAATAAGGCTAGCAAGGAGATCCACGAAATACAGATATAACTCTGTGAGTGGAAGTGACACATCACAGAGCAGTTTCTCAGAAAGCTTCTTTCCAGATATCATCTGAGGATATTTCCTTTTTCACCATAGCCCTCTATGGGCTTCCAAATATCACTTTGCCAATACCACAAGAACTGCCTAAGCGAAAGTCTTCTTGAGGGGAAAGCTGTAACTCTGTGAGATGATTTCACAGAACACAGAGAAGTTTCTCAGAAAGCTTCTTTCTCTTTGTTTTCGGAAGATATTTTTTTGGCCCTATAGTCTTCAAAGGGATCCGATATATCTGTTCTCAGATTCCACAGAAATAAGGCTAGCAAAGAGATCCACGAAATACAGATGTAACTCTGTGAGTGCAAGTCACACATCACAGAGCAGTTTCTCAGAAAGCTTCTTTCCAGATTTCATCTGAGGATATTTCCTTTTTCACCATAGCCCTCTAAGGGTTTCCAAATATCACTTTGCCAATTCCACAAGAAGTGCCTTACCGAAAGGCTTCTTGAAGGGAAAGCTGTAACTTTGTGAGATGATTTCACAGAACACAAAGAAGTTTCTCAGAAAGCTTCTTTCTCTTTGTTATCGGAGGATATTTCCTTTGGCCCTATAGTCTTCAAAGGGATCCGAAATATCTGTTCTCAGATTCCACAGAAATAAGGCTAGCAAAGAGATCCACGAAATACAGATGTAACTCTGTGAGTGCAAGTGAAACATCACAGAGCAGATTCTCAGAAAGCTCCTTTCTCTTTGTTATCGGAGGATACTTCCTTTGGTCCTGTAGTTTTCAAAGGGATCCGAAATATCTGTTCTCAGATTCCACAGAAATAAGGCTAGCAAAGAGATCCACGAAATACAGATGTAACTCTGTGACATGAATTAACAGAACACTAAGCAGTTTCTCAGAAAGCTTCTTTCCAGATTTCATCTGGGGATTTTTCCTTTTTCACCATAGCCCTCTATGGGCTTCGAAATATCACTTTGCCAATTCCACAAGAACTGCCTTAGCGAAAGACTTCTTGAAGGAAAGCTGTAACTCTGTGAGATGATTTCACAGAACACAAAAAAGTTTCTCAGAAAGCTTCTTTCTCTTTGTTATCGGAATATATTTACTTTGGCCCTATAGTCTTCAAAGGGATCCGAAATACCTGTTCTCAAATTCCACAGAAATAAGGCTAGCAAAGAGATCCAAGAAATACAGACATAACTCTGTGAGTGGAAATCACACATCACAGAGCAGTTTCTCATAAAGCTTCTTTCCAGATTTCATCTGAGGATATTTCCTTTTTCACCATAGCCATCTATGGGCTTCCAAATATCACTTTGCCAGTTCCACAAGAACTGTCTTAGCGAAAGGCTTCTTGAGGGGAAAGCTGTAACTCTGTTAGATGATTTCACAGAACACAAAGACGTTTCTCAGAAAGCTTCTTTCTCTTTGTTATCGGAGGATATTTCCTTTGGCCCTATAGTCTTCAAAGGGATCCAAAATATCTGTTCTCAGATTCCACAGAAATAAGGCTAGCAAAGAGATCCACGAAATACAGATGTAACTCTGTGAGTGCAAGTCATACATCACAGAACAGTTTCTCAGAAAGCTTCTTTCCAGATTTCATCTGAGGATATTTCCTTTTTCAACCTAGCCCTCTATGGGCTTCCAAATATCACTTTGCCAATTCCACAAGAACTGCCTTACCGAAAGGCTTCTTGAAGGGAAAGCTGTAACTCTGTGAGATGATTTCACAGAACACAAAGAAGTCTCTCAGAAAGCTTCTTTCTCTGGGTTATCGGAGGATATTTCCTTTGGCCCTATAGTCTTCAAAGGGATCCGAAATATCTGTTCTCAGATTCCACAGAAATAAGGCTAGCAAAGAGATCCACGAAATACAGATGTCACTCTGTGAGTGCAAGTCCCACATCACACAGCAGTTTCTCAGAAAGCTTCTTTCCAGATTTCATCTGAGGATATTTCCTTTTTCACCATAGCCCTCTATGGGCTTCCAAATATCACTTTGCCAATTCCACAAGAACTGCCTTACCGAAAGGCTTCTTGAAGAGAAATCTGTAACTCTGTGAGATGATTTCACTGAACACAAAGAAGTTTCTCAGAAAGCTTCTTTCTCTTTGTTATCGGAGGATATTTCCTTTGGCCCTATAGCCTTCAAAGGGATCCGAAATATCTGTTCTCAGATTCCACAGAAATAAGGCTAGCAAAGAGATCCACGAAATACCGATGTAACTCTGTGAGTGCAAGTCACACATCACAGAGCAGTTTCTCAGAAAGCTTCTTTCCAGATTTCATCTGAGGATATTTCCTTTTTCACCATAGCCCTCTATGGGCTTCCAATTATCACTTTGCCAATTCCAAAAGAACTGCCTTACCGAAGGGCTTCTTGAAGGGAAAACTCTAACTCTGTGAGATGATTTCACAGAACACAAAGAAGTTTCTCAGAAAGCTTCTTTCTCTTTGTTATCGGAGGATATTTCCTTTGGCCCTATAGTCTTCAAAGGGATCCGAAATATCTGTTCTCAGATTCCACAGAAATAAGGCTAGCAAAGAGATCCACGAAATACAGATGTAACTCTGTGAGTGCAAGTAACACATCACAGAGCACTTTCTCCGAAAGCTTCTTTCCAGATTTCATCTGGCGATATTTCCTTTTTCACCATAGCCCTCTATGGGCTTCCAAATATCACTTTGCCAATTCCACAAGAACTGCCTTACCGAAAGGCTTCTTGAAGGGAAAGCTGTAACTCTGTGAGATGATTTCACAGAACACAAAGAAGTTTCTCAGAAAGCTTCTTTCTCTTTGTTATCGGAGGATATTTCCTTTGGTCCTATAGTCTTCAAAGGGATCCGAAATATCTGTTCTCAGATTCCACAGAAATAAGGCTAGCAAAGAGATCCACGAAATACAGATGTAACTCTGTGACATGAATTAACAGAACACTAAGCAGTTTCTCCGAAAGCTTCTTTCCAGATTTCATCTGAGGATATTTCCTTTTTCACCATAGCCCTCTATGGGCATCCAAATATCACTTTGCCAATTCAACAAGAGCTGTCTTAGCGAAAGGCTTGTTGAGGGGAAAGCTGTAACTCTGTGAGATGATTTCACAGAACACAAAGAAGTTTCTCAAAAAGCTTCTTTCTCTACCTCATCAGAGGATATTTCCTTTGGCCCTATAGTCTTCAAAGGGATCCGAAATATCTGTTCTCAAATTCCACAGAAATAAGGCTAGCAAAGAGATCCACGAAATACAGATGTAACTCTGTGAGTGCAAGTCACACATCACAGAGAAGTTTCTCAGAAAGCTTCTTTCCAGATTAAATCTGAGGATATTTCCTTTTTCACCATAGCCCTCTATGGGGTTCCAAATATCACTTTGCCAATTCCACAAGAACTGCCTTACCGAAAGGCTTCTTGAAGGGAAAGCTGTAACTGTGTGAGGTGATTTTACAGAACAAAAGGAGTTTCTCAGAAAGCTTCTTTCTCTTTGTTATCGGAGGATATTTCCTTTGGCCCTATAGTCTTCAAAGGGATCAGAAATATCTGTTCTCAGATTCCACAGAAATAAGGCTAGCAAAGAGATCCACGAAATACAGATGTAACTCTGTGAGATGAATTAACAGAACACTAAGCAGTTTCTCCGAAATCTTCTTTCCAGATTTCTTCTGGGGGTTTTTCCTTTTTCACGATAGCCCTCTACGGGCTTCCAAATATCACTTTGCCAATTCCACAATAACTGCCTAACCGAAAGCCTTCTTGAAGGGAAAGCTCTAACTCTGTGAGATGATTTCAGAGTACACAAAGAAGTTTCTCAGAAAGCTTCTTTCTCTTTGTTATCGTAGGATATTTCCTTTGGTCCTATAGTTTTCAAAAGGATCCGAAATATCTGTTCTCAGATTCCACAGAAATAAGGCTAGCAAAGAGATCCACGAAATACAGATGTAACTCTGTGAGTGCAATTCACACATCATAGAGCAGTTTCTCAGAAAGCTTCTTTCCAGATTTCATCTGAGGATATTTCCTTTTTCACCATAGCCCTCTATGGGCTTCCAAATATCACTTTGCCAATTCCACAAGAACTGTCTTAGCGAAAGGCTTCTTGAGGGGAAAGCTGTAACTCTGTGAGATGATTTCGCAGAACACAAAGAAGTTTCTCAGAAAGCTTCTTTCTCTTTGTTATCGGAGGATATTTCCTCTGGCACTATAGTCTTCAAAGGGATCCGAAATATCGGTTCTCAGATTCCACAGAAATAAGGCTAGCAAAGAGATCCACGAAATACAGATGTAACTCTGTGAGTGGAAGTCACACATCACAGAGCAGTTTCTCAGAAAGCTTCTTTCCAGATTTCATCTGAGGATATTTCCTTTTTCACCCTAGCCCTCTATGGGCTTCCAAATATCACTTTTCCAATTCCACAAGAACTGCCTTAACGAAAGGCTTCTTGAAGACAAAGCTGTAACTCTGTGAGATGATTTCACAGACCACAAAGAACTTTCTCAGAAAGCTTCTTTCTCTTTGTTATCGGAGGATATTTCCTTTGGCACTATAGTCTTCAAAGGAATCCGAATTATCTGTTCTCAGATTCCACAGAAATACGGATAGCAAATTGATCCACGAAATACAGATGTAACTCTGTGAGTGGAAGTCACACATCACAGAGCAGTTTCTCAGAAAGCTTCTTTCCAGATTTCATCTGAGGATATTTCCTTTTTCGCCATAGCCCTCTATGGGCTTCCAAATATCACTTTGCCAATTCCACAAGAACTGCCTTACCGAAAGTCTTCTTGAAGGGAAAGCTGTAACTCTGTGAGATGATTTCACAGAACACAAAGAAGTTTCTCAGAAAGTTTCTTGCTCTTTGTTATGGGAGGATATTTCCTTTGGCCCTATAGTCTTCAAAGGGATCCGAAATATCTGTTCTCAGATTCCACAGAAATAAGGCTAGCAAAGAGATCCACGAAATACAGATGTAACTCTGTGAGTGGAAGTCACACAACACAGAGCAGTTTCTCAGAAAGCTTCTTTCCAGATTTCATCTGAGGATATTTCCTTTTTCACCAGAGCCCTCTATGGGCTTCCAAATATCACTTTGCCAATTCCAAAAGAACTGTCTTAGCGAAAGGCTTCTTGAGGGGAAAGCTGTAACTCTGTGAGATGATTTCACAGAACACAAAGAAGTTTCTCAGAAAGCTTCTTTCTCTTTGTTATCGGAGGATATTTCCTTTGGCTCTATAGTCTTCAAAGGGATCCGAAATATCTGTTCTCAGATTCCACAGAAATAAGGCTAGCAAAGAGATCCACGAAATACAGATGTAACTCTGTGAGTGGAAGACACACATCACAAAGCAGTTTCTCAGAAAGCTTCTTTCCAGATTTCATCTGAGGATATTTCCTTTTTCACCATAGCCCTCTATGGGCTTCCAAATATCACTTTGCCAATTCCACAAGAACTGCCTTACCGAAAGGCTTCTTGAAGGGAAAGCTGTAACTCTGTGAGATGATTTCACAGAACACAAAGAAGTTTCTCAGAAAGCTTCTTTCTCTTTGTTATCGGAGGATATTTCCTTTGGCCCTATAGTCTTCAAAGGGATCTGAAATATCTCTTCTCAGATTCCACAGAAATAAGGCTAGCAAAGAGATCCACGAAATACTAATGTAACTCTGTGAGATGAAATAACAGAACACTAAGCAGTTTCTCCGAAAGCTTCTTTCCAGATTTCATCTGGGGATATTTCCTTTTTCACCATAGCCCTCTGTGGGCTTCCAAATATCACTTTGCCAATTCCACAAGAACTGCCTTACTGAAAGGCTTCTTGAAGGGAAAGCTCTAACTCTGTTAGATGATTTCAGAGAACACAAAGAAGTTTCTCAGAAAGCTTCTTTCTCTTTGTTATCGGAGGATATTTCCTTTGGTCCTATAGTTTTCAAAGGGATCCGAAATATCTGTTCTCAGATTCCAAAGAAATAAGGCTAGCAAAGAGATCCACGAAATACAGATGTAACTCTGTGAGTGCAATTCACACATCACAGAGCAATTTCTCAGAAAGCTTCTTTCCAGATTTCATCTGAGGATATTTCCTTTTTCACCATAGCCCTCTATGGCTTCCAAATATCACTTTGCCAATTCCACAAGAACTATCTTAGCGAAAGGCTTCTTGAGGGGAAAGCTTAACTCTGTGAGATGATTTCACAGAACACAAAGAAGTTTTTCAGAAAGCTTCTTTCTCTTTGTTAACGGAGGATATTTCCTTTGGCCCTATAGTCTTCAAAGGGATCCGAAATATCTGTTCTCAGATTCCACAGAAATAAGGCTGGCAAAGAGATCCACGAAATACAGATGTAACTCTGTGAGATGAATTAACAGAAGACTAAGCAGTTTCTCCGAAATCGTCTTTCCAGATTTCTTCTGGGGATTTTTCCTTTTTCACCATAGCCCTCTATGGGCTTCCAAATATCACTTTGCCAATTGCACAAGAACTGCCTTACTGAAAGCCTTCTTGAAGGGAAAGCTCTAACTCTGTGAGATGATTTCAGAGTACACAAAGAAGTTTCTCAGAAAGCTTCTTTCTCTTTGTTATCGGAGGATATTTCCTTTGGTCCTATAATTTTCAAAAGGATCCGAAATATCTGTTCTCAGATTCCACAGAAATAAGGCTAGCAAAGAGATCCACGAAATACAGATGTAAGTCTGTGAGTGCAATTGACACATCACAGAGCAGTTTCTCAGAAAGCTTCTTTCCAGATTTCATCTGAGGATATTTCCTTTTTCACCAGAGCCCTCTATGGGCTTCCAAATATCACTTTGCCAATTCCAAAAGAACTGTGTTAGCGAAAGGCTTCTTGAGGGGAAAGCTGTAACTCTGTGAGATGATTTCACAGAACACAAAGAAGTTTCTCAGAAAGCTTCTTTCTCTTTGTTATCGGAGGATATTTCCTTTGGCCCTATAGTCTTCAAAGGGATCCGAAATATCTGTTCTCAGATTCCACAGAAATAAGGCTAGCAAAGAGATCTACGAAATACAGATGTAACTCTGTGAGTGGAATACACACATCACAGAGCAGTTTCTCAGAAAGCTTCTTTCCAGATTTCATCTGAGGATATTTCCTTTTTCACCATAGGCCTCTAAGGGCTTCCAAATATCACTTTGCCAATTCCACAAGAACTGCCTTACCGAAAGGCTTCTTGAAGGGAAAGCTGTAACTCTGTGAGATGATTTCACAGAACACAAAGAAGTTTCTCAGAAAGCTTCTTTCTCTTTGTTATCGGAGGATATTTCCTTTGGCCCTATAGTCTTCAAAGGGATCCGAAATATCTGTTCTCAGATTCCACAGAAATAAGGCTAGCAAAGAGATCCACGAAATACAGATGTAACGCTGTGAGATGAAATAACAGAACACTAAGCAGTTTCTCCGAAAGCTTCTTTCCAGATTTCATCTGGGGATATTTCCTTTTTCACCATAGCCCTCTGTGGGCTTCCAAATATCACTTTGCCAATTCCACAAGAACTGCCTAACCGAAAGGCTTCTTGAAGGGAAAGCTCTAACTCTGTTAGATGATTTCAGAGAACACAAAGAAATTTCTCAGAAAGCTTCTTTCTCTTTGTTATCGGAGGATATTTCCTTTGGCCCTATAATCTTCAAAGGGATCCGAAATATCTGTTCTCAGATTCCACAGAAATAAGGCTAGCAAAGAGATCCACGAAATACAGATGTAACTCTGTGAGTGGAAGTCACACATCACAGAGCAGTTTCGCCGAAAGCTTCTTTCCAGATTTCATCTGAGGATATTTCCTTTTTCACCATAGCCCTCTATGGGCTTCCAAATATCACTTTGCCAATTCCACAACAGCTGTCGTAGCGAAAGGCTTGTTGAGGGGAAAGCTGTAACTCTGTGAGATGAATTCACAGAACACAAAGACGTTTCTCAAAAAGCTTCTTTCTCTATCTTATCGGAGGATATTTCCTTTGGCCCTATAGTCTTCAAAGGGATCCGAAATATCTGTTCTCATATTCCACAGAAATAAGGCTAGCAAAGAGATCCACGAAATACAGATGTAACTCTGTGAGTGCAAGTCACACATCACAGAGAGTTTTCTCAGAAAGCTTCCTTCCAGGTTTCATCTGAGGATATTTCCTTTTTCACCATAGCCCTCTATGGGCTTCCAAATATCACTTTGCCAATTCCACAAGAACTGCCTAACCGAAAGGCTTCTTGAAGGGAAAGCTCTAACTCTGTGAGGTGATTTCAGAGAACACAAAGAAGTTTCTCAGAAAGCTTCTTTCTCTTTGTTATCGGAGGATATTTCCTTTGGCCCTATAGTTTTCAAAGGGATCCGAAATATCTGTTCTCAGATTCCACAGAAATAAGGCTAGCAAAGAGATCCACGAAATACAGATGTAACTCTGTGAGTGCAAGTCACACATCACAGAGCAGTTTCTCAGAAAGCTTCTTTCCAGATTTCATCTGAGGGTATTTCCTTTTTCACCATAGCCCTCTATGGGCTTCAAAATATCACTTTGCCAATTCAACAAGACCTGCCTTACCGAAAGGCTTCTTGAAGGGAAAGCTGTAACTCTGTGAGATGATTTCACAGAACACAAAGAAGTTTCTCAGAAAGCTTCTTTCTCTTTGTTATCGGAGGATATTTCCTTTGGCCCTATAGTCTTCAAAGGGATCCGAAATATCTGTTCTCAGATTCCACAGAAATAAGGCTAACAAAGAGATCCACGAAATACAGATGTCATTCTGTGAGTGTAAGTCACACATCACAGAGCAGTTTCTCAGAAAGCTTCTTTCCAGATTTCATCTGAGGATATTTCCTTTTTCACCATAGCCCTCTATGGGCTTTCAAATATCACTTTGCCAATTCCACAAGAACTGTCTTAGCGAAAGGCTTCTTGAAGAGAAAGCTGTAACTTTGTGAGATGATTTCACAGAACACAAAGAAGTTTCTCAGAAAGCTTCTTTCTCTTTGTTATCGAAGGATATTTCCTTTGGTCCTGTAGTCTTCAAAGGGATCCGAAATATCTGTTCTCAGATTCCACAGAAATAAGGGTAGCAAAGAGATCCACGAAATACAGATGTAACTATGTGAGATGAAATAACAGAACACTAAGCAGTTTCTCAGAAAGCTTCTTTGCAGATTTCATCTGAGGATATTTCCTTTTTCACCATAGCCCTCTATGGGCTTCAAATATCACTTTGCCAATTAGACAAGAACTGTCTTAGCAAAAGGCTTCTGGAGGGGAAAGCTGTAACTCTGTGAGATGATTTCACAGAACACAAAGAAGTTTCTCAGAAAGCTTCTTTCTCTCTGTTATCAGAGGATATTTCCTTTGGCCCTATAGTCTTCAAAGGGATCCGAAATATCTGTTCTCAGATTCCACAGAAATAAGGCTAGAAAAGAGATCCACGAAATACAGATGTAACTCTGTGAGTGCAAGTCACACATCACAGAGCAGTTTCTCAGAGAGCTTCTTTCCAGATTTCATCTGAGGATATTTCCTTTTTCACCATAGCCCTCTATGGGCTTCCAAATATCACTTTGACAATTCCACAAGAACTGCCTTACCGAAGGGCTTCTTGAAGGGAAAGCTATAACTCTGTGAGATGATTTCACAGAACACAAAGAAGTTTCTCAGAAAGCTTATTTCTCTTTGTTATCGGAGGATATTTTCATTGGCCCTATAGTCTTCAAAGGGATCTGAAATATCTGTTCTCAGATTCCACAGAAATAAGGCTAGCAAATAGATCCACGAAATACAGATGTAACTCTGTGAGATGAATTAACAGAACACTAAGCAGTTTCTCAGAAAGCTTCTTTCCAGATTTCATCTGGGGATTTTTCCTTTTTCACCATAGCCCTCTATGGGCTTCCAAATATCACATTTCCCATTCCACAAGAACTGCCTTACCGAAAGGCTTCTTGAAGGGAAAGCTGTAACTCTGTGAGATGATTTCACAGAACACAAAGAAGTTTCTCAGAAATCTTCTTTCTCTTTGTTATCGGAGGATATTTCCTTTGGTCCTATAGTTTTCAAAAGGATCCGAAATATCTGTTCTCAGATTCCACAGAAATAAGGCTAGCAAAGAGATCCACGAAATACAGATGTAACTCTGTGAGTGCAATTCACACATCACAGAGCAGTTTCTCAGAAAGCTTCTTTCCAGATTTCATCTGAGGATATTTCTTTTTCACCATAGCCCTCTATGGGCTTCCAAATATCACTTTGCCAATTGCACAAGAACTGTCTTAGCAAAAGGCTTCTTGAGGGGAAAGCTGTAACTCTGTGAGATGATTTCACAGAACACAAAGAAGTTTCTCAGAAAGCTTCTTTCTCTTTGTTATCGGAGGATATTTCCTTTGGCCCTATAGTCTTCAAAGGGATCCGAAATATCTGTTCTCAGATTCCACAGAAATAAGGCTAGTAAAGAGATCCACGAAATACAGATGTAACTCTGTGAGTGGAAGTCACACATCACAGAGCAGTTTCTCAGAAAGCTTCTTTCCAGATTTCATCTGAGGATATTTCCTTTTTCACCCTAGCCCTCTATGGGCTTCCAAATATCACTTTTCCAATTCCACAAGAACTGCCTTACCGAAAGGCTTCTTGAAGAGAAAGCTGTAACTCTGTGAGATGATTTCACAGAAAACAAAGAACTTTCTCAGAAAGCTTCTTTCTCTTTGTTATCGGAGGATATTTCCTTTGGCCCTATAGTCTTCAAAGGAATCCGAAATATCTGTTCTCAGATTCCACAGAAATAAGGATAGCAAATTGATCCACGAAATACAGATGTAACTCTGTGAGTGGAAGTCACATATCACAGAGCAGTTTCTCAGAAAGCTTCTTTCCAGATTTCATCTGAGGATATTTCCTTTTTCGCCATAGCCCTCTATGGGCTTCCAAATATCACTTTGCCAATTCCACAAGAACTGCCTTACCGAAAGTGTTCTTGAAGGGAAAGCTGTAACTCTGTGAGATGATTTCACAGAACACAAAGAAGTTTCTCAGAAAATTTCTTGCTCTTTGTTATCGGAGGATATTTCCTTTGGCCCTATAGTCTTCAAAGGGATCCGAAATATCTGTTCTCAGATTCCACAGAAATAAGGCTAGCAAAGAGATCCAGGAAATACAGATGTAACTCTGTGAGTGGAAGTCACACAACACAGAGCAGTTTCTCAGAAAGCTTCTTTCCAGATTTCATCTGAGGATATTTCCTTTTTCACCAGAGCCCTCTATGGGCTTCCAAATATCACTTTGCCAATTCCAAAAGAACTGTCTTAGCGAAAGGCTTCTTGAGGGGAAAGCTGTAACTCTGTGAGATGATTTCACAGAACACAAAGAAGTTTCTCAGAAAGCTTCTTTCTCTTTGTTGTCGGAGGATATTTCCTTTGGCCCTATAGTCTTCAAAGGGATCCGAAATATCTGTTCTCAGATTCCACAGAAATAAGGCTAGCAAAGAGATCCACGAAATACAGATGTAACTCTGTGAGTGGAAGACACACATCACAGAGCAGTTTCTCAGAAAGCTTCTTTCCAGATTTCATCTGAGGATATTTCCTTTTTCACCCTAGCCCTCTATGGGCTTCCAAATATCACTTTGCCAATTCCACAAGAACTGCCTTACCGAAAGGCTTCTTGAAGAGAAAGCTGTAACTCTGTGAGATGATTTCACAGACCACAAAGAACTTTCTCAGAAAGCTTCTTTCTCTTTGTTATCGGAGGATATTTCCTTTGGCCCTATAGTCTTCAAAGGGATCCGAAATATCTGTTCTCAGATTCCACAGAAATAAGGATAGCAAATTGATCCACGAAATACAGATGTAACTCTGTGAGTGGAAGTCACACATCACAGAGCAGTTTCTCAGAAAGCTTCTTTCCAGATTTCATCTGGGGATATTTCCTTTTTCACCATAGCCCTCTGTGGGCTTCCAAATATCACTTTGCCAATTCCACAAGAACTGCCTAACCGAAAGGCTTCTTGAAGGGAAAGCTCTAACTCTGTTAGATGATTTCAGAGAACACAAAGAAGTTTCTCAGAAAGCTTCTTTCTCTTTGTTATCGGAGGATATTTCCTTTGGTCCTATAGTTTTCAAAGGGATCCGAAATATCTGTTCTCAGATTCCAAAGAAATAAGGCTAGCAAAGAGATCCACGAAATACAGATGTAACTCTGTGAGTGCAATTCACACATCACAGAGCAGTTTCTCAGAAAGCTTCTTTCCAGATTTCATCTGAGGATATATCCTTTTTCACCATAGCCCTCTATGGGCTTCCAAATATCACTTTGCCAATTCCACAAGAACTGTCTTAGCGAAAGGCTTCTTGAGGGGAAAGCTTAATTCTGTGAGATGATTTCACAGAAAAGAAAGAATTTTTTCAGAAAGCTTCTTTCTCTTTGTTATCGGAGGATATTTCCTTTGGCCCTATAGCCTTCAAAGGGATCCGAAATATCTGTTCTCAGATTCCACAGAAATAAGGCTAGCAAAGAGATCCACGAAATACAGATGTAACACTGTGAGATGAATTAACAGAACACTAAGCAGTTTCTCCGAAATCTTCTTTCCAGATTTCATCTGGGGATTTTTCCTTTTTCACCATAGCCCTCCATGGGCTTCCAAATATCACTTTGCCAATTGCACAAGAACTGCCTAACTGAAAGCCTTCTTGAAGGGAAAGCTCTAACTCTGTGAGATGATTTCAGAGTACACAAAGAAGTTTCTCAGAAAGCTTCTTTCTCTTTGTTATCGGAGGATATTTCCTTTGGTCCTATAGTTTTCAAAAGGATCCGAAATATCTGTTCTCAGATTCCACAGAAATAAGGCTAGCAAAGAGATACACGAAATACAGATGTAACTCTGTGAGTGCAATTCACACATCACAGAGCAGTTTCTCAGAAAGCTTCTTTCCAGATTTCATCTGAGGATATTTCCTTTTTCACCATAGCCCTCTATGGGCTTCCAAATATCACTTTGCCAATTGCACAAGAACTGTCTTAGCAAAAGGCTTCTTGAGGGGAAAGCTGTAACTCTGTGAGATGATTTCACAGAACACAAAGAAGTTTCTCAGAAAGCTTCTTTCTCTTTGTTATCGGAGGATATTTCCTTTGGCCCTATAGTCTTCAAAGGGATCCGAAATATCTGTTCTCAGATTCCACAGAAATAAGGCTAGCAAAGAGATCCACGAAATACAGATGTAACTCTGTGAGTGGAAGTCACACATCACAGAGCAGTTTCTCAGAAAGCTTCTTTCCAGATTTCATCTGAGGATATTTCCTTTTTCACCCTAGCCCTCTATGGGCTTCCAAATATCACTTTTCCAATTCCACAAGAACTGCCTTACCGAAAGGCTTCTTGAAGAGAAAGCTGTAACTCTGTGAGATGATTTCACGGACCACAAAGAACTTTCTCAGAAAGCTTCTTTCTCTTTGTTATCGGAGGATATTTCCTTTGGCCCTATAGTCTTCAAAGGAATCCGAAATATCTGTTCTCAGATTCCACAGAAATAAGGATAGCAAATTGATCCACGAAATACAGATGTAACTCTGTGAGTGGAAGTCACACATCACAGAGCAGTTTCTCAGAAAGCTTCTTTCCAGATTTCATCTGAGGATATTTCCTTTTTCGCCATAGCCCTCTATGGGCTTCCAAATATCACTTTGCCAATTCCACAAGAACTGCCTTACCGAAAGTGTTCTTGAAGGGAAAGCTGTAACTCTGTGAGATGATTTCACAGAACACAAAGAAGTTTCTCAGAAAATTTCTTGCTCTTTGTTATCGGAGGATATTTCCTTTGGCCCTATAGTCTTCAAAGGGATCCGAAATATCTGTTCTCAGATTCCACAGAAATAAGGCTAGCAAAGAGATCCACGAAATACAGATGTAACTCTCTGAGTGGAAGTCACACAACACAGAGTAGTTTCTCAGAAAGCTTCTTTCCAGATTTCATCTGAGGATATTTCCTTTTTCACCAGAGCCCTCTATGGGCTTCCAAATATCACTTTGCCAATTCCAAAAGAACTGCCTTACCGAAAGGCTTCTTGAGGGGAAAGCTGTAACTCTGTGAGATGATTTCACAGAACACAAAGAAGTTTCTCAGAAAGCTTCTTTCTCTTTGTTATCGGAGGATATTTCCTTTGGCCCTATAGTCTTCAAAGGGATCCGAAATATCTGTTCTCAGATTCCACAGAAATAAGGCTAGCAAAGAGATCTACGAAATACAGATGTAACTCTGTGAGTGGAAGTCACATATCACAGAGCAGTTTCTCAGAAAGCTTCTTTCCAGATTTCATCTGAGGATATTTCCTTTTTCGCCATAGCCCTCTATGGGCTTCCAAATATCACTTTGCCAATTCCACAAGAACTGCCTTACCGAAAGTGTTCTTGAAGGGAAAGCTGTAACTCTGTGAGATGATTTCACAGAACACAAAGAAGTTTCTCAGAAAATTTCTTGCTCTTTGTTATCGGAGGATATTTCCTTTGGCCCTATAGTCTTCAAAGGGATCCGAAATATCTGTTCTCAGATTCCACAGAAATAAGGCTAGCAAAGAGATCCAGGAAATACAGATGTAACTCTGTGAGTGGAAGTCACACAACACAGAGCAGTTTCTCAGAAAGCTTCTTTCCAGATTTCATCTGAGGATATTTCCTTTTTCACCAGAGCCCTCTATGGGCTTCCAAATATCACTTTGCCAATTCCAAAAGAACTGTCTTAGCGAAAGGCTTCTTGAGGGGAAAGCTGTAACTCTGTGAGATGATTTCACAGAACACAAAGAAGTTTCTCAGAAAGCTTCTTTCTCTTTGTTGTCGGAGGATATTTCCTTTGGCCCTATAGTCTTCAAAGGGATCCGAAATATCTGTTCTCAGATTCCACAGAAATAAGGCTAGCAAAGAGATCCACGAAATACAGATGTAACTCTGTGAGTGGAAGACACACATCACAGAGCAGTTTCTCAGAAAGCTTCTTTCCAGATTTCATCTGAGGATATTTCCTTTTTCACCCTAGCCCTCTATGGGCTTCCAAATATCACTTTGCCAATTCCACAAGAACTGCCTTACCGAAAGGCTTCTTGAAGAGAAAGCTGTAACTCTGTGAGATGATTTCACAGACCACAAAGAACTTTCTCAGAAAGCTTCTTTCTCTTTGTTATCGGAGGATATTTCCTTTGGCCCTATAGTCTTCAAAGGGATCCGAAATATCTGTTCTCAGATTCCACAGAAATAAGGATAGCAAATTGATCCACGAAATACAGATGTAACTCTGTGAGTGGAAGTCACACATCACAGAGCAGTTTCTCAGAAAGCTTCTTTCCAGATTTCATCTGGGGATATTTCCTTTTTCACCATAGCCCTCTGTGGGCTTCCAAATATCACTTTGCCAATTCCACAAGAACTGCCTAACCGAAAGGCTTCTTGAAGGGAAAGCTCTAACTCTGTTAGATGATTTCAGAGAACACAAAGAAGTTTCTCAGAAAGCTTCTTTCTCTTTGTTATCGGAGGATATTTCCTTTGGTCCTATAGTTTTCAAAGGGATCCGAAATATCTGTTCTCAGATTCCAAAGAAATAAGGCTAGCAAAGAGATCCACGAAATACAGATGTAACTCTGTGAGTGCAATTCACACATCACAGAGCAGTTTCTCAGAAAGCTTCTTTCCAGATTTCATCTGAGGATATATCCTTTTTCACCATAGCCCTCTATGGGCTTCCAAATATCACTTTGCCAATTCCACAAGAACTGTCTTAGCGAAAGGCTTCTTGAGGGGAAAGCTTAATTCTGTGAGATGATTTCACAGAAAAGAAAGAATTTTTTCAGAAAGCTTCTTTCTCTTTGTTATCGGAGGATATTTCCTTTGGCCCTATAGCCTTCAAAGGGATCCGAAATATCTGTTCTCAGATTCCACAGAAATAAGGCTAGCAAAGAGATCCACGAAATACAGATGTAACACTGTGAGATGAATTAACAGAACACTAAGCAGTTTCTCCGAAATCTTCTTTCCAGATTTCATCTGGGGATTTTTCCTTTTTCACCATAGCCCTCCATGGGCTTCCAAATATCACTTTGCCAATTGCACAAGAACTGCCTAACTGAAAGCCTTCTTGAAGGGAAAGCTCTAACTCTGTGAGATGATTTCAGAGTACACAAAGAAGTTTCTCAGAAAGCTTCTTTCTCTTTGTTATCGGAGGATATTTCCTTTGGTCCTATAGTTTTCAAAAGGATCCGAAATATCTGTTCTCAGATTCCACAGAAATAAGGCTAGCAAAGAGATACACGAAATACAGATGTAACTCTGTGAGTGCAATTCACACATCACAGAGCAGTTTCTCAGAAAGCTTCTTTCCAGATTTCATCTGAGGATATTTCCTTTTTCACCATAGCCCTCTATGGGCTTCCAAATATCACTTTGCCAATTGCACAAGAACTGTCTTAGCAAAAGGCTTCTTGAGGGGAAAGCTGTAACTCTGTGAGATGATTTCACAGAACACAAAGAAGTTTCTCAGAAAGCTTCTTTCTCTTTGTTATCGGAGGATATTTCCTTTGGCCCTATAGTCTTCAAAGGGATCCGAAATATCTGTTCTCAGATTCCACAGAAATAAGGCTAGCAAAGAGATCCACGAAATACAGATGTAACTCTGTGAGTGGAAGTCACACATCACAGAGCAGTTTCTCAGAAAGCTTCTTTCCAGATTTCATCTGAGGATATTTCCTTTTTCACCCTAGCCCTCTATGGGCTTCCAAATATCACTTTTCCAATTCCACAAGAACTGCCTTACCGAAAGGCTTCTTGAAGAGAAAGCTGTAACTCTGTGAGATGATTTCACAGACCACAAAGAACTTTCTCAGAAAGCTTCTTTCTCTTTGTTATCGGAGGATATTTCCTTTGGCCCTATAGTCTTCAAAGGAATCCGAAATATCTGTTCTCAGATTCCACAGAAATAAGGATAGCAAATTGATCCACGAAATACAGATGTAACTCTGTGAGTGGAAGTCACACATCACAGAGCAGTTTCTCAGAAAGCTTCTTTCCAGATTTCATCTGAGGATATTTCCTTTTTCGCCATAGCCCTCTATGGGCTTCCAAATATCACTTTGCCAATTCCACAAGAACTGCCTTACCGAAAGTGTTCTTGAAGGGAAAGCTGTAACTCTGTGAGATGATTTCACAGAACACAAAGAAGTTTCTCAGAAAATTTCTTGCTCTTTGTTATCGGAGGATATTTCCTTTGGCCCTATAGTCTTCAAAGGGATCCGAAATATCTGTTCTCAGATTCCACAGAAATAAGGCTAGCAAAGAGATCCACGAAATACAGATGTAACTCTCTGAGTGGAAGTCACACAACACAGAGTAGTTTCTCAGAAAGCTTCTTTCCAGATTTCATCTGAGGATATTTCCTTTTTCACCAGAGCCCTCTATGGGCTTCCAAATATCACTTTGCCAATTCCAAAAGAACTGTCTTAGCGAAAGGCTTCTTGAGGGGAAAGCTGTAACTCTGTGAGATGATTTCACAGAACACAAAGAAGTTTCTCAGAAAGCTTCTTTCTCTTTGTTATCGGAGGATATTTCCTTTGGCCCTATAGTCTTCAAAGGGATCCGAAATATCTGTTCTCAGATTCCACAGAAATAAGGCTAGCAAAGAGATCTACGAAATACAGATGTAACTCTGTGAGTGGAAGACACACATCACAGAGCAGTTTCTCAGAAAGCTTCTTTCCAGATTTCATCTGAGGATATTTCCTTTTTCACCCTAGCCCTCTATGGGCTTCCAAATATCACTTTGCCAATTCCACAAGAACTGCCTTACCGAAAGGCTTCTTGAAGAGAAAGCTGTAACTCTGTGAGATGATTTCACAGACCACAAAGAACTTTCTCAGAAAGCTTCTTTCTCTTTGTTATCGGAGGATATTTCCTTTGGCCCTATAGTCTTCAAAGGAATCCGAAATATCTGTTCTCAGATTCCACAGAAATAAGGATAGCAAATTGATCCACGAAATACAGATGTAACTCTGTGAGTGGAAGTCACACATCACAGAGCAGTTTCTCAGAAAGCTTCTTTCCAGATTTCATCTGGGGATATTTACTTTTTCACCATAGCCCTCTGTGGGCTTCCAAATATCACTTTGCCAATTCCACAAAAACTGCCTAACTGAAAGGCTTCTTGAAGGGAAAGCTCTAACTCTCTTAGATGATTGCAGAGAACACAAAGAAGTTTCTCAGAAAGCTTCTTTCTCTTTGTTATCGGAGGATATTTCCTTTGGTCCTATAGTTTTCAAAGGGATCCGAAATATCTGTTCTCAGATTCCAAAGAAATAAGGCTAGCAAAGAGATCCACGAAATACAGATGTAACTCTGTGAGTGCAATTCACACATCACAGAGCAGTTTCTCAGAAAGCTTCTTTCCAGATTTCATCTGAGGATATTTCCTTTTTCACCATAGCCCTCTATGGGATTCCAAATATCACTTTGCCAATTCCAAAAGAACTGTCTTAGCGAAAGGCTTCTTGAGGGGAAAGCTTAACTCTGTGAGATGATTTCACAGAACACAAAGAAGTTTTTCAGAAAGCTTCTTTCTCTTTGTTATCGGAGGATATTTCCTTTGGCCCTATAGTCTTCAAAGGGATCCGAAATATCTGTTCTCAGATTCCACAGAAACAAGGCTAGCAAAGAGATCCACGAAATACAGATGTAACTCTGTGAGATGAATTAACAGAACACTAAGCAGTTTCTCCGAAATATTCTTTCCAGATTTCTTCTGGGGATTTTTCCTTTTTCACCATAGCCCTCTATGGGCTTCCAAATATCACTTTGACAATTGCACAAGAACTGCCTAACTGAAAGCCTTCTTGAAGGGAAAGCTCTAACTCTGTGAGATGATTTCAGAGTACACAAAGAAGTTTCTCAGAAAGCTTCTTTTTCTTTGTTTTCGGTGGATATTGCCTTTGGTCCTATAGTTTTCAAAAGGATCCGAAATATCTGTTCTCAGATTCCACAGAAATAAGGCTAGCAAAGAGATCCACGAAATACAGATGTCACTCTGTGAGATGAAATAACAGAACACTAAGCAGTTTCTCCGAAAGCTTCTTTCCAGATTTCATCTGAGTATATTTCCTTTTTCACCATAGCCCTCTATGGGCTTCCAAATATCACTTTGCCAATTCCACAAGAACTGTCTTAGCGAAATGCCTCTGAAGGGGAAAGCTGTAACTCTGTGAGATGATTTCACAGAACACAAAGAAGACTCTCAAAAAGCTTCTTTCTCTCTGTTATCGGAGGATATTTCCTTTGGCCCTATAGTCTTCAAAGGGATCCGAAATATCTGTTCTCAGATTCCACAGAAATAAGGCTAGCAAAGAGATCCACGAAATACAGATGTAACTCTGTGAGTGGAAGACACACATCACAGAGCAGTATCTCAGAAAGCTTCTTTCCAGATTTCATCTGAGGATATTTCCTTTTTCACCATAGCCCTCTGTGGGCTTCCAAATATCACTTTGCCAATTCCACAAGAACTGTCTTAGCGAAAGGCTTCTTGAGGGGAAAGCTGTAACTCTGTGAGATCATTTCACAGAACACAAAGAAGTTTCTCAGAAAGCTTCTTTCTCTTTGTTATCGGAGGATATTTCCTTTCGATCTATAGTCTTCAAAGGGATCCGAAATATCTGTTCTCAGATTCCACAGAAATAAGGCTAGCAAAGAGATCCACGAAATACAGATGTCACTCTGTGAGTGCAAGTCACACATCACAGAGCAGTTTCTCAGAAAGCTTCTTTCCAGATTTCATCTGAGAGTATTTCCTTTTTCACCATAGCCCTCTATGGGCTTTCAAATATCACTTTGCCAATTCCACAAGAACTGCCTTACCGAAAGGCTTCTTGAAGGGAAAGCTGTAACTCTGTGAGATGATTTCACAGAACACAAAGAAGTTTCTCAGAAAGCTTCTTTCTCTTTGTTATCGGAGGATATTTCCTTTGGCCCTATAGTCTTCAAAGGGATCCGAAATATCTGTTCTCAGATTCCACAGAAATAAGGCTAACAAAGAGATCCACGAAATACCGATGTCACTCTGTGAGTGTAAGTCACACATCACAGAGCAGTTTCTCAGAAAGCTTCTTTCCAGATTTCATCTGAGGATATTTCCTTTTTCACCATAGCCCTCTATGGGCTTTCAAATATCACTTTGCCAATTCCACAAGAACTGCCTTACCGAAAGGCTTCTTGAAGGGAAAGCTGTAACTCTGTGAGATGATTTCACAGAACACAAAGAAGTTTCTCAGAAAGCTTCTTTCTCTTTGTTATCGGAGGATATTTCCTTTGGCCCTATAGTCTTCAAAGGGATCCGAAATATCTGTTCTCAGATTCCACAGAAATAAGGCTAGCAAAGAGATCCACGAAATACAGATGTAACTCTGTGAGATGGAATAACAGAACACTAAGCAGTTTCTCAGAAAGCTTCTTTGCAGATTTCATATGAGGATATTTCCTTTTTCACCATAGCCCTCTATGGGCTTTCAAATATCACGTTGCCAATTCCACAAGAACTGCCTAACCGAAAGGCTTCTTGAAGGGAAAGCTCTAACTCTGTGAGGTGATTTCAGAGAACACAAAGAAGTTCCTCAGAAAGCTTCTTTCTCTTTGTTATCGGAGGATATTTCCTTTGGCCCTATAGTCTTCAAAGGGATCAGATATATCTGTTCTAAGATTCCACAGAAATAAGGCTAGCAAAGAGATCCACGAAATACAGATGTAACTCTGTGAGTGCAAGTCACACGTCACAGAGCAGTTTCTCAGAAAGCTTCTTTCCAGATTTCATCTGAGGATATTTCCTTTTTCACCATAGCCCTCTATGGGCTTCCAAATATCACTTTGCCAATTCCACAAGAACTGCCTTACCGAAAGGCTTCTTAAAGGGAAAGCTGTAACTCTGTGAGATGATTTCACAGAACACAAAGAAGTTTCTCAGAAAGCTTCTTTCTCTTTGTTATCGGAGGATATTTCCATTGGCCCTATAGTCTTCAAAGGGATCCGAAATATCTGTTCTCAGATTCCACAGAAATAAGGCTAGCAAATAGATCCACGAAATACAGATGTAATTCTGTGAGATGAATTAACAGAACACTAAGCAGTTTCTCAGAAAGCTTCTTTCCAGATTTCATCTGGGGATATTTCCTTTTTCACCATAGCCCTCTATGGGCTTCCAAATATCACATTGCCAATTCCACAAGAACTGCCTAACCGAAAGACTTCTTGAAGGGAAAGCTCTAACTCTGTGAGATGATCTCAGAGTACACAAAGAAGTTTCTCAGAAAGCTTCTTTCTCTTTGTTATCGGAGGATATTTCCTTTGGCCCTATAGTCTTCAAAGGGATCCGAAATATCTGTTCTCAGATACCACAGAAATAAGGCTAGCAAAGAGATGCACGAAATACAGATGTAACTCTGTGAGTGGAAGTCACACATCACAGAGCAGTTTCTCAGAAAGCTTCTTTCCAGATTTCATCTGAGGATATTTCCTTTTTCACCATAGCCCTCTATGAGCTTCCAAATATCACTTTTCCAATTCCACAAGAACTGCCTTACCGAAAGGCTTCTTGAAGAGAAAGCTGTAACTCTGTTAGATGATTTCACAGAACACAAAGAAGTTTCTCAGAAAGCTTCTTTCTCTTTGTTATCGGAGGATATTTCCTTTGGCCCTATAGTCTTCAAAGGGATCCGAAATATCTGTTCTCAGATTCCACAGAAATAAGGCTAGCAAAGAGATCCACGAAATACAGATGTAACTCTGTGAGTGGAAGTCACACAACACAGAGCAGTTTCTCAGAAAGCTTCTTTCCAGATTTCATCTGAGGATATTTCCTTTTTCACCAGAGCCCTCTATGGGCTTCCAAATATCACTTTGCCAATTCCAAAAGAACTGTCTTAGCGAAAGGCTTCTTGAGGGGAAAGCTGTAACTCTGTGAGATGATTTCACAGAACACAAAGAAGTTTCTCAGAAAGCTTCTTTCTCTTTGTTATCGGAGGATATTTCCTTTGGCCCTATAGTCTTCAAAGGGATCCGAAATATCTGTTCTCAGATTCCACAGAAATAAGGCTAGCAAAGAGATCCACGAAATACAGATGTAATTCTGTGAGTGGAAGACACACATCACAGAGCAGTTTCTCAGAAAGCTTCTTTCCAGATTTCATCTGAGTATATTTCCTTTCTCACCATAGCCCTCTATGGGCTTCCAAATATCACTTTGCCAATTCCACAAGAACTGCCTTACCGAAAGGCTTCTTGAAGGGAAAGCTGTAACTCTGTGAGATGATTTCACAGTACACAAAGAAGTTTCTCAGAAAGCTTCTTTCTCTTTGTTATCCGAGGATATTTCCTTTGGCCCTATAGTCTTCAAAGGGATCCGAAATATCTGTTCTCAGATTCCACAGAAATAAGGCTAGCAAAGAGATCCACGAAATAGAGATGTAACTCTGTGAGTGCAAGTCACACATCACAGAGCAGTTTCTCAGAAAGCTTCTTTCCAGATTTCATCTGAGTGTATTTCCTTTTTCACCATAGCCCTCTAGGGGCTTCCAAATATCACTTTGCCAATTCCACAAGAACTGCCTTACCGAAAGGCTTCTTGAAGGGAAAGCTGTAACTCTGTGAGATGATTTCACAGAACACAAAGAAGTTTCTCAGAAAGCTTCTTCCTCTTTGTTATCGGAGGATATTTCCTTTGGCCCTATAATCTTCAAAGGGATCCGAATTATCTGTTCTCAGATTCCACAGAAAGAAGGCTAGCAAAGAGATCCACGAAATACAGATGTAACTCTTTGAGTACAATTCACACATCACAGAGCAGTTTCTCAGAAAGCTTCTTTCCAGATTTCATCTGAGGATATTTCCTTTTTCACCATAGCCCTCTATGGGCTTCCAAATATCACTTTGCCAATTCCGCAAGAACTGTCTTAGCGAAAGGCTTCTTGAGGGGAAAGCTGTAACTCCGTGAGATGATTTCACAGAACACAAAGAAGTTTCTCAGAAAGCTTCTTGCTCTTTGTTATCGGAGGATATTACCTTTGGCCCTATAGTCTCCAAGGGATCCGAAATATCTGTTCTCAGATTCCACAGAAATAAGGCTAGCAAAGAGATTCACGAAATACAGATGTAACTCTGTGAGATGAATTAACAGAACAATAAGCAGTACCTCAGAAATCTTGTTTTCGGATTTCACCTGAGGATATTTCCTTTTTCACCATAGCCCTCTATGGGCTTCCAAATATCACTTTGCCAATTCCACAAGAACTGCTTAACCGAAAGGCTTCTTGAAGGGAAAGCTCTAACTCTGTGAGGTGATTTCAGAGAACACAAAGAAGTTTCTCAGAAAGCTTCTTTCTCTTTGTTATCGGAGGATATTTCCTTTGGCCCTATAGTCTTCAAAGGGATCGGAAATATCTCTTCTCAGATTCCAAAGAAATAAGGCTAGCAAAGAGATCCACGAAATACAGATGTAACTCTGTGAGATGAAATAACAGAACACTAAGGAGTTTCTCAGAGAGCTTCTTTGCAGATTTCATCTGAGGATATTTCCTTTTTCACCATAGCCCTCTATGGGCTTCAAATATCACTTTGCCAATTCCACAAGAACTGTCTTAGCAAAAGGCTTCTTGAGGGGAAAGCTGTAACTCTGTGAGATGATTTCACAGAACACAAAGAAGTTTCTCAAAAAGCTTCTTTCTCTCTGTTATCAGAGGATATTTCCTTTGGCCCTATAGTCTTCAAAGGGATCCGAAATATCTGTTCTAAGATTCTACAGAAATAAGGCTAGCAAAGAGATCCACGAAATACAGATGTAACTCTGTGAGTGCAAGTCACACGTCACAGAGCAGTTTCTCAGAAAGCTTCTTTCCAGATTTCATCTGAGGATATTTCCTTTTTCACCATAGCCCTCTATGGGCTTCCAAATATCACTTTGCCAATTCCACAAGAACTGCCTTACCGAAAGGCTTCTTGAAGGGAAAGCTGTAACTCTGTGAGATGATTTCACAGAACACAAAGAAGTTTCTCAGAAAGCTTCTTTCTCTTTGTTATCGGAGGATATTTCCTTTGGCCCTATAGTCTTCAAAGGGATCCGAAATATCTGTTCTCAGATTCCACAGAAATAACGCTAGCAAAGAGATCCACGAAATACAGATGTAACTCTGTGAGATGAAATAACAGAACACTAAGCAGTTTCTCCGAAAGCTTCTTTCCAGATTTCATCTGGGGATATTTCTTTTTTCACCATAGCCCTCTGTGGGATTCCAAATATCACTTTGCCAATTCCACAAGAACAGCCTAACCGAAAGGCTTCGTGAAGAGAAAGCTCTAACTCTGTTAGATGATTTCAGAGAACAGAAAGAAGTTTCTGAGAAAGCTTCTTTCTCTTTGTTATCGGAGGATATTTCCTTTGGTCCTATAGTTTTCAAAGGGATCCGAAATATCTGTTCTCAGATTCCAAAGAAATAAGGCTAGCAAAGAGATCCACGAAATACAGATGTAACTCTGTGAGTGCAATTCACACATCACAGAGCAGTTTCTCAGAAAGCTTCTTTCCAGATTTCATCTGAGGATATTTCCTTTTTCACCATAGCCCTCTATGGGCTTCCAAATATCACTTTGCCAATTCCACAAGAACTGTCTTAGCGAAAGGCTTCTTGAGGGGAAAGCTGTAACTCTGTGAGATGATTTCACAGAACACAAAGAAGTTTCTCAGAAAGCTTCTTTCTCTTTGTTATCGGAGGATATTTCCTTTGGCCCTATAGTCTTCAAAGGGATCCGAAATATCTGTTCTCAGATTCCACAGAAATAAGGCTAGCAAAGAGATCCACGAAATACAGATGTAACTCTGTGAGATGAAATAACAGAACACTAAGCAGTTTCTCCGAAAGCTTCTTTCCAGATTTCATCTGAGGATATTTCCTTTTTCACCATAGCCCTCTATGGGCTTCCAAATATCACTTTGCCAATTCCACAAGAGCTGTCTTAGCGAAAGGCTTGTTGAGGGGAAAACTGTAACTCTGTGAGATGATTTCACAGAACACAAAGACGTTTCTCAGAACGCTTCTTTGTCTTTGTTATCGGAGGATATTTCCTTTGCCCCTATAGTCTTCATAGTGATCCGAAATATCTGTTCTCAGATTCCACAGAAATAAGGATAGCAAAGAGATCCACGAAATACAGATGTAACTCTGTGAGTGCAGGTCACACATCACAGAGAATTTTCTCAGAAAGCTTCTTTACAGGTTTCATCTGAGGATATTTCCTTTTTCACCATAGCCCTCTATGGGCTTCCAATTATCACTTTGCCAATTCCACAAGAACTGCCTTACCGAAAGGCTTCTTGAAGGGAAAGCTGTAACTGTGTGAGGTGATTTCACAGAACACAAAGAAGTTTCTCAGAAAGCTTCTTTCTCTTTGTTATCGGAGGATATTTCCTCTGGCCCTAAGTCTTCAAAGGGATCCGAAATATCTGTTCTCAGATTCCACAGAAATAAGGATAGCAAATTGATCCACGAAATACAGATGTAACTCTGTGAGTGGAAGTCACACATCACAGAGCAGTTTCTCAGAAAGCTTCTTTCCAGATTTCATCTGAGGATATTTCCTTTTTCGCCATAGCCCTCTATGGGCTTCCAAATATCACTTTGCCAATTCCACAAGAACTGCCTTACCGAAAGTCTTCTTGAAGGGAAAGCTGTAAATCTGTGAGATGATTTCACAGAACACAAAGAAGTTTCTCAGAAAGCTTCTTTCTCTTTGTTATCGGAGGATATTTCCTTTGGCCCTATAGTCTTCAAAGGGATCCGAAATATCTGTTCTCAGATTCCACAGAAATAAGGCTAGCAAAGAGATCCACGAAATACAGATGTAACTCTGTGAGTGGAAGTCACACAACACAGAGCAGTTTCTCAGAAAGCTTCTTTCCAGATTTCATCTGAGGATATTTCCTTTTTCACCAGAGCCCTCTGTGGGCTTCCAAATATCACTTTGCCAATTCCAAAAGAACTGTCTTAGCGAAAGGCTTCTTGAGGGGAAAGCTGTAACTCTGTGAGATGATTTCACAGAACACAAAGAAGTTTCTCAGAAAGCTTCTTTCTCTTTGTTATCGTAGGATATTTCCTTTGGCCCTATAGTCTTCAAAGGGATTCGAAATATCTGTTCTCAGATTCCACAGAAATAAGGCTAGCAAAGAGATCCACGAAATACAGATGTAACTCTGTGAGTGGAAGACACACATCACAGAGCAGTTTCTCCGAAAGCTTCTTTCCAGATTTCATCTGAGGATATTTCCTTTTTCACCATAGCCCTCTATGGGCTTCAAAATATCACTTTGCCAATTCCACAAGAACTGCCTTACCGAAAGGCTTCTTGAAGGGAAAGCTGTAACTCTGTGAGATGATTTCACAGAACACAAAGAAGTTTCTCAGAAAGCTTCTTTCTCTTTGTTATCGGAGGATATTTCCTTTGGCCCTATAGTCTTCAAAGGGATCCGAAATATCTGTTCTCAGATTCCACAGAAATAACGCTAGCAAAGAGATCCACGAAATACAGATGTAACTCTGGGAGATGAAATAACAGAACACTAAGCAGTTTCTCCGAAAGCTTCTTTCCAGATTTCATCTGGGGATATTTCTTTTTTCACCATAGCCCTCTGTGGGCTTCCAAATATCACTTTGCCAATTCCACAAGAACTGCCTAACCGAAAGGCTTCTTGAAGGGAAAGCTCTAACTCTGTTAGATGATTTCAGAGAACAGAAAGAAGTTTCTCAGAAAGCTTCTTTCTCTTTGTTATCGGAGGATATTTCCTTTGGTCCTATAGTTTTCAAAGGGATCCGAAATATCTGTTCTCAGATTCCAAAGAAATAAGGCTAGCAAAGAGATCCACGAAATACAGATGTAACTCTGTGAGTGCAATTCACACATCACAGAGCAGTTTCTCAGAAAGCTTCTTTCCAGATTTCATCTGAGGATATTTCCTTTTTCACCATAGCCCTCTATGGGCTTCCAAATATCACTTTGCCAATTCCACAAGAACTGTCTTAGCGAAAGGCTTCTTGAGGGGAAAGCTGTAACTCTGTGAGATGATTTCACAGAACACAAAGAAGTTTCTCAGAAAGCTTCTTTCTCTTTTTTATCGGAGGATATTTCCTTTGACCCTATAGTCTTCAAAGGGATCCGAAATATCTGTTCTCAGAATCCACAGAAATAAGGCTAGCAAAGAGATCCACGAAATACAGATGTAACTCTGTGAGATGAAATAACAGAACACTAAGCAGTTTCTCCGAAAGCTTCTTTCCAGATTTCATCTGGGGATATTTCCTTTTTCACCATAGCCCTCTGTGGGCTTCCAAATATCACTTTGCCAATTCCACAAGAACTGCCTAACTGAAAGGCTTCTTGAAGGGAAAGCTCTAACTCTGTTAGATGATTTCAGAGAACACAAAGAAGTTTCTCAGAAAGCTTCTTTCTCTTTGTTATCGGAGGATATTTCCTTTGGTCCTATAGTTTTCAAAGGGATCCGAAATATCTGTTCTCAGATTCCAAAGAAATAAGGCTAGCAAAGAGATCCACGAAATACATATGTAACTCTGTGAGTGCAATTCACACATCACAGAGCAGTTTCTCAGAAAGCTTCTTTCCAGATTTCATCTGAGGATATTTCCTTTTTCACCATAGCCCTCTATGGGCTTCCAAATATCACTTTGCCAATTCCACAAGAGCTGTCTTAGCGAAAGGCTTGTTGAGGGGAAAGCTGTAACTCTGTGAGATGATTTCACAGAACACAAAGACGTTTCTCAAAAAGCTTCTTTCTCTATCTTATCGGAGGATATTTCCTTTGGCCCTATAGTCTTCAAAGGGATCCGAAATATCTGTTATCAGATTCCACAGAAATAAGGCTAGCAAGAGTTCCACGAAATACAGTGTAACTCTGTGAGTGCAAGTCACACATCACAGAGAATTTTCTCAGAAAGCTTCTTTCCAGGTTTCATCTGAGGATATTTCCTTTTTCACCATAGCCCTCTATGGGCTTCCAATTATCACTTTGCCAATTCCACAAGAACTGCCTTACCGAAAGGCTTCTTGAAGGGAAAGCTGTAACTGTGTGAGGTGATTTCACAGAACACAAAGAAGTTTCTCAGAAAGCTTCTTTCTCTTTGTTATCGGAGGATATTTCCTTTGGCCCTAAGTCTTCAAAGGGATCCGAAATATCTGTTCTCAGATTCCACAGAAATAAGGCTAGCAAAGAGATCCACGAAATACAGATGTAACTCTGTGAGTGGAAGTCACACATCACAGAGCAGATTCTCAGAAAGCTTCTTTCCAGATTTTATCTGAGGATATTTCCTTTTTCACCCTAGACGTCTATGGGCTTCCAAATATCACTTTTCCAATTCCACAAGAACTGCCTAACCGAAAGGCTTCTTGAAGGGAAAGCTCTAACTCTGTTAGGTGATTTCAGAGAATACAAAGAAGTTTCTCAGAAAGCTTCTTTCTCTTTGTTATCGGAGGATATTTCCTTTGGTCCTATAGTTTTCAAAGGGATCCGAAATATCTGTTCTCAGATTCCAAAGAAATAAGGCTAGCAAAGAGATCCACGAAATACAGATGTAACTCTGTGAGTGCAATTCACACATCACAGAGCAGTTTATCAGAAAGCTTCTTTCCAGATTTCATCTGAGGATATTTCCTTTTTCACCATAGACCTCTATGGGCTTCCAAATATCACTTTGCCAATTCCACAAGAACTGCCTTACCGAAAGGCTTCTTGAAGGGAAACCTGTAACTCTGTGAGATGATTTCACAGAACACAAAGAAGTTTCTCAGAAAGCTTCTTTCTCTTTGTTATCGGAGGATATTTCCTTTGGCCCTATAGTCTACAATGGGATCCGAAATATCTGTTCTCAGATTCCACAGAAATAACGCTAGCAAAGAGATCCACGAAATACAGATGTAACTCTGTGAGATGAAATAACAGAACACTAAGCAGTTTCTCCGAAAGCTTCTTTCCAGATTTCATCTGGGGATATTTCTTTTTTCACCATAGCCCTCTGTGGGCTTCCAAATATCACTTTGCCAATTCCACAAGAACTGCCTAACCGAAAGGCTTCTTGAAGGGAAAGCTCTAACTCTGTTAGATGATTTCAGAGAACAGAAAGAAGTTTCTCAGAAAGCTTCTTTCTCTTTGTTATCGGAGGATATTTCCTTTGGTCCTATAGTTTTCAAAGGGATCCGAAATATCTGTTCTCAGATTCCAAAGAAATAAGGCTAGCAAAGAGATCCACGAAATACAGATGTAACTCTGTGAGTGCAATTCACACATCACAGAGCAGTTTCTCAGAAAGCTTCTTTCCAGATTTCATCTGAGGATATTTCCTTTTTCACCGTAGCCCTCTATGGGCTTCCAAATATCACTTTGCCAATTCCACAAGAACTGTCTTAGCGAAAGGCTTCTTGAGGGGAAAGCTGTAACTCTGTGAGATGATTTCACAGAACACAAAGAAGTTTCTCAGAAAGCTTCTTTCTCTTTGTTATCGGAGGATATTTCCTTTGGCCCTATAGTCTTCAAAGGGATCCGAAATATCTGTTCTCAGATTCCACAGAAATAAGGCTAGCAAAGAGATCCACGAAATACAGATGTAACTCTATGAGATGAAATAACAGAACACTAAGCAGTTTCTCCGAAAGCTTCTTTCCAGATTTCATCTGAGGATATTTCCTTTTTCACCATAGCCCTCTATGGGCTTCCAAATATCACTTTGCCAATTCCACAAGAGCTGTCTTAGCGAAAGGCTTGTTGAGGGGAAAACTGTAACTCTGTGAGATGATTTCACAGAACACAAAGACGTTTCTCAGAAAGCTTCTTTGTCTTTGTTATCGGAAGATATGTCCTTTGCCCCTATGGTCTTCATAGTTATCCGAAATATCTGTTCTCAGATTCCACAGAAATAAGGATAGCAAAGAGATCCACGAAATACAGATGTAACTCTGTGAGTGCAAGTCACACATCACAGAGAATTTTCTCAGAAAGCTTCTTTACAGGTTTCATCTGAGGATATTTCCTTTTTCACCATAGCCCTCTATGGGCTTCCAATTATCACTTTGCCAATTCCACAAGAACTGCCTTACCGAAAGGCTTCTTGAAGGGAAAGCTGTAACTGTGTGAGGTGATTTCACAGAACACAAAGAAGTTTCTCAGATAGCTTCTTTCTCTTTGTTATCGGAGGATATTTCCTTTGGCCCTAAGTCTTCAAAGGGATCCGAAATATCTGTTCTCAGATTCCACAGAAATAAGGCTAGCAAAGAGATCCACGAAATACAGATGTAATTCTGTGAGTGGAAGTCACACATCACAGAGCAGTTTCTCAGAAAGCTTCTTTCCAGATTTCATCTTAGGATATTTCCTTTTTCACCCTAGCCCTCTATGGGCTTCCAAATATCACTTTTCCAATTCCACAAGAACTGCCTTACCGAAAGGCTTCTTGAAGAGAAAGCTGTAACTCTGTGAGATGATTTCACAGACCACAAAGAAGTTTCTCAGAAAGCTTCTTTGTCTTTGTTATCGGAGGATATTTCCTTTGGCCCTATAGTCTTCAAAGGAATCCGAAATATCTGTTCTCAGATTCCACAGAAATAAGGATAGCATATTGATCCACGAAATACAGATGTAACTCTGTGAGTGGAAGTCACACATCACAGAGCAGTTTCTCAGAACGCTTCTTTCCAGATTTCATCTGAGGATATTTCCTTTTTCGCCATAGCCCTCTATGGGCTTCCAAATATCACTTTGCCAATTCCACAAGAACTGCCTTACCGAAAGTCTTCTTGAAGGGAAAGATGTAAGTCTGTGAGATGATTTCACAGAACACAAAGAAGTTTCTCAGAAAGTTTCTTGCTCTTTGTTATCGGAGGATATTTCCTTTGGCCCTATAGTCTTCAAAGGGATCCGAAATATCTGTTCTCAGATTCCACAGAAATAAGGCTAGCAAAGAGATCCACGAAATACAGATGTAACTCTCTGAGTGGAAGTCACACAACACAGAGCAGTTTCTCAGAAAGCTTCTTTCCAGATTTCATCTGAGGATATTTCCTTTTTCACCAGAGCCCTCTATGGGCTTCCAAATATCACTTTGCCAATTCCAAAAGAACTGTCTTAGCGAAAGGCTTCTTGAGGGGAAAGCTGTAACTCTGTGAGATGATTTCACAGAACACAAAGAAGTTTCTCAGAAAGCTTCTTTCTCTTTGTTATCAGAGGATATTTCCTTTGGCCCTATAGTATTCAAAGGGATCCGAAATATCTGTTCTCAGATACCACAGAAATAAGGCTAGCAAAGAGATCCACGAAATACAGATGTAAGTCTGTGAGTGGAAGACACACATCACAGAGCAGTTTCTCATAAAGCTTCTTTCCAGATTTCATCTGAGGATATTTCCTTTTTCACCATAGCCCTCTATGGGCTTCCAAATATCACTTTGCCATTTCCACAAGAACTGCCTTACCGAAAGGCTTCTTGAAGGGAAATCTGTAACTCTGTGAGATGATTTCACAGAACACAAAGAAGTTTCTCAGAAAGTTTCTTTCTCTTTGTTATCGGAGGATATTTCCTTTGGCCCTATAGTCTTCAAAGCGATCCGAAATATCTGTTCTCAGATTCCACAGAAATAAGGCTAGCAAAGAGATCCACGAAATACAGATGTAACTCTGTGAGATGAAATAACAGAACACTAAGCAGTTTCTCTGAAAGCTTCTTTCCAGATTTCATCTGGGGATATTTCCTTTTTCACCATAGCCCTCTGTGGGCTTCCAAATATCACTTTGCCAATTCCACAAGAACTGCCTAACTGAAAGGCTTCTTGAAGGGAAAGCTCTAACTCTGTTAGACGATTTCAGAGAACACAAAGAAGTTTCTCAGAAAGCTTCTTTCTCTTTGTTATCGGAGGATATTTCCTTTGGTCCTATAGTTTTCAAAGGGATCCGAAATATCTGTTCTCAGATTCCAAAGAAATAAGGCTAGCAAAGAGATCCACGAAATACAGATGTAACTCTGTGAGTGCAATTTACACATCACAGAGCAGTTTCTCAGAAAGCTTCTTTCCAGATTTCATCTGAGGATATTTCCTTTTTCACCATAGCCCTCTATGGGCTTCCAAATATCACTTTGCCAATTCCACAAGAACTGTCTTAGCGAAAGGCTTCTTGAGGGGAAAGCTTAACTCTGTGAGATGATTTCACAGAACACAAAGAAGTTTTTCAGAAAGCTTCTTTCTCTTTGTTATCGGAGGATATTTCCTTTGGCCCTATAGTCTTCAAAGGGATCCGAAATATCTGTTCTCAGATTCCACAGAAATAAGGCTAGCAAAGAGATCCACGAAATACAGATGTAACTCTGTGAGATGAATTAACAGAACACTAAGCAGTTTCTCCGAAATCTTCTTTCCAGATTTCTTCTGGGGATTTTTCCTTTTTCACCATAGCCCTCTATGGGCTTCCAAATATCACTTTGCCAATTGCACAAGAACTGCCTAACTGAAAGCCTTCTTGAAGGGAAAGCTCTAACTCTGTGAGATGATTTCAGAGTACACAAAGAAGTTTCTCAGAAAGCTTCTTTCTGTTTGTTATCGGAGGATATTTCCTTTGGTCCTATAGTTTTCAAAAGGATCCGAAATATCTGTTCTCAGATTCCACAGAAATAAGGCTAGCAAAGAGATCCACGAAATACAGATGTAACTCTGTGAGATGAAATAACACAACACTAAGCAGTTTCTCCGAAAGCTTCTTTCCAGATTTCATCTGAGGATATTTCCTTTTTCACCATAGCCCTCTATGGGCTTCCAATTATCACTTTGCCAATTCCACAAGAACTGCCTTACCGAAAGGCTTCTTGAAGGGAAAGCTGTAACTGTGTGAGGTGATTTCACAGAACACAAAGAAGTTTCTCAGAAAGATTCTTTCTCTTTGTTATCGGAGGATATTTCCTTTGGCCCTAAGTCTTCAAAGGGATCCGAAATATCTGTTCTCAGATTCCACAGAAATAAGGCTAGCAAAGAGATCCACGAAATACAGATGTAACTCTGTGAGTGTAAGTCACACATCACAGAGCAGTTTCTCAGAAAGCTTCTTTCCAGATTTCATCTGAGGATATTTCCTTTTTCACCATAGCCCTCTAGGGGCTTCCAAATATCACTTTGCCAATTCCACAAGAACTGTCTTAGCGAAAGGCTTATTGAGGAGAAAGCTGTAACTCTGTGAGTTGATTTCACAGAACACAAAGAAGTTTCTCAGAAAGCTTCTTTCTCTTTGTTATCGAAGGATATTTCCTTTGGCCCTATAGTCTTCAAAGGATTCCGAAATATCTGTTCTCAGATTCCACAGAAATAAGGATAGCAAATTGATCCACGAAATACAGATGTAACTCTGTGAGTGGAAGTCACACATCACAGAGCAGTTTCTCAGAAAGCTTCTTTCCAGATTTCATCTGAGGATATTTCCTTTTTCACCATAGCCCTCTATGGGCTTCCAATTATCACTTTGCCAATTCCACAAGAACTGCCTTACCGAAAGGCTTCTTGAAGGGAAAGCTGTAACTGTGTGAGGTGATTTCACAGAACACAAAGAAGTTTTTCAGAAAGCTTCTTTCTCTTTGTTATCGGAGGATATTTCCTTTGGCCCTATAGTCTTCAAAGGGATCCGAAATATCTGTTCTCAGATTCCACAGAAATAAGGCTAGCAAAGAGATCCACGAAATACAGATGTAACTCTGTGAGATGAATTAACAGAACACTAAGCAGTTTCTCCGAAATCTTCTTTCCAGATTTCTTCTGGGGATATTTCCTTTTTCACCATAGCCCTCTATGGGCTTCCAAATATCACTTTGCCAATTGCACAAGAACTGCCTAACTGAAAGCCTTCTTGAAGGGAAAGCTCTAACTCTGTGAGATGATTTCAGAGTACACAAAGAAGTTTCTCAGAAAGCTTCTTTCTCTTTGTTATCGGAGGATATTTCCTTTGGTCCTATAGTTTTCAAAAGGATCCGAAATATCTGTTCTCAAATTCCACAGAAATAAGGCTAGCAAAGAGATCCACGAAATACAGATGTAACTCTGTGAGATGAAATAGCAGAACACTAAGCAGTTTCTCCGAAAGCTTCTTTCCAGATTTCATCTGAGGATATTTCCTTTTTCACCATAGCCCTCTATGGGCTTCCAAATATCACTTTGCCAATTCCACAAGAGCTGTCTTAGCGAAAGGCTTGTTGAGGGGAAAGCTGTAACTCTGTGAGATGATTTAACAGAACACAAAGACGTTTCTCAAAAAGCTTCTTTCTCTATCTTATCGGAGGATATTTCCTTTGGCCCTATAGTCTTCAAAGGGATCCGAAATATCTGTTATCAGATTCCACAGAAATAAGGATAGCAAATTGATCCACGAAATACAGATGTAACTCTGTGAGTGGAAGTCACACATCACAGAGCAGTTTCTCAGAAAGCTTCTTTCCAGATTTCATCTGAGGATATTTCCTTTTTCACCATAGCCCTCTATGGGCTTCCAATTATCACTTTGCCAATTCCACAAGAACTGCCTTACCGAAAGGCTTCTTGAAGGGAAAGCTGTAACTGTGTGAGGTGATTTCACAGAACACAAAGAAGTTTCTCAGAAAGATTCTTTCTCTTTGTTATCGGAGGATATTTCCTTTGGCCCTAAGTCTTCAAAGGGATCCGAAATATCTGTTCTCAGATTCCACAGAAATAAGGCTAGCAAAGAGATCCACGAAATACAGATGTAACTCTGTGAGTGTAAGTCACACATCACAGAGCAGTTTCTCAGAAAGCTTCTTTCCAGATTTCATCTGAGGATATTTCCTTTTTCACCATAGCCCTCTAGGGGCTTCCAAATATCACTTTGCCAATTCCACAAGAACTGTCTTAGCGAAAGGCTTATTGAGGAGAAAGCTGTAACTCTGTGAGTTGATTTCACAGAACACAAAGAAGTTTCTCAGAAAGCTTCTTTCTCTTTGTTATCGAAGGATATTTCCTTTGGCCCTATAGTCTTCAAAGGAATCCGAAATATCTGTTCTCAGATTCCACAGAAATAAGGATAGCAAATTGATCCACGAAATACAGATGTAACTCTGTGAGTGGAAGTCACACGTCACAGAGCAGTTTCTCGGAAAGCTTCTTTCCAGATTTCATCTGAGGATATTTCCTTTTTCGCCATAGCCCTCTATGGGCTTCCAAATATCACTTTGCCAATTCCACAAGAACTGCCTTATCGAAAGGCTTCTTGAAGGGAAAGCTGTAACTCTGTGAGATGATTTCACAGAACACAAAGAAGTTTCTCAGAAAGTTTGTTGCTCTTTGTTATCGGAGGATATTTCCTTTGGCCCTATAGTCTTCAAAGGTATCCGAAATATCTGTTCTCAGATTCCACAGAAATAAGGCTAGCAAAGAGGTCCACGAAATACAGATGTAACTCTGTGAGGAGAAGTCACACAACACAGAGCAGTTTCTCAAAAAGCTTCTTTCCAGATTTCATCTGAGGATATTTCCTTTTTCACCATAGCCCTCTATGGGCTTCCAAATATCACTTTGCCAATTCCAAAAGAACTGTCTTAGCGAAAGGCTTCTTGAGGGGAAAGCTGTAACTCTGTGAGATGATTTCACAGAACACAAAGAAGTCTCTCAGAAAGCTTCTTTCTCTTTGTTATCGGAGGATATTTCCTTTGGCCCTATAGTCTTCAAAGGGATCCGAAATATCTGTTCTCAGATTCCACAGAAATAAGGCTAGCAAAGAGATCCACGAAATACAGATGTAACTCTGTGAGTGGAAGACACACATCACAGAGCAGTTTATCAGAAAGCTTCTTTCCAGATTTCATCTGAGTATATTTCCTTTTTCACCATAGCCCTCTAAGGGCTTCCAAATATCACTTTGCCAATTCCACAAGAACTGCCTTACCGAAAGGCTTCCTGAAGGGAAAGCTGTAACTCTGTGAGATGATTTCACAGAACACAAAGAAGTTTCTCAGAAAGCTTCTTTCTCTTTGTTATCGGAGGATATTTCCTTTGGCCCTATAGTCTTCAAAGGGATCCGAAATATCTGTTCTCAGATTCCACAGAAATAACGCTAGCAAAGAGATCCACGAAATACAGATGTAACTGTGTGAAATGAAATAACAGAACACTAAGCAATTTCTCAGAAAGCTTCTTTCCAGATTTCATCTGGGGATATTTCTTTTTTCACCATAGCCCTCTGTGGGCTTCCAAATATCACTTTGCCAATTCCACAAGAACTGCCTAACCGAAAGGCTTCTTGAAGGGAAAGCTCTAACTCTGTTAGATGATTTCAGAGAACACAAAGAAGTTTCTCAGAAAGCTTCTTTCTCTTTGTTATCGGAGGATATTTCCTTTGGTCCTATAGTTTTCAAAGGGATCCGAAATATCTGTTCTCAGATTCCAAAGAAATAAGGCTAGCAAAGAGATCCACGAAATACAGATGTAACTCTGTGAGTGCAATTCACACATCACAGAGCAGTTTCTCAGAAAGCTTCTTTCCAGATTTCATCTGAGGATATTTCCTTTTTCACCATAGTTCTCTATGGGCTTCCAAATATCACTTTGCCAATTCCACAAGAACTGTCTTAGCGAAAGGCTTCTTGAGGGGAAAGCTTAACTCTGTGAGATGATTTCACAGAACACAAAGAAGTTTTTCAGAAAGCTTCTTTCTCTTTGATATCGGAGGATATTTCCTTTGGCCCTATAGTCTTCAAAGGGATCCGAAATATCTGTTCTCAGATTCCACAGAAATAAGGCTAGCAAAGAGATCCGCGAAATACAGATGTAACTCTGTGAGATGAATTAACAGAACACTAAGCAGTTTCTCCGAAATCTTCTTTCCAGATTTCTTCTGGGGATTTTTCCTTTTTCACCATAGCCCTCTATGGGCTTCCAAATATCACTTTGCCAATTGCACAAGAACTGCCTAACTGAAAGCCTTCTTGAAGGGAAAGCTCTAACTCTGTGAGATGATTTCAGAGTACACAAAGAAGTTTCTCAGAAAGCTTCTTTCTCTTTGTTATCGGAGGATATTTCCTTTGGTCCTATAGTTTTCAAAAGGATCCGAAATATCTGTTCTCAGATTCCACAGAAATAAGGCTAGCAAAGAGATCCACGAAATACAGATGTAACTCTGTGAGATGAAATAACAGAACACTAAGCAGTTTCTCCGAAAGCTTCTTTCCAGATTTCATCTGAGGATATTTCCTTTTTCACCATAGCCCTCTATGGGCTTCCAAATATCACTTTGCCAATTCCACAAGAGCTGTCTTAGCGAAAGGCTTGTTGAGGGGAAAGCTGTAACTCTGTGAGATGATTTCACAGAACACAAAGACGTTTCTCAAAAAGCTTCTTTCTCTATCTTATCGGAGGATATTTCCTTTGGCCCTATAGTCTTCAAAGGGATCCGAAATATCTGTTATCAGATTCCACAGAAATAAGGCTAGCAAGAGATCCACGAAATACAGATGTAACTCTGTGAGTGCAAGTCACACATCACAGAGAATTTTCTCAGAAAGCTTCTTTCCAGGTTTCATCTGAGGATATTTCCTTTTTCACCATAGCCCTCTATGGGCTTCCAATTATCACTTTGCCAATTCCACAAGAACTGTTTACCGAAAGGCTTCTTGAAGGGAAAGCTGTAACTGTGTGAGGTGATTTCACAGAACACAAAGAAGTTTCTCAGAAAGCTTCTTTCTCTTTGTTATCGGAGGATATTTCCTTTGGCCCTAAGTCTTCAAAGGGATCCGAAATATCTGTTCTCAGATTCCACAGAAATAAGGCTAGCAAAGAGATCCACGAAATACAGATGTAACTCTGTGAGTGGAAATCACACATCACAGAGCAGATTCTCAGAAAGCTTCTTTCCAGATTTTATCTGAGGATATTTCCTTTTTCACCCTAGCCCTCTATGGGCTTCCAAATATCACTTTTCCAATTCCACAAGAACTGCCTTACCGAAAGGCTTCTTGAAGAGAAAGCTGTAACTCAGTGAGATGATTTCACAGAACACAAAGAAGTTTCTCAGAAAGCTTCTTTCTCTTTGTTATCGGAGGATATTTCCTTTGGCCCTATAGTCTTCATAGGGATCCGAAATATCTGTTCTCAGATTCCACAGAAATAAGGATAGCAAAGAGATCCACGAAATACAGATGTAACTCTGTGAGTGCAAGTCACACATCACAGAGCAGTTTCTCAGAAAGCTTCTTTCCAGATTTAATCTGAGGATATTTCCTTTTTCATCATAGCCCTCTAAGGGCTTCCAAATATCACTTTGCCAATTCCACAAGAACTGCCTTACCGAAAGGCTTCTTGAAGGGAAAGCTGTAACTCTGTGAGATGATTTCGCAGAACACAAAGAAGTTTCTCAGAAAGCTTCTTTCTCTTTGTTATCGGAGGATATTTCCTTTGGCCCTCTAGTCTTCAAAGGGATCCGAAATATCGGTTCTCAGATTCCAGAGAAATAAGGCTAGCAAAGAGATCCACGAAATACAGATGTAACTCTGTGAGTGGAAGTCACACATCACAGAGCAGTTTCTCAGAAAGCTTCTTTCCAGATTTCATCTGAGGATATTTCCTTTTTCGCCATAGCCCTCTATGGGCTTCCAAATATCACTTTGCCAATTCCACAAGAACTGCCTTACCGAAAGTCTTCTTGAAGGGAAAGCTGTAACTCTGTGAGATGATTTCACAGAACACAAAGAAGTTTCTCAGAAAGTTTCTTGCTCTTTGTTATCGGAGGATATTTCCTTTGGCCCTATAGTCTTCAAAGGGATCCGAAATATCTGTTCTCAGATTCCACAGAAATAAGGCTAGCAAAGAGATCCACGAAATACAGATGTAACTCTGTGAGTGGAAGTCACACAACACAGAGCAGTTTCTCAGAAAGCTTCTTTCCAGATTTCATCTGAGGATATTTCCTTTTTCACCGTAGCCCTCTATGGGCTTCCAAATATCACTTTGCCAATTCCACAAGAACTGTCTTAGCGAAATGCTTCTTGAGGGGAAAGCTGTAACTCTGTGAGATGATTTCACAGAACACAAAGAAGTTTCTCAAAAAGCTTCTTTCTCTTTGTTATCGGAGGATATTTCCTTTGGCTCTATAGTCTTCAAAGGGATCCGAAATATCTGTTCTCAGATTCCACAGAAATAATGCTAGCAAAGAGATCCACGAAATACAGATGTCACTCTGTGAGTGTAAGTCACACATCACAGAGCAGTTTCTCAGAAAGCTTCTTTCCAGATTTCATCTGAGGATATTTCCTTTTTCACCATAGCCCTCTATGGGCTTCCAAATATCACTTTGCCAATTCCACAAGAAGTGTCTTAGCGAAAGGCTTATTGAGGAGAAAGCTGTAACTCTGTGAGTTGATTTCACAGAACACAAAGAAGTTTCTCAGAAAGCTTCTTTCTCTTTGTTATCGGAGGATATTTCCTTTGGCCCTATAGTCTTCAAAGGGATCCGAAATATCTGTTATCAGATTCCACAGAAATAAGGCTAGCAAAGAGATCCACGAAATACAGATGTAACTCTATGAGTGCAAGTCACACATCACAGAGAATTTTCTCAGAAAGCTTCTTTCCAGGTTTCATCTGAGGATATTTCCTTTTTCACCATAGCCCTCTAAGGGCTTCCAATTATCACTTTGCCAATTCCACCAGAACTGCCTTACCGAAAGGCTTCTTGAAGGTAAAGCTGTAACTGTGTGAGGTGATTTCACAGAACACAAAGAAGTTTCTCAGAAAGCTTCTTTCTCTTTGTTATCGGAGGATATTTCCTTTGGCCCTATAGTCTTCAAAGGGATCCGAAATATCTGTTCTCAGATTCCACAGAAATAAGGCTAGCAAAGAGATTCACGAAATACAGATGTAACTCTGTGAGATGAATTAACAGAACACTAAGCAGTACCTCAGAAAGCTTGTTTTCGGATTTCATATGGGGATATTTCCTTTTTCACCATAGCCCTCTATGGGCTTCCAAATATCACTTTGCCAATTCCACAAGAACTGCCTAACCGAAAGGCTTCTTGAAGGGAAAGCTCTAACTCTGTGAGATGATTTCAGAGAACACAAAGAAGTTTCTCAGAAAGCTTCTTTCTCTTTGTTATCGGAGGATATTTCCTTTGGTCCTATAGTTTTCAAAGGGATCCGAAATATCTGTTCTCAGATTCCAAAGAAATAAGGCTAGCAAAGAGATCCACGAAATACAGATGTAACTCTGTGAGTGCAATTCACACATCACAGAGCAGTTTCTCAGAAAGCTTCTTTCCAGATTTCATCTGAGGATATTTCCTTTTTCACCATAGTTCTCTATGGGCTTCCAAATATCACTTTGCCAATTCCACAAGAACTGTCTTAGCGAAAGGCTTCTTGAGGGGAAAGCTTAACTCTGTGAGATGATTTCACAGAACACAAAGAAGTTTTTAAGAAAGCTTCTTTCTCTTTGATATCGGAGGATATTTCCTTTGGCCCTATAGTCTTCAAAGGGATCCGAAATATCTGTTCTCAGATTCCACAGAAATAAGGCTAGCAAAGAGATCCGCGAAATACAGATGTAACTCTGTGAGATGAATTAACAGAACACTAAGCAGTTTCTCCGAAATCTTCTTTCCAGATTTCTTCTGGGGATTTTTCCTTTTTCACCATAGCCCTCTATGGGCTTCCAAATATCACTTTGCCAATTGCACAAGAACTGCCTAACTGAAAGCCTTCTTGAAGGGAAAGCTCTAACTCTGTGAGATGATTTCAGAGTACACAAAGAAGTTTCTCAGAAAGCTTCTTTCTCTTTGTTATCGGAGGATATTTCCTTTGGTCCTATAGTTTTCAAAAGGATCCGAAATATCTGTTCTCAGATTCCACAGAAATAAGGCTAGCAAAGAGATCCACGAAATACAGATGTAACTCTGTGAGATGAAATAACAGAACACTAAGCAGTTTCTCCGAAAGCTTCTTTCCAGATTTCATCTGAGGATATTTCCTTTTTCACCATAGCCCTCTATGGGCTTCCAAATATCACTTTGCCAATTCCACAAGAGCTGTCTTAGCGAAAGGCTTGTTGAGGGGAAAGCTGTAACTCTGTGAGATGATTTCACAGAACACAAAGACGTTTCTCAAAAAGCTTCTTTCTCTATCTTATCGGAGGATATTTCCTTTGGCCCTATAGTCTTCAAAGGGATCCGAAATATCTGTTATCAGATTCCACAGAAATAAGGCTAGCAAGAGATCCACGAAATACAGATGTAACTCTGTGAGTGCAAGTCACACATCACAGAGAATTTTCTCAGAAAGCTTCTTTCCAGGTTTCATCTGAGGATATTTCCTTTTTCACCATAGCCCTCTATGGGCTTCCAATTATCACTTTGCCAATTCCACAAGAACTGTTTACCGAAAGGCTTCTTGAAGGGAAAGCTGTAACTGTGTGAGGTGATTTCACAGAACACAAAGAAGTTTCTCAGAAAGCTTCTTTCTCTTTGTTATCGGAGGATATTTCCTTTGGCCCTAAGTCTTCAAAGGGATCCGAAATATCTGTTCTCAGATTCCACAGAAATAAGGCTAGCAAAGAGATCCACGAAATACAGATGTAACTCTGTGAGTGGAAATCACACATCACAGAGCAGATTCTCAGAAAGCTTCTTTCCAGATTTTATCTGAGGATATTTCCTTTTTCACCCTAGCCCTCTATGGGCTTCCAAATATCACTTTTCCAATTCCACAAGAACTGCCTTACCGAAAGGCTTCTTGAAGAGAAAGCTGTAACTCAGTGAGATGATTTCACAGAACACAAAGAAGTTTCTCAGAAAGCTTCTTTCTCTTTGTTATCGGAGGATATTTCCTTTGGCCCTATAGTCTTCATAGGGATCCGAAATATCTGTTCTCAGATTCCACAGAAATAAGGATAGCAAAGAGATCCACGAAATACAGATGTAACTCTGTGAGTGCAAGTCACACATCACAGAGCAGTTTCTCAGAAAGCTTCTTTCCAGATTTAATCTGAGGATATTTCCTTTTTCATCATAGCCCTCTAAGGGCTTCCAAATATCACTTTGCCAATTCCACAAGAACTGCCTTACCGAAAGGCTTCTTGAAGGGAAAGCTGTAACTCTGTGAGATGATTTCGCAGAACACAAAGAAGTTTCTCAGAAAGCTTCTTTCTCTTTGTTATCGGAGGATATTTCCTTTGGCCCTCTAGTCTTCAAAGGGATCCGAAATATCGGTTCTCAGATTCCAGAGAAATAAGGCTAGCAAAGAGATCCACGAAATACAGATGTAACTCTGTGAGTGGAAGTCACACATCACAGAGCAGTTTCTCAGAAAGCTTCTTTCCAGATTTCATCTGAGGATATTTCCTTTTTCGCCATAGCCCTCTATGGGCTTCCAAATATCACTTTGCCAATTCCACAAGAACTGCCTTACCGAAAGTCTTCTTGAAGGGAAAGCTGTAACTCTGTGAGATGATTTCACAGAACACAAAGAAGTTTCTCAGAAAGTTTCTTGCTCTTTGTTATCGGAGGATATTTCCTTTGGCCCTATAGTCTTCAAAGGGATCCGAAATATCTGTTCTCAGATTCCACAGAAATAAGGCTAGCAAAGAGATCCACGAAATACAGATGTAACTCTGTGAGTGGAAGTCACACAACACAGAGCAGTTTCTCAGAAAGCTTCTTTCCAGATTTCATCTGAGGATATTTCCTTTTTCACCGTAGCCCTCTATGGGCTTCCAAATATCACTTTGCCAATTCCACAAGAACTGTCTTAGCGAAATGCTTCTTGAGGGGAAAGCTGTAGCTCTGTGAGATGATTTCACAGAACACAAAGAAGTTTCTCAAAAAGCTTCTTTCTCTTTGTTATCGGAGGATATTTCCTTTGGCTCTATAGTCTTCAAAGGGATCCGAAATATCTGTTCTCAGATTCCACAGAAATAATGCTAGCAAAGAGATCCACGAAATACAGATGTCACTCTGTGAGTGTAAGTCACACATCACAGAGCAGTTTCTCAGAAAGCTTCTTTCCAGATTTCATCTGAGGATATTTCCTTTTTCACCATAGCCCTCTATGGGCTTCCAAATATCACTTTGCCAATTCCACAAGAAGTGTCTTAGCGAAAGGCTTATTGAGGAGAAAGCTGTAACTCTGTGAGTTGATTTCACAGAACACAAAGAAGTTTCTCAGAAAGCTTCTTTCTCTTTGTTATCGGAGGATATTTCCTTTGGCCCTATAGTCTTCAAAGGGATCCGAAATATCTGTTATCAGATTCCACAGAAATAAGGCTAGCAAAGAGATCCACGAAATACAGATGTAACTCTATGAGTGCAAGTCACACATCACAGAGAATTTTCTCAGAAAGCTTCTTTCCAGGTTTCATCTGAGGATATTTCCTTTTTCACCATAGCCCTCTAAGGGCTTCCAATTATCACTTTGCCAATTCCACCAGAACTGCCTTACCGAAAGGCTTCTTGAAGGTAAAGCTGTAACTGTGTGAGGTGATTTCACAGAACACAAAGAAGTTTCTCAGAAAGCTTCTTTCTCTTTGTTATCGGAGGATATTTCCTTTGGCCCTATAGTCTTCAAAGGGATCCGAAATATCTGTTCTCAGATTCCACAGAAATAAGGCTAGCAAAGAGATTCACGAAATACAGATGTAACTCTGTGAGATGAATTAACAGAACACTAAGCAGTACCTCAGAAAGCTTGTTTTCGGATTTCATATGGGGATATTTCCTTTTTCACCATAGCCCTCTATGGGCTTCCAAATATCACTTTGCCAATTCCACAAGAACTGCCTAACCGAAAGGCTTCTTGAAGGGAAAGCTCTAACTCTGTGAGATGATTTCAGAGAACACAAAGAAGTTTCTCAGAAAGCTTCTTTCTCTTTGTTATCGGAGGATATTTCCTTTGGTCCTATAGTTTTCAAAGGGATCCGAAATATCTGTTCTCAGATTCCACAGAAATAAGGCTAGCAAAGAGATCCACGAAATACAGATGTAACTCTGTGATTGCAAGTCACACATCACAGAGCAGTTTCTCAGAAAGCTTCTTTCCAGATTTCATCTGAGGTTGTTTCCTTTTTCACCATAGCCCTCTATGGGCTTCCAAATATCGCTTTGCCAATTCCACAAGAACTGTCTTAGCGAAAGGCTTCTTGAGGGGAAAGCTGTAACTCTGTGAGATGATTTCACAGAACACAAAGAAGTTTCTCAGAAAGCTTCTTTCTCTTTGTTATCGGAGGATATTTCCTTTGGCCCTATAGTCTTCAAAGGGATCCGAAATATCTGTTCTCAGATTCCACAGAAATAAGGCTAGCAAAGAGATCCACGAAATACAGATGTAACTCTGTGATTGCAAGTCACACATCACAGAGCAGTTTCTCAGAAAGCTTCTTTCCAGATTTCATCTGAGGTTGTTTCCTTTTTCACCATAGCCCTCTATGGGCTTCCAAATATCACTTTGCCAATTCCACAAGAACTGCCTTACCGAAAGGCTTCTTGAAGGGAAAGCTGTAACTCTGTGAGATGATTTCACAGAACACAAAGAAGTTTCTCAGAAAGCTTCTTTCTCTTTGTTATCGGAGGATATTTCCTTTGGCCCTATAGTCTTCAAAGGGATCCGAAATATCTGTTCTCAGATTCCACAGAAATAAGGCTAACAAAGAGATCCACGAAATACAGATGTCACTCTGTGAGTGTAAGTCACACATCACAGAGCAGTTTCTCAGAAAGCTTCTTTCCAGATTTCATTTGAGGATATTTCCTTTTTCACCATAGCCCTGTATGGGCTTTCAAATATCACTTTGCCAATTCCACAAGAACTGTCTTAGCGAAAGGCTTCTTGAAGAGAAAGCTGTAACTTCTTGAGATGATTTCACAGAACACAAAGACGTTTCTCAGAAAGCTTCTTTCTCTTTGTTATCGGAGGATATTTCCTTTGGCCCTATAGTCTTCAAAGGGATCCGAAATATCTGTTCTCAGATTCCACAGAAATAAGGCTAGCAAAGAGATCCACGAAATACAGATGTAACTCTGTGAGATGAAATAACAGAACACTAAGCAGTTTCTCCGAAAGCTTCTTTCCAGATTTCATCTGAGGATATTTCCTTTTTCACCATAGCCCTCTATGGGCTTCCAAATATCACTTTGCCAATTCCACAAGAGCTGTCTTAGCGAAAGGCTTGTTGAGGGGAAAGCTGTAACTCTGTGAGATGATTTCACAGAACACAAAGACGTTTCTCAGAAAGCTTCTTTGTCTTTGTTATCGGAGGATATTTCCTTTGGCCCGATAATCTTCATAGGGATCCGAAATATCTGTTCTTAGATTCCACAGAAATAAGGATAGCAAAGAGATCCACGAAATACAGATGTAACTCTGTGAGTGCAAGTCACACATCACAGAGCAGTTTCTCAGAAAGCTTCTTTCCAGATTTCATCTGAGAATATTTCCTTTTTCACCATAGCCCTCTATGGGCTTCCAAATATCACTTTGCCTATTTCACAAGAACTGTCTTAGCGAAAGGCTTCTTGAGGGGAAAGCTGTAACTCTGTGAGATGATTTCGCAGAACACAAAGAAGTTTCTCAGAAAGCTTCTTTCTCTTTGTTATCGGAGGATATTTCCTTTGGCCCTCTAGTCTTCAAAGGGATCCGAAATATCTGTTCTCAGATTCCACAGAAATAAGGATAGCAAATTGATCCACGAAATACAGATGTAACTCTGTGAGTGGAAGTCACACATCACAGAGCAGTTTCTCAGAAAGCTTCTTTCCAGATTTCATCTGAGGATATTTCCTTTTTCGCCATAGCCCTCTATGGGCTTCCAAATATCACTTTGCCAATTCCACAAGAACTGCCTTACCGAAAGTCTTCTTGAAGGGAATGCTGTAACTCTGTGAGATGATTTCACAGAACACAAAGAAGTTTCTCAGAAAGTTTCTTGCTCTTTGTTATCGGAGGATACTTCCTTTGTCCCTATAGTCTTCAAAGGGATCCGAAATATCTGTTCTCAGATTCCACAGAAATAAGGCTATCAAAGAGATCCACGAAATACAGATGTAACTTTGTGAGTGGAAGTCGCACAACACGGAGCAGTTTCTCAGAAAGCTTCTTTCCAGATTTCATCTGAGGATATTTCCTTTTTCACCAGAGCCCTCTATGGGCTACCAAATATCACTTTGCCAATTCCAAAAGAACTGTCTTAGCGAAAGGCTTCTTGAAGGGAAAGCTGTAACTCTGTGAGATGATTTCACAGAACACAAAGAAGTTTCTCAGAAAGCTTCTTTCTCTTTGTTATCGGAGGATATTTCCTTTGGCCCTATAGTCTTCAAAGGGATCCGAAATATCTGTTCTCAGATTCCACAGAAATAAGGCTAGCAAAGAGATCCACGAAATACAGATGTAACTCTGTGAGTGGAAGACACACATCACAGAGCAGTTTCTCAGAAAGCTTCTTTCCAGATTTCATCTGAGGATATTTCCTTTTTCACCATAGCCCTCTATGGGCTTCCAAATATCACTTTGCCAATTCCACAAGAACTGCCTTACCGAAAGGCTTCTTGAAGGGAAAGCTGTAACTCTGTGAGATGATTTCACAGAACACAAAGAAGTTTCTCAGAAAGCTTCTTGCTCTTTGTTATCGGAGGATATTTCCTTTGGCCCTATAGTCTTCAAAGGGATCCGAAATATCTGTTCTCCGATTCCACAGAAATAACGCTAGCAAAGAGATCCACGAAATACAGATGTAACTCTGTGAGATGAAATAACAGAACACTAAGCAGTTTCTCAGAAAGCTTCTTTCCAGATTTCATCTGGGGATATTTCCTTTTTCTCCATAGCCCTCTGTGGGCTTCCAAATATCACTTTGCCAATTCCACAAGAACTGCCTAACCGAAAGGCTTCTTGAATGGAAAGCTCTAACTCTGTGAGATGATTTGAGAGAACACAAAGAAGTTTCTCAGAAAGCTTCTTTCTCTTTGTTATCGGAGGATATTTCCTTTGGTCCTATAGTTTTCAAAGGGATCCGAAATATCTGTTCTCAGATTCCAAAGAAATAAGGCTAGCAAAGAGATCCACGAAATACAGATGTAACTCTGTGAGTGCAATTCACACATCACAGAGCAGTTTCTCAGAAAGCTTCTTTCCAGATTTCATCTGAGGATATTTCCTTTTTCACCATAGTTCTCTATGGGCTTCCAAATATCACTTTGCCAATTCCACAAGAACTGTCTTAGCGAAAGGCTTCTTGAGGGGAAAGCTTAACTCTGTGAGATGATTTCACAGAACACAAAGAAGTTTTTCAGAAAGCTTCTTTCTCTTTGATATCGGAGGATATTTCCTTTGGCCCTATAGTCTTCAAAGGGATCCGAAATATCTGTTCTCAGATTCCACAGAAATAAGGCTAGCAAAGAGATCCGCGAAATACAGATGTAACTCTGTGAGATGAATTAACAGAACACTAAGCAGTTTCTCCGAAATCTTCTTTCCAGATTTCTTCTGGGGATTTTTCCTTTTTCACCATAGCCCTCTATGGGCTTCCAAATATCACTTTGCCAATTGCACAAGAACTGCCTAACTGAAAGCCTTCTTGAAGGGAAAGCTCTAACTCTGTGAGATGATTTCAGAGTACACAAAGAAGTTTCTCAGAAAGCTTCTTTCTCTTTGTTATCGGAGGATATTTCCTTTGGTCCTATAGTTTTCAAAAGGATCCGAAATATCTGTTCTCAGATTCCACAGAAATAAGGCTAGCAAAGAGATCCACGAAATACAGATGTAACTCTGTGAGATGAAATAACAGAACACTAAGCAGTTTCTCCGAAAGCTTCTTTCCAGATTTCATCTGAGGATATTTCCTTTTTCACCATAGCCCTCTATGGGCTTCCAAATATCACTTTGCCAATTCCACAAGAGCTGTCTTAGCGAAAGGCTTGTTGAGGGGAAAGCTGTAACTCTGTGAGATGATTTCACAGAACACAAAGACGTTTCTCAAAAAGCTTCTTTCTCTATCTTATCGGAGGATATTTCCTTTGGCCCTATAGTCTTCAAAGGGATCCGAAATATCTGTTATCAGATTCCACAGAAATAAGGCTAGCAAGAGATCCACGAAATACAGATGTAACTCTGTGAGTGCAAGTCACACATCACAGAGAATTTTCTCAGAAAGCTTCTTTCCAGGTTTCATCTGAGGATATTTCCTTTTTCACCATAGCCCTCTATGGGCTTCCAATTATCACTTTGCCAATTCCACAAGAACTGTTTACCGAAAGGCTTCTTGAAGGGAAAGCTGTAACTGTGTGAGGTGATTTCACAGAACACAAAGAAGTTTCTCAGAAAGCTTCTTTCTCTTTGTTATCGGAGGATATTTCCTTTGGCCCTAAGTCTTCAAAGGGATCCGAAATATCTGTTCTCAGATTCCACAGAAATAAGGCTAGCAAAGAGATCCACGAAATACAGATGTAACTCTGTGAGTGGAAATCACACATCACAGAGCAGATTCTCAGAAAGCTTCTTTCCAGATTTTATCTGAGGATATTTCCTTTTTCACCCTAGCCCTCTATGGGCTTCCAAATATCACTTTTCCAATTCCACAAGAACTGCCTTACCGAAAGGCTTCTTGAAGAGAAAGCTGTAACTCAGTGAGATGATTTCACAGAACACAAAGAAGTTTCTCAGAAAGCTTCTTTCTCTTTGTTATCGGAGGATATTTCCTTTGGCCCTATAGTCTTCATAGGGATCCGAAATATCTGTTCTCAGATTCCACAGAAATAAGGATAGCAAAGAGATCCACGAAATACAGATGTAACTCTGTGAGTGCAAGTCACACATCACAGAGCAGTTTCTCAGAAAGCTTCTTTCCAGATTTAATCTGAGGATATTTCCTTTTTCATCATAGCCCTCTAAGGGCTTCCAAATATCACTTTGCCAATTCCACAAGAACTGCCTTACCGAAAGGCTTCTTGAAGGGAAAGCTGTAACTCTGTGAGATGATTTCGCAGAACACAAAGAAGTTTCTCAGAAAGCTTCTTTCTCTTTGTTATCGGAGGATATTTCCTTTGGCCCTCTAGTCTTCAAAGGGATCCGAAATATCGGTTCTCAGATTCCAGAGAAATAAGGCTAGCAAAGAGATCCACGAAATACAGATGTAACTCTGTGAGTGGAAGTCACACATCACAGAGCAGTTTCTCAGAAAGCTTCTTTCCAGATTTCATCTGAGGATATTTCCTTTTTCGCCATAGCCCTCTATGGGCTTCCAAATATCACTTTGCCAATTCCACAAGAACTGCCTTACCGAAAGTCTTCTTGAAGGGAAAGCTGTAACTCTGTGAGATGATTTCACAGAACACAAAGAAGTTTCTCAGAAAGTTTCTTGCTCTTTGTTATCGGAGGATATTTCCTTTGGCCCTATAGTCTTCAAAGGGATCCGAAATATCTGTTCTCAGATTCCACAGAAATAAGGCTAGCAAAGAGATCCACGAAATACAGATGTAACTCTGTGAGTGGAAGTCACACAACACAGAGCAGTTTCTCAGAAAGCTTCTTTCCAGATTTCATCTGAGGATATTTCCTTTTTCACCGTAGCCCTCTATGGGCTTCCAAATATCACTTTGCCAATTCCACAAGAACTGTCTTAGCGAAATGCTTCTTGAGGGGAAAGCTGTAACTCTGTGAGATGATTTCACAGAACACAAAGAAGTTTCTCAAAAAGCTTCTTTCTCTTTGTTATCGGAGGATATTTCCTTTGGCTCTATAGTCTTCAAAGGGATCCGAAATATCTGTTCTCAGATTCCACAGAAATAATGCTAGCAAAGAGATCCACGAAATACAGATGTCACTCTGTGAGTGTAAGTCACACATCACAGAGCAGTTTCTCAGAAAGCTTCTTTCCAGATTTCATCTGAGGATATTTCCTTTTTCACCATAGCCCTCTATGGGCTTCCAAATATCACTTTGCCAATTCCACAAGAAGTGTCTTAGCGAAAGGCTTATTGAGGAGAAAGCTGTAACTCTGTGAGTTGATTTCACAGAACACAAAGAAGTTTCTCAGAAAGCTTCTTTCTCTTTGTTATCGGAGGATATTTCCTTTGGCCCTATAGTCTTCAAAGGGATCCGAAATATCTGTTATCAGATTCCACAGAAATAAGGCTAGCAAAGAGATCCACGAAATACAGATGTAACTCTATGAGTGCAAGTCACACATCACAGAGAATTTTCTCAGAAAGCTTCTTTCCAGGTTTCATCTGAGGATATTTCCTTTTTCACCATAGCCCTCTAAGGGCTTCCAATTATCACTTTGCCAATTCCACCAGAACTGCCTTACCGAAAGGCTTCTTGAAGGTAAAGCTGTAACTGTGTGAGGTGATTTCACAGAACACAAAGAAGTTTCTCAGAAAGCTTCTTTCTCTTTGTTATCGGAGGATATTTCCTTTGGCCCTATAGTCTTCAAAGGGATCCGAAATATCTGTTCTCAGATTCCACAGAAATAAGGCTAGCAAAGAGATTCACGAAATACAGATGTAACTCTGTGAGATGAATTAACAGAACACTAAGCAGTACCTCAGAAAGCTTGTTTTCGGATTTCATATGGGGATATTTCCTTTTTCACCATAGCCCTCTATGGGCTTCCAAATATCACTTTGCCAATTCCACAAGAACTGCCTAACCGAAAGGCTTCTTGAAGGGAAAGCTCTAACTCTGTGAGATGATTTCAGAGAACACAAAGAAGTTTCTCAGAAAGCTTCTTTCTCTTTGTTATCGGAGGATATTTCCTTTGGTCCTATAGTTTTCAAAGGGATCCGAAATATCTGTTCTCAGATTCCACAGAAATAAGGCTAGCAAAGAGATCCACGAAATACAGATGTAACTCTGTGATTGCAAGTCACACATCACAGAGCAGTTTCTCAGAAAGCTTCTTTCCAGATTTCATCTGAGGTTGTTTCCTTTTTCACCATAGCCCTCTATGGGCTTCCAAATATCGCTTTGCCAATTCCACAAGAACTGTCTTAGCGAAAGGCTTCTTGAGGGGAAAGCTGTAACTCTGTGAGATGATTTCACAGAACACAAAGAAGTTTCTCAGAAAGCTTCTTTCTCTTTGTTATCGGAGGATATTTCCTTTGGCCCTATAGTCTTCAAAGGGATCCGAAATATCTGTTCTCAGATTCCACAGAAATAAGGCTAGCAAAGAGATCCACGAAATACAGATGTAACTCTGTGATTGCAAGTCACACATCACAGAGCAGTTTCTCAGAAAGCTTCTTTCCAGATTTCATCTGAGGTTGTTTCCTTTTTCACCATAGCCCTCTATGGGCTTCCAAATATCACTTTGCCAATTCCACAAGAACTGCCTTACCGAAAGGCTTCTTGAAGGGAAAGCTGTAACTCTGTGAGATGATTTCACAGAACACAAAGAAGTTTCTCAGAAAGCTTCTTTCTCTTTGTTATCGGAGGATATTTCCTTTGGCCCTATAGTCTTCAAAGGGATCCGAAATATCTGTTCTCAGATTCCACAGAAATAAGGCTAACAAAGAGATCCACGAAATACAGATGTCACTCTGTGAGTGTAAGTCACACATCACAGAGCAGTTTCTCAGAAAGCTTCTTTCCAGATTTCATTTGAGGATATTTCCTTTTTCACCATAGCCCTGTATGGGCTTTCAAATATCACTTTGCCAATTCCACAAGAACTGTCTTAGCGAAAGGCTTCTTGAAGAGAAAGCTGTAACTTCTTGAGATGATTTCACAGAACACAAAGACGTTTCTCAGAAAGCTTCTTTCTCTTTGTTATCGGAGGATATTTCCTTTGGCCCTATAGTCTTCAAAGGGATCCGAAATATCTGTTCTCAGATTCCACAGAAATAAGGCTAGCAAAGAGATCCACGAAATACAGATGTAACTCTGTGAGATGAAATAACAGAACACTAAGCAGTTTCTCCGAAAGCTTCTTTCCAGATTTCATCTGAGGATATTTCCTTTTTCACCATAGCCCTCTATGGGCTTCCAAATATCACTTTGCCAATTCCACAAGAGCTGTCTTAGCGAAAGGCTTGTTGAGGGGAAAGCTGTAACTCTGTGAGATGATTTCACAGAACACAAAGACGTTTCTCAGAAAGCTTCTTTGTCTTTGTTATCGGAGGATATTTCCTTTGGCCCGATAATCTTCTTAGGGATCCGAAATATCTGTTCTTAGATTCCACAGAAATAAGGATAGCAAAGAGATCCACGAAATACAGATGTAACTCTGTGAGTGCAAGTCACACATCACAGAGCAGTTTCTCAGAAAGCTTCTTTCCAGATTTCATCTGAGAATATTTCCTTTTTCACCATAGCCCTCTATGGGCTTCCAAATATCACTTTGCCTATTTCACAAGAACTGTCTTAGCGAAAGGCTTCTTGAGGGGAAAGCTGTAACTCTGTGAGATGATTTCGCAGAACACAAAGAAGTTTCTCAGAAAGCTTCTTTCTCTTTGTTATCGGAGGATATTTCCTTTGGCCCTCTAGTCTTCAAAGGGATCCGAAATATCTGTTCTCAGATTCCACAGAAATAAGGATAGCAAATTGATCCACGAAATACAGATGTAACTCTGTGAGTGGAAGTCACACATCACAGAGCAGTTTCTCAGAAAGCTTCTTTCCAGATTTCATCTGAGGATATTTCCTTTTTCGCCATAGCCCTCTATGGGCTTCCAAATATCACTTTGCCAATTCCACAAGAACTGCCTTACCGAAAGTCTTCTTGAAGGGAATGCTGTAACTCTGTGAGATGATTTCACAGAACACAAAGAAGTTTCTCAGAAAGTTTCTTGCTCTTTGTTATCGGAGGATACTTCCTTTGTCCCTATAGTCTTCAAAGGGATCCGAAATATCTGTTCTCAGATTCCACAGAAATAAGGCTATCAAAGAGATCCACGAAATACAGATGTAACTTTGTGAGTGGAAGTCGCACAACACGGAGCAGTTTCTCAGAAAGCTTCTTTCCAGATTTCATCTGAGGATATTTCCTTTTTCACCAGAGCCCTCTATGGGCTACCAAATATCACTTTGCCAATTCCAAAAGAACTGTCTTAGCGAAAGGCTTCTTGAAGGGAAAGCTGTAACTCTGTGAGATGATTTCACAGAACACAAAGAAGTTTCTCAGAAAGCTTCTTTCTCTTTGTTATCGGAGGATATTTCCTTTGGCCCTATAGTCTTCAAAGGGATCCGAAATATCTGTTCTCAGATTCCACAGAAATAAGGCTAGCAAAGAGATCCACGAAATACAGATGTAACTCTGTGAGTGGAAGACACACATCACAGAGCAGTTTCTCAGAAAGCTTCTTTCCAGATTTCATCTGAGGATATTTCCTTTTTCACCATAGCCCTCTATGGGCTTCCAAATATCACTTTGCCAATTCCACAAGAACTGCCTTACCGAAAGGCTTCTTGAAGGGAAAGCTGTAACTCTGTGAGATGATTTCACAGAACACAAAGAAGTTTCTCAGAAAGCTTCTTGCTCTTTGTTATCGGAGGATATTTCCTTTGGCCCTATAGTCTTCAAAGGGATCCGAAATATCTGTTCTCCGATTCCACAGAAATAACGCTAGCAAAGAGATCCACGAAATACAGATGTAACTCTGTGAGATGAAATAACAGAACACTAAGCAGTTTCTCAGAAAGCTTCTTTCCAGATTTCATCTGGGGATATTTCCTTTTTCTCCATAGCCCTCTGTGGGCTTCCAAATATCACTTTGCCAATTCCACAAGAACTGCCTAACCGAAAGGCTTCTTGAATGGAAAGCTCTAACTCTGTGAGATGATTTGAGAGAACACAAAGAAGTTTCTCAGAAAGCTTCTTTCTCTTTGTTATCGGAGGATATTTCCTTTGGTCCTATAGTTTTCAAAGGGATCCGATATATCTGTTCTCAGATTCCAAAGAAATAAGGCTAGCAAAGAGATCCACGAAATACAGATGTAACTCTGTGAGTGCAATTCACACATTACAGAGCAGTTTCTCAGAAAGCTTCTTTCCAGATTTCATCTGAGGTTGTTTCCTTTTTCACCACAGCCCTCTATGGGCTTCCAAATATCACTTTGCCAATTCCACAAGAACTGCCTTACCGAAAGGCTTCTTGGAGGGAAAGCTGTAACTCTGTGAGATGATTTCACAGAAAACAAAGAAGTTTCTCAGAAAGCTTCTTTCTCTTTGTTATCGGAGGATATTTCCTTTGGCCCTATAGTCTTCAAAGGGATCCGAAATATCTGTTCTCAGATTCCACAGAAATAAGGCTAGCAAAGAGATCCACGAAATACAGATGTAACTCTGTGAGTGCAATTCACACATCACAGAGCAGTTTCTCAGAAAGCTTCTTTCCAGAATTCATCTGAGGATATTTCCTTTTTCACCATAGCCCTCTATGGGCTTCCAAATATCACTTTGCCAATTCCACAAGAACTGTCTTAGCGAAAGGCTTCTTGAGGGGAAAGCTGTAACTCTGTGAGATGATTTCACAGAACACAAAGAAGTTTCTCAGAAAGCTTCTTTCTCTTTGTTATCGGAGGATATTTCCTTTGGCCCTATAGTCTTCAAAGGGATCCGAAATATCTGTTCTCAGATTCCACAGAAATAAGGCTAGCAAAGAGATCCACGAAATACAGATGTAACTCTGTGATTGCAAGTCACACATCACAGAGCAGTTTCTCAGAAAGCTTCTTTCCAGATTTCATCTGAGGTTGTTTCCTTTTTCACCATAGCCCTCTATGGGCTTCCAAATATCACTTTGCCAATTCCACAAGAACTGCCTTACCGAAAGGCTTCTTGAAGGGAAAGCTGTAACTCTGTGAGATGATTTCACAGAACACAAAGAAGTTTCTCAGAAAGCTTCTTTCTCTTTGTTATCGGATTATATTTCCTTTGGCCCTATAGTCTTCAAAGGGATCCGAAATATCTGTTCTCAGATTCCACAGAAATAAGGCTAACAAAGAGATCCACGAAATACAGATGTCACTCGGTGAGTGTAAGTCACACATCACAGAGCAGTTTCTCAGAAAGCTTCTTTCCAGATTTCATTTGAGGATATTTCCTTTTTCATCATAGCCCTGTATGGGCTTTCAAATATCACTTTGCCAATTCCACAAGAACTGTCTTAGCGAAAGGCTTCTTGAAGAGAAAGCTGTAACTTTGTGAGATGATTTCACAGAACACAAAGACGTTTCTCAGAAAGCTTCTTTCTCTTTGTTATCGGAGGATATTTCCTTTGGCCCTCTAGTCTTCAAAGGGATCCGAAATATCTGTTCTCAGATTCCACAGAAATAAGGATAGCAAATTGATCCACGAAATACAGATGTAACTCTGTGAGTGGAAGTCACACATCACAGAGCAGTTTCTCAGAAAGCTTCTTTCCAGATTTCATCTGTGGATATTTCCTTTTTCGCCATAGCCCTCTATGGGCTTCCAAATATCACTTTGCCAATTCCACAAGAACTGCCTTACCGAAAGTCTTCTTGAAGGGAATGCTGTAACTCTGTGAGATGATTTCACAGAACACAAAGAAGTTTCTCAGAAAGTTTCTTGCTCTTTGTTATCGGAGGATACTTCCTTTGTCCCTATAGTCTTCAAAGGGATCCGAAATATCTGTTCTCAGATTCCACAGAAATAAGGCTATCAAAGAGATCCACGAAATACAGATGTAACTCTGTGAGTGGAAGTCACACAACACGGAGCAGTTTCTCAGAAAGCTTCTTTCCAGATTTCATCTGAGGATATTTCCTTTTTCACCAGAGCCCTCTATGGGCTTCCAAATATCACTTTGCCAATTCCAAAAGAACTGTCTTAGCGAAAGGCTTCTTGAGGGGAAAGCTGTAACTCTGTGAGATGATTTCACAGAACACAAAGAAGTTTCTCAGAAAGCTTCTTTCTCTTTGTTATCGGAGGATATTTCCTTTGGCCCTATAGTCTTCAAAGGGATCCGAAATATCTGTTCTCAGATTCCACAGAAATAAGGCTAGCAAAGAGATCCACGAAATACAGATGTAACTCTGTGAGTGGAAGACACACATCACAGAGCAGTTTCTCAGAAAGCTTCTTTCCAGATTTCATCTGAGGATATTTCCTTTTTCACCAGAGCCCTCTATGGGCTTCCAAATATCACTTTGCCAATTCCACAAGAACTGCCTTACCGAAAGGCTTCTTGAAGGGAAAGCTGTAACTCTGTGAGATGATTTCACAGAACACAAAGAAGTTTCTCAGAAAGCTTCTTGCTCTTTGTTATCGGAGGATATTTCCTTTGGCCCTATAGTCTTCAAAGGGATCCGAAATATCTGTTCTCCGATTCCACAGAAATAACGCTAGCAAAGAGATCCACGAAATACAGATGTAACTCTGTGAGATGAAATAACAGAACACTAAGCAGTTTCTCAGAAAGCTTCTTTCCAGATTTCATCTGGGGATATTTCCTTTTTCACCATAGCCCTCTGTGGGCTTCCAAATATCACTTTGCCAATTCCACAAGAACTGCCTAACCGAAAGGCTTCTTGAATGGAAAGCTCTAACTCTGTGAGATGATTTGAGAGAACACAAAGAAGTTTCTCAGAAAGCTTCTTTCTCTTTGTTATCGGAGGATATTTCCTTTGGTCCTATAGTTTTCAAAGGGATCCGAAATATCTGTTCTCAGATTCCAAAGATATAAGGCTAGCAAAGAGATCCACGAAATACAGATGTAACTCTGTGAGTGCAATTCACACATCACAGAGCAGTTTCTCAGAAAGCTTCTTTCCAGATTTCATCTGAGGTTGTTTCCTTTTTCACCATAGCCCTCTATGGGCTTCCAAATATCACTTTGCCAATTCCACAAGAACTGCCTTACCGAAAGGCTTCTTGGAGGGAAAGCTGTAACTCTGTGAGATGATTTCACAGAACACAAAGAAGTTTCTCAGAAAGCTTCTTTCTCTTTGTTATCGGAGGATATTTCCTTTGGCCCTATAGTCTTCAAAGGGATCCGAAATATCTGTTCTCAGATTCCACAGAAATAAGGCTAACAAAGAGATCCACGAAATACAGATGTCACTCTGTGAGTGTAAGTCACACATCACAGAGCAGTTTCTCAGAAAGCTTCTTTCCAGATTTCATTTGAGGATATTTCCTTTTTCCCCATAGCCCTCTATGGGCTTTCAAATATCACTTTGCCAATTCCACAAGAACTGTCTTAACGAAAGGCTTCTTGAAGAGAAAGCTGTAACTTTGTGTGATGATTTCACAGAACACAAAGACGTTTCTCAGAAAGCTTCTTTCTCTTTGTTATCGGAGGATATTTCCTTTGGCCCTATAGTCTTCAAAGGGATCCGAAATATCTGTTCTCAGATTCCACAGAAATAAGGCTAGCAAAGAGATCCACGAAATACAGATGTAACTCTGTGAGATGAAATAACAGAACACTAAGCAGTTTCTCCGAAAGCTTCTTTCCAGATTTCATCTGAGGATATTTCCTTTTTCACCATAGCCCTCTATGGGCTTCCAAATATCACTTTGCCAATTCCACAAGAGCTGTCTTAGCGAAAGGCTTGTTGAGGGGAAAGCTGTAACTCTGTGAGATGATTTCACAGAACACAAAGACGTTTCTCAGAAAGCTTCTTTGTCTTTGTTATCGGAGGATATTTCCTTTGGCCCTATAATCTTCATAGGGATCCGAAATATCTGTTCTTAGATTCCACAGAAATAAGGATAGCAAAGAGATCCACGAAATACAGATGTAACTCTGTGAGTGCAAGTCACACATCACAGAGCAGTTTCTCAGAAAGCTTCTTTCCAGATTTAATCTGAGGATATTTCCTTTTTCACCATAGCCCTCTATGGGCTTCCAAATATCACTTTGCCTATTTCACAAGAACTGTCTTAGCGAAAGGCTTCTTGAGGGGAAAGCTGTAACTCTGTGAGATGATTTCGCAGAACACAAAGAAGTTTCTCAGAAAGCTTCTTTCTCTTTGTTATCGGAGGATATTTCCTTTGGCCCTCTAGTCTTCAAAGGGATCCGAAATATCTGTTCTCAGATTCCACAGAAATAAGTATAGCAAATTGATCCACGAAATACAGATGTAACTCTGTGAGTGGAAGTCACACATCACAGAGCAGTTTCTCAGAAAGCTTCTTTCCAGATTTCATCTGAGGATATTTCCTTTTTCGCCATAGCCCTCTATGGGCTTCCAAATATCACTTTGCCAATTCCACAAGAACTGCCTTACCGAAAGTCTTCTTGAAGGGAATGCTGTAACTCTGTGAGATGATTTCACAGAACACAAAGAAGTTTCTCAGAAAGTTTCTTGCTCTTTGTTATCGGAGGATATTTCCTTTGGCCCTATAGTCTTCAAAGGGATCCGAAATATCTGTTCTCAGATTCCACAGAAATAAGGCTCTCAAAGAGATCCACGAAATACAGATGTAACTCTGTGAGTGGAAGTCACACAACACGGAGCAGTTTCTCAGAAAGCTTCTTTCCAGGTTTCATCTGAGGATATTTCCTTTTTCACCAGAGCCCTCTATGGGCTTCCAAATATCACTTTGCCATTTCCAAAAGAAATGTCTTAGCGAAAGGCTTCTTGAGGGGAAAGCTGTAACTCTGTGAGATGATTTCACAGAACACAAAGAAGTTTCTCAGAAAGCTTCTTGCTCTTTGTTATCGGAGGATATTTCCTTTGGCCCTATAGTCTTCAAAGGGATCCGAAATATCTGTTCTCCGATTCCACAGAAATAACGCTAGCAAAGAGATCCACGAAATACAGATGTAACTCTGTGAGATGAAATAACAGAACACTAAGCAGTTTCTCAGAAAGCTTCTTTCCAGATTTCATCTGGGGATATTTCCTTTTTCACCATAGCCCTCTGTGGGCTTCCAAATATCACTTTGCCAATTCCACAAGAACTGCCTAACCGAAAGGCTTCTTGAATGGAAAGCTCTAACTCTGTGAGATGATTTGAGAGAACACAAAGAAGTTTCTCAGAAAGCTTCTTTCTCTTTGTTATCGGAGGATATTTCCTTTGGTCCTATAGTTTTCAAAGGGATCCGAAATATCTGTTCTCAGATTCCAAAGAAATAAGGCTAGCAAAGAGATCCACGAAATACAGATGTAACTCTGTGAGTGCAATTCACACATCACAGAGCAGTTTCTCAGAAAGCTTCTTTCCAGATTTCATCTGAGGTTGTTTCCTTTTTCACCACAGCCCTCTATGGGCTTCCAAATATCACTTTGCCAATTCCACAAGAACTGCCTTACCGAAAGGCTTCTTGGAGGGAAAGCTGTAACTCTGTGAGATGATTTCACAGAAAACAAAGAAGTTTCTCAGAAAGCTTCTTTCTCTTTGTTATCGGAGGATATTTCCTTTGGCCCTATAGTCTTCAAAGGGATCCGAAATATCTGTTCTCAGATTCCACAGAAATAAGGCTAACAAAGAGATCCACGAAATACAGATGTCACTCTGTGAGTGTAAGTCACACATCACAGAGCAGTTTCTCAGAAAGCTTCTTTCCAGATTTCATTTGAGGATATTTCCTTTTTCACCATAGCCCTCTATGGGCTTTCAAATATCACTTTGCCAATTCCACAAGAACTGTCTTAGCGAAAGGCTTCTTGAAGAGAAAGTTGTAACTTTGTGAGATGATTTCACAGAACACAAAGACGTTTCTCAGAAAGCTTCTTTCTCTTTGTTATCGGAGGATATTTCCTTTGGCCCTATAGCCTTCAAAGGGATCCGAAATATCTGTTCTCAGATGCCACAGAAATAAGGCTAGCAAAGAGATCCACGAAATACAGATGTAACTCTGTGAGATGAAATAACAGAACACTAAGCAGTTTCTCCGAAAGCTTCTTTCCAGATTTCATCTGAGGATATTTCCTTTTTCACCATAGCCATCTATGGGCTTCCAAATATCACTTTGCCAATTCCACAAGAACTGTCTTAGCGAAAGGCTTGTTGAGGGGAAAGCTGTAACTCTGTGAGATGATTTCACAGAACACAAAGAAGTTTCTCAGAAAGCTTCTTTGTCTTTGTTATCGGAGGATATTTCCTTTGGCCCTATAATCTTCATAGGGATCCGAAATATCTGTTCTTAGATTCCACAGAAATAAGGATAGCAAAGAGATCCACGAAATACAGATGTAACTCTGTGAGTGCAAGTCACACATCACAGAGCAGTTTCTCAGAAAGCTTCTTTCCAGATTTAATCTGAGGATATTTCCTTTTTCACCATAGCCCTCTATGGGCTTCCAAATATCACTTTGCCTATTTCACAAGAACTGTCTTAGCGAAAGGCTTCTTGAGGGGAAAGCTGTAACTCTGTGAGATGATTTCGCAGAACACAAAGAAGTTTCTCAGAAAGCTTCTTTCTCTTTGTTATCGGAGGATATTTCCTTTGGCCCTATAGTCTTCAAAGGGATCCGAAATATCGGTTCTCAGATTCCAGAGAAATAAGGCTAGCAAAGAGATCCACGAAATACAGATGTAACTCTGTGAGTGGAAGTCACACATCACAGAGCAGTTTCTCAGAAAGCTTCTTTCCAGATTTCATCTGAGCATATTTCCTTTTTCACCCTAGCCCTCTATGGGCTTCCAAATATCACTTTTCCAATTCCACAAGAATTGCCTTACCGAAAGGCTTCTTGAAGAGAAAGCTGTAACTCTGTGAGATGATTTCACAGAACACAAAGAACTTTCTCAGAAAGCTTCTTTCTCTTTGTTATCGGAGGATATTTCCTTTGGCCCTATATCTTCAAAGGAATCCGAAATATCTGTTCTCAGATTCCACAGAAATAAGGATAGCAAATTGATCCACGAAATACAGATGTAACTCTGTGAGTGGAAGTCACACATCACAGAGCAGTTTCTCAGAAAGCTTCTTTCCAGATTTCATCTGAGCATATTTCCTTTTTCGCCATAGCCCTCTATGGGCTTCCAAATATCACTTTGCCAATTCCACAAGAACTGCCTTACCGAAAGTCTTCTTGAAGGGAAAGCTGTAACTCTGTGAGATGATTTCACAGAACACAAAGAAGTTTCTCAGAAAGTTTCTTGCTCTTTGTTATCGGAGGATATTTCCTTTGGCCCTATAGTCTTCAAAGGGATCCGAAATATCTGTTCTCAGATTCCACAGAAATAAGGCTAGCAAAGAGATCCACGAAATACAGATGTAACTCTGTGAGTGGAAGTCACACAACACAGAGCAGTTTCTCAGAAAGCTTCTTTCCAGATTTCATCTGAGGATATTTCCTTTTTCACCGTAGCCCTCTATGGGCTTCCAAATATCACTTTGCCAATTCCACAAGAACTGTCTTAGCGAAAGTCTTCTTGAGGGGAAAGCTGTAACTCTGTGAGATGATTTCACAGAACACAAAGAAGTTTGTCAAAAAGCTTCTTTCTCTCTGTTATCGGAGGATATTTCCTTTGGCTCTATAGTCTTCAAAGGGATCCGAAATATCTGTTCTCAGATTCCACAGAAATAAGGCTAGCAAAGAGATCCACGAAATACAGATGTCACTCTGTGAGTGTAAGTCACACATCACAGAGCAGTTTCTCAGAAAGCTTCTTTCCAGATTTCATCTGAGGATATTTCCTTTTTCACCATAGCCCTCTATGGGCTTCCAAATATCACTTTGCCAATTCCACAAGAACTGTCTTAGCGAAAGGCTTATTGAGGAGAAAGCTGTAACTCTGTGAGTTGATTTCACAGAACACAAAGAAGTTTCTCAGAAAGCTTCTTTCTCTTTGTTATCGGAGGATATTTCCTTTGGCCCTATAGTCTTCAAAGGGATCCGAAATATCTGTTATCAGATTCCACAGAAATAAGGCTAGCAAAGAGATCCACGAAATACAGATGTAACTCTGTGAGATGAAATAACAGAACACTAAGCAGTTTCTCCGAAAGCTTCTTTCCAGATTTCATCTGAGGATATTTCCTTTTTCACCATAGCCCTCTATGGGCTTCCATATATCACTTTGCCAATTCCACAAGAGCTGTCTTAGCGAAAGGCTTGTTGAGGGGAAAGCTGTAACTCTGTGAGATGATTTCACAGAACACAAAGACGTTTCTCAGAAAGCTTCTTTGTCTTTGTTATCGGAGGATATTTCCTTTGGCCCGATAATCTTCATAGGGATCCGAAATATCTGTTCTTAGATTCCACAGAAATAAGGATAGCAAAGAGATCCACGAAATACAGATGTAACTCTGTGAGTGCAAGTCACACATCACAGAGCAGTTTCTCAGAAAGCTTCTTTCCAGATTTAATCTGAGGATATTTCCTTTTTCACCATAGCCCTCTATGGGCTTCCAAATATCACTTTGCCTATTTCACAAGAACTGTCTTAGCGAAAGGCTTCTTGAGGGGAAAGCTGTAACTCTGTGAGATGATTTCGCAGAACACAAAGAAGTTTCTCAGAAAGCTTCTTTCTCTTTGTTATCGGAGGATATTTCCTTTGGCCCTCTAGTCTTCAAAGGGATCCGAAATATCTGTTCTCAGATTCCACAGAAATAAGGATAGCAAATTGATCCACGAAATACAGATGTAACTCTGTGAGTGGAAGTCACACATCACAGAGCAGTTTCTCAGAAAGCTTCTTTCCAGATTTCATCTGTGGATATTTCCTTTTTCGCCATAGCCCTCTATGGGCTTCCAAATATCACTTTGCCAATTCCACAAGAACGGCCTTACCGAAAGTCTTCTTGAAGGGAATGCTGTAAATCTGTGAGATGATTTCACAGAACACAAAGAAGTTTCTCAGAAAGTTTCTTGCTCTTTGTTATCGGAGGATACTTCCTTTGTCCCTATAGTCTTCAAAGGGATCCGAAATATCTGTTCTCAGATTCCACAGAAATAAGGCTATCAAAGAGATCCACGAAATACAGATGTAACTCTGTGAGTGGAAGTCACACAACACGGAGCAGTTTCTCAGAAAGCTTCTTTCCAGATTTCATCTGAGGATATTTCCTTTTTCACCAGAGCCCTCTATGGGCTTCCAAATATCACTTTGCCAATTCCAAAAGAACTGTCTTAGCGAAAGGCTTCTTGAGGGGAAAGCTGTAACTCTGTGAGATGATTTCACAGAACACAAAGAAGTTTCTCAGAAAGCTTCTTTCTCTTTGTTATCGGAGGATATTTCCTTTGGCCCTATAGTCTTCAAAGGGATCCGAATTATCTGTTCTCAGATTCCACAGAAATAAGGCTAGCAAAGAGATCCACGAAATACAGATGTAACTCTGTGAGTGGAAGACACACATCACAGAGCAGTTTCTCAGAAAGCTTCTTTCCAGATTTCATCTGAGGATATTTCCTTTTTCACCATAGCCCTCTATGGGCTTCCAAATATCACTTTGCCAATTCCACAAGAACTGCCTTACCGAAAGGCTTCTTGAAGGGAAAGCTGTAACTCTGTGAGATGATTTCACAGAACACAAAGAAGTTTCTCAGAAAGCTTCTTGCTCTTTGTTATCGGAGGATATTTCCTTTGGCCCTATAGTCTTCAAAGGGATCCGAAATATCTGTTCTCCGATTCCACAGAAATAACGCTAGCAAAGAGATCCACGAAATACAGATGTAACTCTGTGAGATGAAATAACAGAACACTAAGCAGTTTCTCAGAAAGCTTCTTTCCAGATTTCATCTGGGGATATTTCCTTTTTCACCATAGCCCTCTGTGGGCTTCCAAATATCACTTTGCCAATTCCACAAGAACTGCCTAACCGAAAGGCTTCTTGAATGGAAAGCTCCAACTCTGTGAGATGATTTGAGAGAACACAAAGAAGTTTCTCAGAAAGCTTCTTTCTCTTTGTTATCGGAGGATATTTCCTTTGGTCCTATAGTTTTCAAAGGGATCCGAAATATCTGTTCTCAGATTCCAAAGATATAAGGCTAGCAAAGAGATCCACGAAATACAGATGTAACTCTGTGAGTGCAATTCACACATCACAGAGCAGTTTCTCAGAAAGCTTCTTTCCAGATTTCATCTGAGGTTGTTTCCTTTTTCACCATAGCCCTCTATGGGCTTCCAAATATCACTTTGCCAATTCCACAAGAACTGCCTTACCGAAAGGCTTCTTGGAGGGAAAGCTGTAACTCTGTGAGATGATTTCACAGAACACAAAGAAGTTTCTCAGAAAGCTTCTTTCTCTTTGTTATCGGAGGATATTTCCTTTGGCCCTATAGTCTTCAAAGGGATCCGAAATATCTGTTCTCAGATTCCACAGAAATAAGGCTAACAAAGAGATCCACGAAATACAGATGTCACTCTGTGAGTGTAAGTCACACATCACAGAGCAGTTTCTCGGAAAGCTTCCTTCCAGATTTCATTTGAGGATATTTCCTTTTTCCCCATAGCCCTCTATGGGCTTTCAAATATCACTTTGCCAATTCCACAAGAACTGTCTTAACGAAAGGCTTCTTGAAGAGAAAGCTGTAACTTTGTGTGATGATTTCACAGAACACAAAGACGTTTCTCAGAAAGCTTCTTTCTCTTTGTTATCGGAGGATATTTCCTTTGGCCCTATAGTCTTCAAAGGGATCCGAAATATCTGTTCTCAGATTCCACAGAAATAAGGCTAGCAAAGAGATCCACGAAATACAGATGTAACTCTGTGAGATGAAATAACAGAACACTAAGCAGTTTCTCCGAAAGCTTCTTTCCAGATTTCATCTGAGGATATTTCCTTTTTCACCATAGCCCTCTATGGGCTTCCAAATATCACTTTGCCAATTCCACAAGAGCTGTCTTAGCGAAAGGCTTGTTGAGGGGAAAGCTGTAACTCTGTGAGATGATTTCACAGAACACAAAGACGTTTCTCAGAAAGCTTCTTTGTCTTTGTTATCGGAGGATATTTCCTTTGGCCCTATAATCTTCATAGGGATCCGAAATATCTGTTCTTAGATTCCACAGAAATAAGGATAGCAAAGAGATCCACGAAATACAGATGTAACTCTGTGAGTGCAAGTCACACATCACAGAGCAGTTTCTCAGAAAGCTTCTTTCCAGATTTCATCTGAGGATATTTCCTTTTTCACCATAGCCCTCTATGGGCTTCCAAATATCACTTTGCCAATTCCACAAGAACTGCCTTACCGAAAGGCTTCTTGAAGGGAATGCTGTAACTCTGTGAGATGATTTCACAGAACACAAAGAAGTTTCTCAGAAAGCTTCTTGCTCTTTGTTATCGGAGGATATTTCCTTTGGCCCTATAGTCTTCAAAGGGATCCGAAATATCTGTTCTCCGATTCCACAGAAATAACGCTAGCAAAGAGATCCACGAAATACAGATGTAACTCTGTGAGATGAAATAACAGAACACTAAGCAGTTTCTCAGAAAGCTTCTTTCCAGATTTCATCTGGGGATATTTCCTTTTTCACCATAGCCCTCTGTGGGCTTCCAAATATCACTTTGCCAATTCCACAAGAACTGCCTAACCGAAAGGCTTCTTGAATGGAAAGCTCTAACTCTGTGAGATGATTTGAGAGAACACAAAGAAGTTTCTCAGAAAGCTTCTTTCTCTTTGTTATCGGAGGATATTTCCTTTGGTCCTATAGTTTTCAAAGGGATCCGAAATATCTGTTATCAGATTCCAAAGAAATAAGGCTAGCAAAGAGATCCACGAAATACAGATGTAACTCTGTGAGTGCAATTCACACATCACAGAGCAGTTTCTCAGAAAGCTTCTTTCCAGATTTCATCTGAGGTTTGTTTCCTTTTTCACCACAGCCCTCTATGGGCTTCCAAATATCACTTTGCCAATTCCACAAGAACTGCCTTACCGAAAGGCTTCTTGGAGGGAAAGCTGTAACTCTGTGAGATGATTTCACAGAAAACAAAGAAGTTTCTCAGAAAGCTTCTTTCTCTTTGTTATCGGAGGATATTTCCTTTGGCCCTATAGTCTTCAAAGGGATCCGAAATATCTGTTCTCAGATTCCACAGAAATAAGGCTAACAAAGAGATCCACGAAATACAGATGTCACTCTGTGAGTGTAAGTCACACATCACAGAGCAGTTTCTCAGAAAGCTTCTTTCCAGATTTCATTTGAGGATATTTCCTTTTTCACCATAGCCCTCTATGGGCTTTCAAATATCACTTTGCCAATTCCACAAGAACTGTCTTAGCGAAAGGCTTCTTGAAGAGAAAGCTGTAACTTTGTGAGATGATTTCACAGAACACAAAGACGTTTCTCAGAAAGCTTCTTTCTCTTTGTTATCGGAGGATATTTCCTTTGGCCCTATAGCCTTCAAAGGGATCCGAAATATCTGTTCTCAGATGCCACAGAAATAAGGCTAGCAAAGAGATCCACGAAATACAGATGTAACTCTGTGAGATGAAATAACAGAACACTAAGCAGTTTCTCCGAAAGCTTCTTTCCAGATTTCATCTGAGGATATTTCCTTTTTCACCATAGCCCTCTATGGGCTTCCAAATATCACTTTGCCAATTCCACAAGAACTGTCTTAGCGAAAGGCTTGTTGAGGGGAAAGCTGTAACTCTGTGAGATGATTTCACAGAACACAAAGAAGTTTCTCAGAAAGCTTCTTTGTCTTTGTTATCGGAGGATATTTCCTTTGGCCCTATAATCTTCATAGGGATCCGAAATATCTGTTCTTAGATTCCACAGAAATAAGGATAGCAAAGAGATCCACGAAATACAGATGTAACTCTGTGAGTGCAAGTCACACATCACAGAGCAGTTTCTCAGAAAGCTTCTTTCCAGATTTAATCTGAGGATATTTCCTTTTTCACCATAGCCCTCTATGGGCTTCCAAATATCACTTTGCCTATTTCACAAGAACTGTCTTAGCGAAAGGCTTCTTGAGGGGAAAGCTGTAACTCTGTGAGATGATTTCGCAGAACACAAAGAAGTTTCTCAGAAAGCTTCTTTCTCTTTGTTATCGGAGGATATTTCCTTTGGCCCTCTAGTCTTCAAAGGGATCCGAAATATCGGTTCTCAGATTCCAGAGAAATAAGGCTAGCAAAGAGATCCACGAAATACAGATGTAACTCTGTGAGTGGAAGTCACACATCACAGAGCAGTTTCTCAGAAAGCTTCTTTCCAGATTTCATCTGAGCATATTTCCTTTTTCACCCTAGCCCTCTATGGGCTTCCAAATATCACTTTTCCAATTCCACAAGAATTGCCTTACCGAAAGGCTTCTTGAAGAGAAAGCTGTAACTCTGTGAGATGATTTCACAGAACACAAAGAACTTTCTCAGAAAGCTTCTTTCTCTTTGTTATCGGAGGATATTTCCTTTGGCCCTATATCTTCAAAGGAATCCGAAATATCTGTTCTCAGATTCCACAGAAATAAGGATAGCAAATTGATCCACGAAATACAGATGTAACTCTGTGAGTGGAAGTCACACATCACAGAGCAGTTTCTCAGAAAGCTTCTTTCCAGATTTCATCTGAGCATATTTCCTTTTTCGCCATAGCCCTCTATGGGCTTCCAAATATCACTTTGCCAATTCCACAAGAACTGCCTTACCGAAAGTCTTCTTGAAGGGAAAGCTGTAACTCTGTGAGATGATTTCACAGAACACAAAGAAGTTTCTCAGAAAGTTTCTTGCTCTTTGTTATCGGAGGATATTTCCTTTGGCCCTATAGTCTTCAAAGGGATCCGAAATATCTGTTCTCAGATTCCACAGAAATAAGGCTAGCAAAGAGATCCACGAAATACAGATGTAACTCTGTGAGTGGAAGTCACACAACACAGAGCAGTTTCTCAGAAAGCTTCTTTCCAGATTTCATCTGAGGATATTTCCTTTTTCACCGTAGCCCTCTATGGGCTTCCAAATATCACTTTGCCAATTCCACAAGAACTGTCTTAGCGAAAGTCTTCTTGAGGGGAAAGCTGTAACTCTGTGAGATGATTTCACAGAACACAAAGAAGTTTGTCAAAAAGCTTCTTTCTCTCTGTTATCGGAGGATATTTCCTTTGGCTCTATAGTCTTCAAAGGGATCCGAAATATCTGTTCTCAGATTCCACAGAAATAAGGCTAGCAAAGAGATCCACGAAATACAGATGTCACTCTGTGAGTGTAAGTCACACATCACAGAGCAGTTTCTCAGAAAGCTTCTTTCCAGATTTCATCTGAGGATATTTCCTTTTTCACCATAGCCCTCTATGGGCTTCCAAATATCACTTTGCCAATTCCACAAGAACTGTCTTAGCGAAAGGCTTATTGAGGAGAAAGCTGTAACTCTGTGAGTTGATTTCACAGAACACAAAGAAGTTTCTCAGAAAGCTTCTTTCTCTTTGTTATCGGAGGATATTTCCTTTGGCCCTATAGTCTTCAAAGGGATCCGAAATATCTGTTTTCAGATTCCACAGAAATAAGGCTAGCAAAGAGATCCACGAAATACAGATGTAACTCTATGAGTGCAAGTCACACATCACAGAGAATTTTCTCAGAAAGCTTCTTTCCAGGTTTCATCTGAGGATATTTCCTTTTTCACCATAGCCCTCTAAGGGCTTCCAATTATCACTTTGCCAATTCCACCAGAACTGCCTTACCGAAAAGCTTCTTGAAGGTAAAGCTGTAACTGTGTGAGGTGATTTCACAGAACACAAAGAAGTTTCTCAGAAAGCTTCTTTCTCTTTGTTATCGGAGGATATTTCCTTTGGCCCTATAGTCTTCAAAGGGATCCGAAATATCTGTTCTCAGATTCCACAGAAATAAGGCTAGCAAAGAGATTCACGAAATACAGATGTAACTCTGTGAGATGAATTAACAGAACACTAAGCAGTACCTCAGAAAGCTTGTTTTCGGATTTCATATGGGGATATTTCCTTTTTCACCATAGCCCTCTATGGGCTTCCAAATATCACTTTGCCAATTCCACAAGAACTGCCTAACCGAAAGGCTTCTTGAAGGGAAAGCTCTAACTCTGTGAGATGATTTCAGAGAACACAAAGAAGTTTCTTAGAAAGCTTCTTTCTCTTTGTTATCGGAGGATATTTCCTTTGGTCCTATAGTTTTCAAAGGGATCCGAAATATCTGTTCTCAGATTCCACAGAAATAAGGCTAGCAAAGAGATCCACGAAATACAGATGTAACTCTGTGAGTGCAATTCACACATCACAGAGCAGTTTCTCAGAAAGCTTCTTTCCAGATTTCATCTGAGGATATTTCCTTTTTCACCATAGCCCTCTATGGGCTTCCAAATATCACTTTGCCAATTCCACAAGAACTGTCTTAGCGAAAGGCTTCTTGAGGGGAAAGCTGTAACTCTGTGAGATGATTTCACAGAACACAAAGAAGTTTCTCAGAAAGCTTCTTTCTCTTTGTTATCGGAGGATATTTCCTTTGGCCCTATAGTCTTCAAAGGGATCCGAAATATCTGTTCTCAGATTCCACAGAAATAAGGCTAGCAAAGAGATCCACGAAATACAGATGTAACTCTGTGATTGCAAGTCACACATCACAGAGCAGTTTCTCAGAAAGCTTCTTTCCAGATTTCATCTGAAGTTGTTTCCTTTTTCACCGTAGCCCTCTATGGGCTTCCAAATATCACTTTGCCAATTCCACAAGAACTGCCTTACCGAAAGGCTTCTTGAAGGGAAAGCTGTAACTCTGTGAGATGATTTCACAGAACACAAAGAAGTTTCTCAGAAAGCTTCTTTCTCTTTGTTATCGGAGGATATTTCCTTTGGCCCTATAGTCTTCAAAGGGATCCGAAATATCTGTTCTCAGATTCCACAGAAATAAGGCTAGCAAAGAGATCCACGAAATACAGATGTAACTCTGTGAGTGCAATTCACACATCACAGAGCAGTTTCTCAGAAAGCTTCTTTCCAGATTTCATCTGAGGATATTTCCTTTTTCACCATAGCCCTCTATGGGCTTCCAAATATCACTTTGCCAATTCCACAACAACTGTCTTAGCGAAAGGCTTCTTGAGGGGAAAGCTGTAACTCTGTGAGATGATTTCACAGAACACAAAGAAGTTTCTCAGAAAGCTTCTTTCTCTTTGTTATCGGAGGATATTTCCTTTGGCCCTATAGTCTTCAAAGGGATCCGAAATATCTGTTCTCAGATTCCACAGAAATAAGGCTAACAAAGAGATCCACGAAATACAGATGTCACTCTGTGAGTGTAAGTCACACACCACAGAGCAGTTTCTCAGAAATCTTCTTTCCAGATTTCATTTGAGGATATTTCCTTTTTCACCATAGCCCTCTATGGGCTTTCTAATATCACTTTGCCAATTCCACAAGAACTGTCTTAGCGAAAGGCTTCTTGAAGAGAAAGCTGTAACTTTGTGAGATGATTTCACAGAACACAAAGACGTTTCTCAGAAAGCTTCTTTCTCTTTGTTATCGGAGGATATTTCCTTTGGCCCTATAGTCTTCAAAGGGATCCGAAATATCTGTTCTCAGATGCCACAGAAATAAGGCTAGCAAAGAGATCCACGAAATACAGATGTAACTCTGTGAGATGAAATAACAGAACACTAAGCATTTTCTCCGAAAGCTTCTTTCCAGATTTCATCTGAGGATATTTCCTTTTTCACCATAGCCCTCTATGGGCTTCCAAATATCACTTAGCCAATTCCACAAGAGCTGTCTTAGCGAAAGGCTTGTTGAGGGAAAAGCTGTAACTCTGTGAGATGATTTCACAGAACACAAAGACGTTTCTCAGAAAGCTTCTCTGTCTTTGTTATCGGAGGATATTTCCTTTGGCCCTATAATCTTCATAGGGATCCGAAATATCTGTTCTTAGATTCCACAGAAATAAGGATAGCAAAGAGATCCACGAACTACAGATGTAACTCTATGAGTGCAAGTCACACATCACAGAGAATTTTCTCAGAAAGCTTCTTTCCAGGTTTCATCTGAGGATATTTCCTTTTTCACCATAGCCCTCTAAGGGCTTCCAATTATCACTTTGCCAATTCCACCAGAACTGCCTTACCGAAAGGCTTCTTGAAGGTAAAGCTGTAACTGTGTGAGGTGATTTCACAGAACACAAAGAAGTTTCTCAGAAAGCTTCTTTCTCTTTGTTATCGGAGGATATTTCCTTTGGCCCTATAGTCTTCAAAGGGATCCGAAATATCTGTTCTCAGATTCCACAGAAATAAGGCTAGCAAAGAGATTCACGAAATACAGATGTAACTCTGTGAGATGAATTAACAGAACACTAAGCAGTACCTCAGGAAGCTTGTTTTCGGATTTCATATGGGGATATTTCCTTTTTCACCATAGCCCTCTATGGGCTTCCAAATATCACTTTGCCAATTCCACAAGAACTGCCTAACCGAAAGGCTTCTTGAAGGGAAAGCTGTAACTCTGTGAGATGATTTCAGAGAACACAAAGAAGTTTCTCAGAAAGCTTCTTTCTCTTTGTTATCGGAGGATATTTCCTTTGGTCCTATAGTTTTCAAAGGGATCCGAAATATCTGTTCTCAGATTCCACAGAAATAAGGCTAGCAAAGAGATCCACGAAATACAGATGTAACTCTGTGAGTGCAATTCACACATCACAGAGCAGTTTCTCAGAAAGCTTCTTTCCAGATTTCATCTGAGGATATTTCCTTTTTCACCATAGCCCTCTATGGGCTTCCAAATATCACTTTGCCAATTCCACAAGAACTGTCTTAGCGAAAGGCTTCTTGAGGGGAAAGCTGTAACTCTGTGAGATGATTTCACAGAACACAAAGAAGTTTCTCAGAAAGCTTCTTTCTCTTTGTTATCGGAGGATATTTCCTTTGGCCCTATAGTCTTCAAAGGGATCCGAAATATCTGTTCTCAGATTCCACAGAAATAAGGCTAGCAAAGAGATCCACGAAATACAGATGTAACTCTGTGATTGCAAGTCACACATCACAGAGCAGTTTCTCAGAAAGCTTCTTTCCAGATTTCATCTGAGGTTGTTTCCTTTTTCACCATAGCCCTCTATGGGCTTCCAAATATCACTTTGCCAATTCCACAAGAACTGCCTTACCGAAAGGCTTCTTGAAGGGAAAGCTGTAACTCTGTGAGATGATTTCAGAGAACACAAAGAAGTTTCTCAGAAAGCTTCTTTCTCTTTGTTATCGGAGGATATTTCCTTTGGCCCTATAGTCTTCAAAGGGATCCGAAATATCTGTTCTCCGATTCCACAGAAATAACGCTAGCAAAGAGATCCACGAAATACAGATGTAACTCTGTGAGATGAAATAACAGAACACTAAGCAGTTTCTCCGAAAGCTTCTTTCCAGATTTCATCTGGGGATATTTCCTTTTTCACCATAGCCCTCTGTGGGCTTCCAAATATCACTTTGCCAATTCCACAAGAACTGCCTAACCGAAAGGCTTCTTGAATGGAAAGCTCTAACTCTGTGAGATGATTTGAGAGAACACAAAGAAGTTTCTCAGAAAGCTTCTTTCTCTTTGTTATCGGAGGATATTTCCTTTGGTCCTATAGTTTTCAAAGGGATCCGAAATATCTGTTCTCAGATTCCACAGAAATAAGGCTAGCAAAGAGATCCACGAAATACAGATGTAACTCTGTGAGTGCAATTCACACATCACAGAGCAGTTTCTCAGAAAGCTTCTTTCCAGATTTCATCTGAGGTTGTTTCCTTTTTCACCACAGCCCTCTATGGGCTTCCAAATATCACTTTGCCAATTCCACAAGAACTGCCTTACCGAAAGGCTTCTTGAAGGGAAAGCTGTAACTCTGTGAGATGATTTCACAGAAAACAAAGAAGTTTCTCAGAAAGCTTCTTTCTCTTTGTTATCAGAGGATATTTCCTTTGGCCCTATAGTCTTCAAAGGGATCCGAAATATCTGTTCTCAGATTCCACAGAAATAAGGCTAACAAAGAGATCCACGAAATACAGATGTCACTCTGTGAGTGTAAGTCACACATCACAGAGCAGTTTCTCAGAAAGCTTCTTTCCAGATTTCATTTGAGGATATTTCCTTTTTCACCATAGCCCTCTATGGGCTTTCTAATATCACTTTGCCAATTCCACAAGAACTGTCTTAGCGAAAGGCTTCTTGAAGAGAAAGCTGTAACTTTGTGAGATGATTTCACAGAACACAAAGACGTTTCTCAGAAAGCTTCTTTCTCTTTGTTATCGGAGGATATTTCCTTTGGCCCTATAGTCTTCAAAGGGATCCGAAATACCTATTCTCAGATTCCACAGAAATAAGGCTAGCAAAGAGATCCACGAAATACAGATGTAACTCTGTGAGATGAAATAACAGAACACTAAGCAGTTTCTCCGAAAGCTTCTTTCCAGATTTCATCTGAGGATATTTCCTTTTTCACCATAGCCCTCTATGGGCTTCCAAATATCACTTTGCCAATTCCACAAGAGCTGTCTTAGCGAAAGGCTTGTTGAGGGGAAAGCTGTAACTCTGTGAGATGATTTCACAGAACACAAAGAAGTTTTTCAGAAAGCTTCTTTGTCTTTGTTATCGGAGGATATTTCCTTTGGCCCTATAATCTTCATAGGGATCCGAAATATCTGTTCTTAGATTCCACAGAAATAAGGATAGCAAAGAGATCCACGAAATACAGATGTAACTCTGTGAGTGCAAGTCACACATCACAGAGCAGTTTCTCAGAAAGCTTCTTTCCAGATTTAATCTGAGGATATTTCCTTTTTCACCATAGCCCTCTATGGGCTTCCAAATATCACTTTGCCTATTTCACAAGAACTGTCTTAGCGAAAGGCTTCTTGAGGGGAAAGCTGTAACTCTGTGAGATGATTTCGCAGAACACAAAGAAGTTTCTCAGAAAGCTTCTTTCTCTTTGTTATCGGAGGATATTTCCTTTGGCCCTCTAGTCTTCAAAGGGATCCGAAATATCGGTTCTCAGATTCCAGAGAAATAAGGCTAGCAAAGAGATCCACGAAATACAGATGTAACTCTGTGAGTGGAAGTCACACATCACAGAGCAGTTTCTCAGAAAGCTTCTTTCCAGATTTCATCTGAGGATATTTCCTTTTTCGCCATAGCCCTCTATGGGCTTCCAAATATCACTTTGCCAATTCCACCAGAACTGCCTTACCGAAAGGCTTCTTGAAGGTAAAGCTGTAACTGTGTGAGGTGATTTCACAGAACACAAAGAAGTTTCTCAGAAAGCTTCTTTCTCTTTGTTATCGGAGGATATTTCCTTTGGCCCTATAGTCTTCAAAGGGATCCGAAATATCTGTTCTCAGATTCCACAGAAATAAGGCTAGCAAAGAGATTCACGAAATACAGATGTAACTCTGTGAGGTGAATTAACAGAACACTAAGCAGTACCTCAGAATGCTTGTTTTCGGATTTCATATGGGGATATTTCCTTTTTCACCATAGCCCTCTATGGGCTTCCAAATATCACTTTGCCAATTCCACAAGAACTGCCTAACCGAAAGGCTTCTTGAAGGGAAAGCTCTACCTCTGTGAGATGATTTCAGAGAACACAAAGAAGTTTCTCAGAAAGCTTCTTTCTCTTTGTTATCGGAGGATATTTCCTTTGGTCCTATAGTTTTCAAAGGGATCCGAAATATCTGTTCTCAGATTCCACAGAAATAAGGCTAGCAAAGAGATCCACGAAATACAGATGTAACTCTGTGAGTGCAATTCACACATCACAGAGCAGTTTCTCAGAAAGCTTCTTTCCAGATTTCATCTGAGGATATTTCCTTTTTCACCATAGCCCTCTATGGGCTTCCAAATATCACTTTGCCAATTCCACAAGAACTGTCTTAGCGAAAGGCTTCTTGAGGGGAAAGCTGTAATTCTGTGAGATGATTTCACAGAACACAAAGAAGTTTCTCAGAAAGCTTCTTTCTCTTTGTTATCGGAGGATATTTCCTTTGGCCCTATAGTCTTCAAAGGGATCCGAAATATCTGTTCTCAGATGCCACAGAAATAAGGCTAGCAAAGAGATCCGCGAAATACAGATGTAACTCTGTGATTGCAAGTCACACATCACAGAGCAGTTTCTCAGAAAGCTTCTTTCCAGATTTCATCTGAGGTTGTTTCCTTTTTCACCATAGCCCTCTATGGGCTTCCAAATATCACTTTGCCAATTCCACAAGAACTGCCTTACCGAAAGGCTTCTTGAAGGGAAAGCTGTAACTCTGTGAGATGATTTCACAGAACACAAAGAAGTTTCTCAGAAAGCTTCTTTCTCTTTGTTATCGGAGGATATTTCCTTTGGCCCTATAGTCTTCAAAGGGATCCGAAATATCTGTTCTCAGATTCCACAGAAATAAGGCTAGAAAAGAGATCCACGAAATACAGATGTAACTCTGTGAGTGCAATTCACACATCACAGAGCAGTTTCTCAGAAAGCTTCTTTCCAGATTTCATCTGAGGATATTTCCTTTTTCACCATAGCCCTCTAAGGGCTTCCAAATATCACTTTGCCAATTCCACAAGAACTGTCTTAGCGAAAGGCTTCTTGAGGGGAAAGCTGTAACTCTGTGAGATGATTTCACAGAACACAAAGAAGTTTCTCAGAAAGCTTCTTTCTCTTTGTTATCGGAGGATATTTCCTTTGGCCCTATAGTCTTCAAAGGGATCGGAAATATCTGTTCTCAGATTCCACAGAAATAAGGCTAACAAAGAGATCCACAAAATATAGATGTCACTCTGTGAGTGTAAGTCACACATCACAGAGCAGTTTCTCAGAAAGCTTCTTTCCAGATTTCATTTGAGGATATTTCCTTTTTCACCATAGCCCTCTATGGGCTTTCAAATATCACTTTGCCAATTCCACAAGAACTGTCTTAGCGAAAGGCTTCTTGAAGAGAAAGCTGTAACTTTGTGAGATGATTTCACAGAACACAAAGACGTTTCTCAGAAAGCTTCTTTCTCTTTGTTATCGGAGGATATTTCCTTTGGCCCTATAGTCTTCAAAGGGATCCGAAATATCTGTTCTCAGATTCCACAGAAATAAGGCTAGCAAAGAGATCCACGAAATACAGATGTAACTCTGTGAGATGAAATAACAGAACACTAAGCAGTTTCTCCGAAAGCTTCTTTTCAGATTTCATCTGAGGATATTTCCTTTTTCACCATAGCCCTCTATGGGCTTCCAAATATCACTTTGCCAATTCCACAAGAGCTGTCTTAGCGAAAGGCTTGTTGAGGGGAAAGCTGTAACTCTGTGAGATGATTTCACAGAACACAAAGAAGTTTCTCAGAAAGCTTCTTTGTCTTTGTTATCGGAGGATATTTCCTTTGGCCCTATAATCTTCATAGGGATCCGAAATATCTGTTCTTAGATTCCACAGAAATAAGGAAAGCAAAGAGATCCACGAAATACAGATGTAACTCTGTGAGTGCAAGTCACACATCACAGAGCAGTTTCTCAGAAAGCTTCTTTCCAGATTTCATCTGAGGATATTTCCTTTTTCGCCATAGCCCTCTATGGGCTTCCAAATATCACTTTGCCAATTCCACCAGAACTGCCTTACCGAAAGGCTTCTTGAAGGTAAAGCTGTAACTCTGTGAGATGATTTCACAGAACACAAAGAAGTTTCTCAGAAAGCTTCTTTCTCTTTGTTATCGGAGGATATTTCCTTTGGCCCTATAGTCTTCAAAGGGATCCGAAATATCTGTTCTCAGATTCCACAGAAATAAGGCTAGCAAAGAGATCCACGAAATACAGATGTAACTCTGTGAGTGCAATTCACACATCACAGAGCAGTTTCTCAGAAAGCTTCTTTCCAGATTTCATCTGAGGATATTTCCTTTTTCACCATAGCCCTCTATGGGCTTCCAAATATCACTTTGCCAATTCCACAAGAACTGTCTTAGCGAAAGGCTTCTTGAGGGGAAAGCTGTAACTCTGTGAGATGATTTCACAGAACACAAAGAAGTTTCTCAGAAAGCTTCTTTCTCTTTGTTATCGGAGGATATTTCCTTTGGCCCTATAGTCTTCAAAGGGATCCGAAATATCTGTTCTCAGATTCCACAGAAACAAGGCTAACAAAGAGATCCACGAAATACAGATGTCACTCTGTGAGTGTAAGTCACACATCACAGAGCAGTTTCTCAGAAAGCTTCTTTCCAGATTTCATTTGAGGATATTTCCTTTTTCACCATAGCCCTCTATAGGCTTTCAAATATCACTTTGCCAATTCCACAAGAACTGTCTTAGCGAAAGGCTTCTTGAAGAGAAAGCTGTAACTTTGTGAGATGATTTCACAGAACACAAAGACGTTTCTCAGAAAGCTTCTTTCTCTTTGTTATCGGAGGATATTTCCTTTGGCCCTATAGTCTTCAAAGGGATCCGAAATATCTGTTCTCAGATTCCACAGAAATAAGGCTAGCAAAGAGATCCACGAAATACAGATGTAACTCTGTGAGATGAAATAACAGAACACTAAGCAGTTTCTCCGAAAGCTTCTTTCCAGATTTCATCTGAGGATATTTCCTTTTTCACCATAGCCCTCTATGGGCTTCCAAATATCACTTTGCCAATTCCACAAGAGCTGTGTTAGCGAAAGGCTTGTTGAGGGGAAAGCTGTAACTCTGTGAGATGATTTCACAGAACACAAAGACGTTTCTCAGAAAGCTTCTTTGTCTTTGTTATCGGAGGATATTTCCTTTGGCCCTATAATCTTCATAGGGATCCGAAATATCTGTTCTTAGATTCCACAGAAATAAGGATAGCAAAGAGATCCACGAAATACAGATGTAACTCTGTGAGTGCAAGTCACACATCACAGAGCAGTTTCTCAGAAAGCTTCTTTCCAGATTTAATCTGAGGATATTTCCTTTTTCACCATAGCCCTCTATGGGCTTCCAAATATCACTTTGCCTATTTCACAAGAACTGTCTTAGCGAAAGGCTTCTTGAGGGGAAAGCTGTAACTCTGTGAGATGATTTCGCAGAACACAAAGAAGTTTCTCAGAAAGCTTCTTTCTCTTTGTTATCGGAGGATATTTCCTTTGGCCCTCTAGTCTTCAAAGGGATCCGAAATATCGGTTCTCAGATTCCAGAGAAATAAGGCTAGCAAAGAGATCCACGAAATACAGATGTAACTCTGTGAGTGGAAGTCACACATCACAGAGCAGTTTCTCAGAAAGCTTCTTTCCAGATTTCATCTGAGGATATTTCCTTTTTCGCCATAGCCCTCTATGGGCTTCCAAATATCACTTTGCCAATTCCACCAGAACTGCCTTACCGAAAGGCTTCTTGAAGGTAAAGCTGTAACTGTGTGAGATGATTTCACAGAACACAAAGAAGTTTCTCAGAAAGCTTCTTTCTCTTTGTTATCGGAGGATATTTCCTTTGGCCCTATAGTCTTCAAAGGGATCCGAAATATCTGTTCTCAGATTCCACAGAAATAAGGCTAGCAAAGAGATTCACGAAATACAGATGTAACTCTGTGAGGTGAATTAACAGAACACTAAACAGTACCTCAGAATGCTTGTTTTCGGATTTCATATGGGGATATTTCCTTTTTCACCATAGCCCTCTATGGGCTTCCAAATATCACTTTGCCAATTCCACAAGAACTGCCTAACCGAAAGGCTTCTTGAAGGGAAAGCTCTACCTCTGTGAGATGATTTCAGAGAACACAAAGAAGTTTCTCAGAAAGCTTCTTTCTCTTTGTTATCGGAGGATATTTCCTTTGGTCCTATAGTTTTCAAAGGGATCCGAAATATCTGTTCTCAGATTCCACAGAAATAAGGCTAGCAAAGAGATCCACGAAATACAGATGTAACTCTGTGAGTGCAATTCACACATCACAGAGCAGTTTCTCAGAAAGCTTCTTTCCAGATTTCATCTGAGGATATTTCCTTTTTCACCATAGCCCTCTATGGGCTTCCAAATATCACTTTGCCAATTCCACAAGAACTGTCTTAGCGAAAGGCTTCTTGAGGGGAAAGCTGTAACTCTGCGAGATGATTTCACAGAACACAAAGAAGTTTCTCAGAAAGCTTCTTTGTCTTTGTTATCGGAGGATATTTCCTTTGGCCCTATAATCTTCATAGGGATCCGAAATATCTGTTCTTAGATTCCACAGAAATAAGGATAGCAAAGAGATCCACGAAATACAGATGTAACTCTGTGAGTGCAAGTCACACATCACAGAGCAGTTTCTCAGAAAGCTTCTTTCCAGATTTAATCTGAGGATATTTCCTTTTTCACCATAGCCCTCTATGGGCTTCCAAATATCACTTTGCCTATTTCACAAGAACTGTCTTAGCGAAAAGCTTCTTGAGGGGAAAGCTGTAACTCTGTGAGATGATTTCGCAGAACACAAAGAAGTTTCTCAGAAAGCTTCTTTCTCTTTGTTATCGGAGGATATTTCCTTTGGCCCTCTAGTCTTCAAAGGGATCCGAAATATCGGTTCTCAGATTCCACAGAAATAAGGCTAGCAAAGAGATCCACGAAATACAGATGTAACTCTGTGAGTGGAAGTCACACATCACAGAGCAGTTTCTCAGAAAGCTTCTTTCCAGATTTCATCTGAGCATATTTCCTTGTTCACCCTAGCCCTCTATGGGCTTCCAAATATCACTTTTCCAATTCCACAAGAACTGCCTTACCGAAAGGCTTCTTGAAGAGAAAGCTGTAACTCTGTGAGATGATTTCACAGAACACAAAGAACTTTCTCAGAAAGCTTCTTTCTCTTTGTTATCGGAGGATATTTCCTTTGGCCCTATATCTTCAAAGGAATCCGAAATATCTGTTCTCAGATTCCACAGAAATAAGGATAGCAAATTGATCCACGAAATACAGATGTAACTCTGCGAGTGGAAGTCACACATCACAGAGCAGTTTCTCAGAAAGCTTCTTTCCAGATTTCATCTGAGGATATTTCCTTTTTCGCCATAGCCCTCTATGGGCTTCCAAATATCACTTTGCCAATTCCACCAGAACTGCCTTACCGAAAGGCTTCTTGAAGGTAAAGCTGTAACTGTGTGAGGTGATTTCACAGAACACAAAGAAGTTTCTCAGAAAGCTTCTTTCTCTTTGTTATCGGAGGATATTTCCTTTGGCCCTATAGTCTTCAAAGGGATCCGAAATATCTGTTCTCAGATTCCACAGAAATAAGGCTAGCAAAGAGATTCACGAAATACAGATGTAACTCTGTGAGGTGAATTAACAGAACACTAAGCAGTACCTCAGAAAGCTTGTTTTCGTATTTCATATGGGGATATTTCCTTTTTCACCATAGCCCTCTATGGGCTTCCAAATATCACTTTGCCAATTCCACAAGAACTGCCTAACCGAAAGGCTTCTTGAAGGGAAAGCTGTAACTCTGTGAGATGATTTCAGAGAACACAAAGAAGTTTCTCAGAAAGCTTCTTTCTCTTTGTTATCGGAGGATATTTCCTTTGGTCCTATAGTTTTCAAAGGGATCCGAAATATCTGTTCTCAGATTCCACAGAAATAAGGCTAGCAAAGAGATCCACGAAATACAGATGTAACTCTGTGAGTGCAATTCACACATCACAGAGCAGTTTCTCAGAAAGCTTCTTTCCAGATTTCATCTGAGGATATTTCCTTTTTCACCATAGCCCTCTATGGGCTTCCAAATATCCCTTTGCCAATTCCACAAGAACTGTCTTAGCGAAAGGCTTCTTGAGGGGAAAGCTGTAATTCTGTGAGATGATTTCACAGAACACAAAGAAGTTTCTCAGAAAGCTTCTTTCTCTTTGTTATCGGAGGATATTTCCTTTGGCCCTATAGTCTTCAAAGGGATCCGAAATATCTGTTCTCAGATTCCACAGAAATAAGGCTAGCAAAGAGATTCACGAAATACAGATGTAACTCTGTGATTGCAAGTCACACATCACAGAGCAGTTTCTCAGAAATCTTCTTTCCAGATTTCATCTGAGGTTGTTTCCTTTTTCACCATAGCCCTCTATGGGCTTCCAAATATCACTTTGCCATTTCCACTAGAACTGCCTTACCGAAAGGCTTCTTGAAGGGAAAGCTGTAACTCTGTGAGATGATTTCACAGAACACAAAGAAGTTTCTCAGAAAGCTTCTTTCTCTTTGTTATCGGAGGATATTTCCTTTGGCCCTATAGTCTTCAAAGGGATCCGAAATATCTGTTCTCAGATTCCACAGAAATAAGGCTAGCAAAGAGATCCACGAAATACAGATGTAACTCTGTGAGTGCAATTCACACATCACAGAGCAGTTTCTCAGAAAGCTTCTTTCCAGATTTCATCTGAGGATATTTCCTTTTTCACCATAGCCCTCTATGGGCTTCCAAATATCACTTTGCCAATTCCACAAGAACTGTCTTAGCGAAAGGCTTCTTGAGGGGAAAGCTGTAACTCTGTGAGATGATTTCACAGAACACAAAGAAGTTTCTCAGAAAGCTTCTTTCTCTTTGTTATCGGAGGATATTTCCTTTGGCCCTATAGTCTTCAAAGGGATCCGAAATATCTGTTCTCAAATTCCACAGAAACAAGGCTAACAAAGAGATCCACGAAATACAGATGTCACTCTGTGAGTGTAAGTCACACATCACAGAGCAGTTTCTCAGAAAGCTTCTTTCCAGATTTCATTTGAGGATATTTCCTTTTTCACCATAGCCCTCTATGGGCTTTCAAATATCACTTTGCCAATTCCACAAGAACTGTCTTAGCGAAAGGCTTCTTGAAGAGAAAGCTGTAACTTTGTGAGATGATTTCACAGAACACAAAGACGTTTCTCAGAAAGCTTCTTTCTCTTTGTTATCGGAGGATATTTCCTTTGGCCCTATAGTCTTCAAAGGGATCCGAAATATCTGTTCTCAGATTCCACAGAAATAAGGCTAGCAAAGAGATCCACGAAATACAGATGTAACTCTGTGAGATGAAATAACAGAACACTAAGCAGTTTCTCCGAAAGCTTCTTTCCAGATTTCATCTGAGGATATTTCCTTTTTCACCATAGCCCTCTATGGGCTTCCAAATATCACTTTGCCAATTCCACAAGAGCTGTGTTAGCGAAAGGCTTGTTGAGGGGAAAGCTGTAACTCTGTGAGATGATTTCACAGAACACAAAGACGTTTCTCAGAAAGCTTCTTTGTCTTTGTTATCGGAGGATATTTCCTTTGGCCCTATAATCTTCATAGGGATCCGAAATATCTGTTCTTAGATTCCACAGAAATAAGGATAGCAAAGAGATCCACGAAATACAGATGTAACTCTGTGAGTGCAAGTCACACATCACAGAGCAGTTTCTCAGAAAGCTTCTTTCCAGATTTAATCTGAGGATATTTCCTTTTTCACCATAGCCCTCTATGGGCTTCCAAATATCACTTTGCCTCTTTCACAAGAACTGTCTCAGCGAAAGGCTTCTTGAGGGGAAAGCTGTAACTCTGTGAGATGATTTCGCAGAACACAAAGAAGTTTCTCAGAAAGCTTCTTTCTCTTTGTTATCGGAGGATATTTCCTTTGGCCCTATAGTCTTCAAAGGGATCCGAAATATCTGTTCTCAGATTCCACAGAAATAAGGCTAGCAAAGAGATCCACGAAATACAGATGTAACTCTGTGAGTGGAAGTCACACATCACAGAGCAGTTTCTCAGAAAGCTTCTTTCCAGATTTCATCTGAGGATATTTCCTTTTTCACCATAGCCCTCTATGGGCTTCCAAATATCACTTTGCCAATTCCACAAGAACTGTCTTAGCGAAAGGCTTCTTGAGGGGAAAGCTGTAACTCTGTGAGATGATTTCTCAGAACACAAAGAAGTTTCTCAGAAAGCTTCTTTCTCTTTGTTATCGGAGGATATTTCCTTTGGCCCTATAGTCTTCAAAGGGATCCGAAATATCTGTTCTCAGATTCCACAGAAATAAGGCTAGCAAAGAGATCCACGAAATACAGATGTAACTCTGTGATTGCAAGTCACACATCACAGAGCAGTTTCTCAGAAAGCTTCTTTCCAGATTTCATCTGAGGTTGTTTCCTTTTTCACCATAGCCCTCTATGGGCTTCCAAATATCACTTTGCCAATTCCACAAGAACTGCCTTACCGAAAGGCTTCTTGAAGGGAAAGCTGTAACTCTGTGAGATGATTTCAGAGAACACAAAGAAGTTTCTCAGAAAGCTTCTTTCTCTTTGTTATCGGAGGATATTTCCTTTGGCCCTATAGTCTTCAAAGGGATCCGAAATATCTGTTCTCAGATTCCACAGAAATAAGGCTAGCAAAGAGATCCACGAAATACAGATGTAACTCTGTGAGTGCAATTCACACATCACAGAGCAGTTTCTCAGAAAGCTTCTTTCCAGATTTCATCTGAGGATATTTCCTTTTTCACCATAGCCCTCTATGGGCTTCCAAATATCACTTTGCCTATTCCACAAGAACTGTCTTAGCGAAAGGCTTCTTGAGGGGAAAGCTGTAACTCTGTGAGATGATTTCACAGAACACAAAGAAGTTTCTCAGAAAGCTTCTTTCTCTTTGTTATCGGAGGATATTTCCTTTGGCCCTATAGTCTTCAAAGGGATCCGAAATATCTGTTCTCAGATTTCACAGAAATAAGGCTAACAAAGAGATCCACGAAATACAGATGTCACTCTGTGAGTGTAAGTCACACATCACAGAGCAGTTTCTCAGAAAGCTTCTTTCCAGATTTCATTTGAGGATATTTCCTTTTTCACCATAGCCCTCTATGGGCTTTCAAATATCACTTTGCCAATTCCACAAGAACTGTCTTAGCGAAAGGCTTCTTGAAGAGAAAGCTGTAACTTTGTGAGATGATTTCACAGAACACAAAGACGTTTCTCAGAAAGCTTCTTTCTCTTTGTTATCGGAGGATATTTCCTTTGGCCCTATAGTCTTCAAAGGGATCCGAAATATCTGTTCTCAGATTCCACAGAAATAAGGCTAGCAAAGAGATCCACGAAATACAGATGTAACTCTGTGAGATGAAATAACAGAACACTAAGCAGTTTCTCCGAAAGCTTCTTTCCAGATTTCATCTGAGGATATTTCCTTTTTCACCATAGCCCTCTATGGGCTTCCAAATATCACTTTGCCAATTCCACAAGAGCTGTCTTAGCGAAAGGCTTGTTGAGGGGAAAGCTGTAACTCTGTGAGATGATTTCACAGAACACAAAGACGTTTCTCAGAAAGCTTCTTTGTCTTTGTTATCGGAGGATATTTCCTTTGACCCTATAATCTTCATAGGGATCCGAAATATCTGTTCTTAGATTCCACAGGAATAAGGATAGCAAAGAGATCCACGAAATACAGATGTAACTCTGTGAGTGCAAGTCACACATCACAGAGCAGTTTCTCAGAAAGCTTCTTTCCAGATTTAATCTGAGGATATTTCCTTTTTCACCATAGCCCTCTATGGGCTTCCAAATATCACTTTGCCTATTTCACAAGAACTGTCTTAGCGAAAGGCTTCTTGAAGGGAAAGCTGTAACTCTGTGAGATGATTTCGCAGAACACAAAGAAGTTTCTCAGAAAGCTTCTTTCTCTTTGTTATCGGAGGATATTTACTTTGGCCCTCTAGTCTTCAAAGGGATCCGAAATATCTGTTCTCAGATTCCACAGAAATAAGGATAGCAAATTGATCCACGAAATACAGATGTAACTCTGTGAGTGGAAGTCACACATCACAGAGCAGTTTCTCAGAAAGCTTCTTTCCAGATTTCATCTGAGGATATTTCCTTTTTCGCCATAGCCCTCTATGGGCTTCCAAATATCACTTTGCCAATTCCACAAGAACTGCCTTACCGAAAGTCTTCTTAAAGGGAATGCTGTAACTCTGTGAGATGATTTCACAGAACACAAAGAACTTTCTCAGAAAGTATCTTGCTCCTTGTTATCGGAGGATATTTCCTTTGGCCCTATAGTCTTCAAAGGGATCCGAAATATCTGTTCTCAGATTCCACAGAAATAAGGCTATCAAAGAGATCCACGAAATACAGATGTAACTCTGTGAGTGGAAGTCACACAACACAGAGCAGTTTCTCAGAATGCTTCTTTCCAGATTTCATCTGAGGATATTTCCTTTTTCACCATAGCCCTCTATGGGCTTCCAAATATCCCTTTGCCAATTCCACAAGAACTGCCTTACCGAAAGCCTTCTTGAAGGGAAAGCTGTAACTCTGTGAGATGATTTCACAGAACACAAAGAAGTTTCTGAGAAAGCTTCTTGCTATTTGTTATCGGAGGATATTTCCTTTGGCCCTATAGTCTTCAAAGGGATCCGAAATATCTGTTCTCCGTTTCCACAGAAATAACGTTAGCAAAGAGATCCACGAAATACAGATGTAACTCTGTGAGATGAAATAACAGAACACTAAGCAGTTTCTCCGAAAGCTTCTTTCCAGATTTCATCTGGGGATATTTCCTTTTTCACCATAGCCCTCTGTGGGCTTCCAAATATCACTTTGCCAATTCCACAAGAACTGCCTAACCGAAAGGCTTCTTGAAGGGAAAGCTCTAACTCTGTGAGATGATTTGAGAGAACACAAAGAAGTTTCTCAGAAAGCTTCTTTCTCTTTGTTATCGGAGGATATTTCCTTTGGTCCTATAGTTTTCAAAGGGATCCGAAATATCTGTTCTCAGATTCCAAAGAAATAAGGCTAGCAAAGAGATCCACGAAATACAGATGTAACTCCGTGAGTGCAATTCACACATCACAGAGCAGTTTCTCAGAAAGCTTCTTTCCAGATTTCATCTGAGGTTGTTTCCTTTTTCACCACAGCCCTCTATGGGCTTCCAAATATCACTTTGCCAATTCCACAAGAACTGCCTTACCGAAAGGCTTCTTGAAGGGAAAGCTGTAACTCTGTGAGGTGATTTCACAGAAAACAAAGAAGTTTCTCAGAAAGCTTCTTTCTCTTGGTTATCAGAGGATATTTCCTTTGGCCCTATAGTCTTCAAAGGGATCCGAAATATCTGTTCTCAGATTCCACAGAAATAAGGCTAACAAAGAGATCCACGAAATACAGATGTCACTCTGTGAGTGTAAGTCACACATCACAGAGCAGTTTCTCAGAAAGCTTCTTTCCAGATTTCATTTGAGGATATTTCCTTTTTCACCATAGCCCTCTATGGGCTTTCTAATATCACTTTGCCAATTCCACAAGAACTGTCTTAGCGAAAGGCTTCTTGAAGAGAAAGCTGTAACTTTGTGAGATGATTTCACAGAACACAAAGACGTTTCTCAGAAAGCTTCTTTCTCTTTGTTATCGGAGGATATTTCCTTTGGCCCTATAGTCTTCAAAGGGATCCGAAATATCTATTCTCAGATTCCACAGAAATAAGGCTAGCAAAGAGATCCACGAAATACAGATGTAACTCTGTGAGATGAAATAACAGAACACTAAGCAGTTTCTCCGAAAGCTTCTTTCCAGATTTCATCTGAGGATATTTCCTTTTTCACCATAGCCCTCTATGGGCTTCCAAATATCACTTTGCCAATTCCACAAGAGCTGTCTTAGCGAAAGGCTTGTTGAGGGGAAAGCTGTAACTCTGTGAGATGATTTCACAGAACACAAAGAAGTTTCTCAGAAAGCTTCTTTGTCTTTGTTATCGGAGGATATTTCCTTTGGCCCTATAATCTTCATAGGGATCCGAAATATCTGTTCTTAGATTCCACAGAAATAAGGATAGCAAAGAGATCCACGAAATATAGATGTAACTCTGTGAGTGCAAGTCACACATCACAGAGCAGTTTCTCAGAAAGCTTCTTTCCAGATTTAATCTGAGGATATTTCCTTTTTCACCATAGCCCTCTATGGGCTTCCAAATATCACTTTGCCTATTTCACAAGAACTGTCTTAGCGAAAGGCTTCTTGAGGGGAAAGCTGTAACTCTGTGAGATGATTTCGCAGAACACAAAGAAGTTTCTCAGAAAGCTTCTTTCTCTTTGTTATCGGAGGATATTTCCTTTGGCCCTCTAGTCTTCAAAGGGATCCGAAATATCGGTTCTCAGATTCCAGAGAAATAAGGCTAGCAAAGAGATCCACGAAATACAGATGTAACTCTGTGAGTGGAAGTCACACATCACAGAGCAGTTTCTCAGAAAGCTTCTTTCCAGATTTCATCTGAGGATATTTCCTTTTTCGCCATAGCCCTCTATGGGCTTCCAAATATCACTTTGCCAATTCCACCAGAACTGCCTTACCGAAAGGCTTCTTGAAGGTAAAGCTGTAACTGTGTGAGGTGATTTCACAGAACACAAAGAAGTTTCTCAGAAAGCTTCTTTCTCTTTGTTATCGGAGGATATTTCCTTTGGCCCTATAGTCTTCAAAGGGATCCGAAATATGTGTTCTCAGATTCCACAGAAATAAGGCTAGCAAAGAGATTCACGAAATACAGATGTAACTCTGTGAGGTGAATTAACAGAACACTAAGCAGTACCTCAGAATGCTTGTTTTCGGAGTTCATATGGGGATATTTCCTTTTTCACCATAGCCCTCTATGGGCTTCCAAATATCACTTTGCCAATTCCACAAGAACTGCCTAACCGAAAGGCTTCTTGAAGGGAAAGCTCTACCTCTGTGAGATGATTTCAGAGAACACAAAGAAGTTTCTCAGAAAGCTTCTTTCTCTTTGTTATCGGAGGATATTTCCTTTGGTCCTATAGTTTTCAAAGGGATCCGAAATATCTGTTCTCAGATTCCACAGAAATAAGGCTAGCAAAGAGATCCACGAAATACAGATGTAACTCTGTGAGTGCAATTCACACATCACAGAGCAGTTTCTCAGAAAGCTTCTTTCCAGATTTCATCTGAGGATATTTCCTTTTTCACCATAGCCCTCTATGGGCTTCCAAATATCACTTTGCCAATTCCACAAGAACTGTCTTAGCGAAAGGCTTCTTGAGGGGAAAGCTGTAATTCTGTGAGATGATTTCACAGAACACAAAGAAGTTTCTCAGAAAGTTTCTTGCTCTTTGTTATCGGAGGATATTTCCTTTGGCCCTATAGTCTTCAAAGGGATCCGAAATATCTGTTCTCAGATTCCACAGAAATAAGGCTAGCAAAGAGATCCACGAAATACAGATGTAACTCTGTGATTGCAAGTCACACATCACAGAGCAGTTTCTCAGAAAGCTTCTTTCCAGATTTCATCTGAGGTTGTTTCCTTTTTCACCATAGCCCTCTATGGGCTTCCAAATATCACTTTGCCAATTCCACAAGAACTGCCTTACCGAAAGGCTTCTTGAAGGGAAAGCTGTAACTCTGTGAGATGATTTCACAGAACACAAAGAAGTTTCTCAGAAAGCTTCTTTCTCTTTGTTATCGGAGGATATTTCCTTTGGCCCTATAGTCTTCAAAGGGATCCGAAATATCTGTTCTCAGATTCCACAGAAATAAGGCTAGAAAAGAGATCCACGAAATACAGATGTAACTCTGGGAGTGCAATTCACACATCACAGAGCAGTTTCTCAGAAATCTTCTTTCCAGATTTCATCTGAGGATATTTCCTTTTTCACCATAGCCCTCTATGGGTTCCAAATATCACTTTGCCAATTCCACAAGAACTGTCTTAGCGAAAGGCTTCTTGAGGGGAAAGCTGTAACTCTGTGAGATGATTTCACAGATCACAAAGAAGTTTCTCAGAAAGCTTCTTTCTCTTTGTTATCGGAGGATATTTCCTTTGGCCCTATAGTCTTCAAAGGGATCCGAAATATCTGTTCTCAGATTCCACAGAAATAAGGCTAACAAAGAGATCCACAAAATATAGATGTCACTCTGTGAGTGTAAGTCACACATCACAGAGCAGTTTCTCAGAAAGCTTCTTTCCAGATTTCATTTGAGGATATTTCCTTTTTCACCATAGCCCTCTATGGGCTTTCAAATATCACTTTGCCAATTCCACAAGAACTGTCTTAGCGAAAGGCTTCTTGAAGAGAAAGCTGTAACTTTGTGAGATGATTTCACAGAACACAAAGACGTTTCTCAGAAAGCTTCTTTCTCTTTGTTATCGGAGGATATTTCCTTTGGCCCTATAGTCTTCAAAGGGATCCGAAATATCTGTTCTCAGATTCCACAGAAATAAAGCTAGCAAAGAGATCCACGAAATACAGATGTAACTCTGTGAGTGGAAGTCACACATCACAGAGCAGTTTCTCAGAAAGCTTCTTTCCAGATTTCATCTGAGCATATTTCCTTTTTCACCCTAGCCCTCTATGGGCTTCCAAATATCACTTTTCCAATTCCACAAGAACTGCCTTACCGAAAGGCTTCTTGAAGAGAAAGCTGTAACTCTGTGAGATGATTTCACAGAACACAAAGAACTTTCTCAGAAAGCTTCTTTCTCTTTGTTATCGGAGGATATTTCCTTTGGCCCTATATCTTCAAAGGAATCCGAAATATCTGTTCTCAGATTCCACAGAAATAAGGATAGCAAATTGATCCACGAAATACAGATGTAACTCTGTGAGTGGAAGTCACACATCACAGAGCAGTTTCTCAGAAAGCTTCTTTCCAGATTTCATCTGAGGATATTTCCTTTTTCGCCATAGCCCTCTATGGGCTTCCAAATATCACTTTGCCAATTCCACCAGAACTGCCTTACCGAAAGGCTTCTTGAAGGTAAAGCTGTAACTGTGTGAGGTGATTTCACAGAACACAAAGAAGTTTCTCAGAAAGCTTCTTTCTCTTTGTTATCGGAGGATATTTCCTTTGGCCCTATAGTCTTCAAAGGGATCCGAAATATCTGTTCTCAGATTCCACAGAAATAAGGCTAGCAAAGAGATTCACGAAATACAGATGTAACTCTGTGAGGTGAATTAACAGAACACTAAGCAGTACCTCAGAAAGCTTGTTTTCGTATTTCATATGGGGATATTTCCTTTTTCACCATAGCCCTCTATGGGCTTCCAAATATCACTTTGCCAATTCCACAAGAACTGCCTAACCGAAAGGCTTCTTGAAGGGAAAGCTGTAACTCTGTGAGATGATTTCAGAGAACACAAAGAAGTTTCTCAGAAAGCTTCTTTCTCTTTGTTATCGGAGGATATTTCCTTTGGTCCTATAGTTTTCAAAGGGATCCGAAATATCTGTTCTCAGATTCCACAGAAATAAGGCTAGCAAAGAGATCCACGAAATACAGATGTAACTCTGTGAGTGCAATTCACACATCACAGAGCAGTTTCTCAGAAAGCTTCTTTCCAGATTTCATCTGAGGATATTTCCTTTTTCACCATAGCCCTCTATGGGCTTCCAAATATCACTTTGCCAATTCCACAAGAACTGTCTTAGCGAAAGGCTTCTTGAGGGGAAAGCTGTAACTCTGTGAGATGATTTCACAGAACACAAAGAAGTTTCTCAGAAAGCTTCTTTCTCTTTGTTATCGGAGGATATTTCCTTTGGCCCTGTAGTCTTCAAAGGGATCCGAAATATCTGTTCTCAGATTCCACAGAAATAAGGCTAGCAAAGAGATCCACGAAATACAGATGTAACTCTGTGATTGCAAGTCACACATCACAGAGCAGTTTCTCAGAAATCTTCTTTCCAGATTTCATCTGAGGTTGTTTCCTTTTTCACCATAGCCCTCTATGGGCTTCCAAATATCACTTTGCCAATTCCACTAGAACTGCCTTACCGAAAGGCTTCTTGAAGGGAAAGCTGTAACTCTGTGAGATGATTTCACAGAACACAAAGAAGTTTCTCAGAAAGCTTCTTTCTCTTTGTTATCGGAGGATATTTCCTTTGGCCCTATAGTCTTCAAAGGGATCCGAAATATCTGTTCTCAGATTCCACAGAAATAAGGCTAGCAAAGAGATCCACGAAATACAGATGTAACTCTGTGAGTGCAATTCACACATCACAGAGCAGTTTCTCAGAAAGCTTCTTTCCAGATTTCATCTGAGGATATTTCCTTTTTCACCATAGCCCTCTATGGGCTTCCAAATATCACTTTGCCAATTCCACAAGAACTGTATTAGCGAAAGGCTTCTTGAGGGGAAAGCTGTAACTCTGTGAGATGATTTCACAGAACACAAAGAAGTTTCTCAGAAAGCTTCTTTCTCTTTGTTATCGGAGGATATTTCCTTTGGCCCTATAGTCTTCAAAGGGATCCGAAATATCTGTTCTCAGATTCCACAGAAACAAGGCTAACAAAGAGATCCACGAAATACAGATGTCACTCTGTGAGTGTAAGTCACACATCACAGAGCAGTTTCTCAGAAAGCTTCTTTCCAGATTTCATTTGAGGATATTTCCTTTTTCACCATAGCCCTCTATGGGCTTTCAAATATCACTTTGCCAATTCCACAAGAACTGTCTTAGCGAAAGGCTTCTTGAAGAGAAAGCTGTAACTTTGTGAGATGATTTCACAGAACACAAAGACGTTTCTCAGAAAGCTTCTTTCTCTTTGTTATCGGAGGATATTTCCTTTGGCCCTATAGTCTTCAAAGGGATCCGAAATATCTGTTCTCAGATTCCACAGAAATAAGGCTAGCAAAGAGATCCACGAAATACAGATGTAACTCTGTGAGATGAAATAACAGAACACTAAGCAGTTTCTCCGAAAGCTTCTTTCCAGATTTCATCTGAGGATATTTCCTTTTTCACCATAGCCCTCTATGGGCTTCCAAATATCACTTTGCCAATTCCACAAGAGCTGTGTTAGCGAAAGGCTTGTTGAGGGGAAAGCTGTAACTCTGTGAGATGATTTCACAGAACACAAAGACGTTTCTCAGAAAGCTTCTTTGTCTTTGTTATCGGAGGATATTTCCTTTGGCCCTATAATCTTCATAGGGATCCGAAATATCTGTTCTTAGATTCCACAGAAATAAGGATAGCAAAGAGATCCACGAAATACAGATGTAACTCTGTGAGTGCAAGTCACACATCACAGAGCAGTTTCTCAGAAAGCTTCTTTCCAGATTTAATCTGAGGATATTTCCTTTTTCACCATAGCCCTCTATGGGCTTCCAAATATCACTTTGCCTATTTCACAAGAACTGTCTTAGCGAAAGGCTTCTTGAGGGGAAAGCTGTAACTCTGTGAGATGATTTCGCAGAACACAAAGAAGTTTCTCAGAAAGCTTCTTTCTCTTTGTTATCGGAGGATATTTCCTTTGGCCCTATAGTCTTCAAAGGGATCCGAAATATCTGTTCTCAGATTCCACAGAAATAAGGCTAGCAAAGAGATCCACGAAATACAGATGTAACTCTGTGAGTGCAATTCACACATCACAGAGCAGTTTCTCAGAAAGCTTCTTTCCAGATTTCATCTGAGGATATTTCCTTTTTCACCATAGCCCTCTATGGGCTTCCAAATATCACTTTGCCAATTCCACAAGAACTGTCTTAGCGAAAGGCTTCTTGAGGGGAAAGCTGTAATTCTGTGAGATGATTTCTCAGAACACAAAGAAGTTTCTCAGAAAGCTTCTTTCTCTTTGTTATCGGAGGATATTTCCTTTGGCCCTATAGTCTTCAAAGGGATCCGAAATATCTGTTCTCAGATTCCACAGAAATAAGGCTAGCAAAGAGATCCACGAAATACAGATGTAACTCTGTGATTGCAAGTCACACATCACAGAGCAGTTTCTCAGAAATCTTCTTTCCAGATTTCATCTGAGGTTGTTTCCTTTTTCACCATAGCCCTCTATGGGCTTCCAAATATCACTTTGCCAATTCCACAAGAACTGCCTTACCGAAAGGCTTCTTGAAGGGAAAGCTGTAACTCTGTGAGATGATTTCACAGAACACAAAGAAGTTTCTCAGAAAGCTTCTTGCTCTTTGTTATCGGAGGATATTTCCTTTGGCCCTATAGTCTTCAAAGGGATCCGAAATATCTGTTCTCAGATTCCACAGAAATAAGGCTAGCAAAGAGATCCACGAAATACAGATGTAACTCTGTGAGTGCAATTCACACATCACAGAGCAGTTTCTCAGAAAGCTTCTTTCCAGATTTCATCTGAGGATATTTCCTTTTTCACCATAGCCCTCTATGGGCTTCCAAATATCACTTTGCCAATTCCACAAGAACTGTCTTAGCGAAAGGCTTCTTGAATGGAAAGCTGTAACTCTGTGAGATGATTTCACAGAACACAAAGAAGTTTCTCAGAAAGCTTCTTTCTCTTTGTTATCGGAGGATATTTCCTTTGGCCCTATAGTCTTCAAAGGGATCCGAAATATCTGTTCTCAGATTCCACAGAAATAAGGCTAGCAAAGAGATCCACGAAATACAGATGTAACTCTGTGATTGCAAGTCACACATCACAGAGCAGTTTCTCAGAAAGCTTCTTTCCAGATTTCATCTGAGGTTGTTTCCTTTTTCACCGTAGCCCTCTATGGGCTTCCAAATATCACTTTGCCAATTCCACAAGAACTGCCTTACCGAAAGGCTTCTTGAAGGGAAAGCTGTAACTCTGTGAGATGATTTCACAGAACACAAAGAAGTTTCTCAGAAAGCTTCTTTCTCTTTGTTATCGGAGGATATTTCCTTTGGCCCTATAGTCTTCAAAGGGATCCGAAATATCTGTTCTCAGATTCCACAGAAATAAGGCTAGCAAAGAGATCCACGAAATACAGATGTAACTCTGTGAGTGCAATTCACACATCACAGAGCAGTTTCTCAGAAAGCTTCTTTCCAGATTTCATCTGAGGATATTTCCTTTTTCACCATAGCCCTCTATGGGCTTCCAAATATCACTTTGCCAATTCCACAAGAACTGTCTTAGCGAAAGGCTTCTTGAGGGGAAAGCTGTAACTCTGTGAGATGATTTCACAGAACACAAAGAAGTTTCTCAGAAAGCTTCTTTCTCTTTGTTATCGGAGGATATTTCCTTTGGCCCTATAGTCTTCAAAGGGATCCGAAATATCTGTTCTCAGATTCCACAGAAATAAGGCTAACAAAGAGATCCACGAAATACAGATGTCACTCTGTGAGTGTAAGTCACACACCACAGAGCATTTTCTCAGAAAGCTTCTTTCCAGATTTCATTTGAGGATATTTCCTTTTTCACCATAGCCCTCTATGGGCTTTCTAATATCACTTTGCCAATTCCACAAGAACTGTCTTAGCGAAAGGCTTCTTGAAGAGAAAGCTGTAACTTTGTGAGATGATTTCACAGAACACAAAGACGTTTCTCAGAAAGCTTCTTTCTCTTTGTTATCGGAGGATATTTCCTTTGGCCCTATAGTCTTCAAAGGGATCCGAAATATCTGTTCTCAGATTCCACAGAAATAAGGCTAGCAAAGAGATCCACGAAATACAGATGTAACTCTGTGAGATGAAATAACAGAACACTAAGCAGTTTCTCCGAAAGCTTCTTTCCAGATTTCATCTGAGGATATTTCCTTTTTCACCATAGCCCTCTATGGGCTTCCAAATATCACTTAGCCAATTCCACAAGAGCTGTCTTAGCGAAAGGCTTGTTGAGGGGAAAGCTGTAACTCTGTGAGATGATTTCACGGAACACAAAGACGTTTCTCAGAAAGCTTCTCTGTCTTTGTTATCGGAGGATATTTCCTTTGGCCCTATAATCTTCATAGGGATCCGAAATATCTGTTCTTAGATTCCACAGAAATAAGGATAGCAAAGAGATCCACGAACTACAGATGTAACTCTATGAGTGCAAGTCACACATCACAGAGAATTTTCTCAGAAAGCTTCTTTCCAGGTTTCATCTGAGGATATTTCCTTTTTCACCATAGCCCTCTAAGGGCTTCCAATTATCACTTTGCCAATTCCACCAGAACTGCCTTACCGAAAGGCTTCTTGAAGGTAAAGCTGTAACTGTGTGAGGTGATTTCACAGAACACAAAGAAGTTTCTCAGAAAGCTTCTTTCTCTTTGTTATCGGAGGATATTTCCTTTGGCCCTATAGTCTTCAAAGGGATCCGAAATATCTGTTCTCAGATTCCACAGAAATAAGGCTAGCAAAGAGATTCACGAAATACAGATGTAACTCTGTGAGATGAATTAACAGAACACTAAGCAGTACCTCAGGAAGCTTGTTTTCGGATTTCATATGGGGATATTTCCTTTTTCACCATAGCCCTCTATGGGCTTCCAAATATCACTTTGCCAATTCCACAAGAACTGCCTAACCGAAAGGCTTCTTGAAGGGAAAGCTCTAACTCTGTGAGATGATTTCAGAGAACACAAAGAAGTTTCTCAGAAAGCTTCTTTCTCTTTGTTATCGGAGGATATTTCCTTTGGTCCTATAGTTTTCAAAGGGATCCGAAATATCTGTTCTCAGATTCCACAGAAATAAGGCTAGCAAAGAGATCCACGAAATACAGATGTAACTCTGTGAGTGCAATTCACACATCACAGAGCAGTTTCTCAGAAAGCTTCTTTCCAGATTTCATCTGAGGATATTTCCTTTTTCACCATAGCCCTCTATGGGCTTCCAAATATCACTTTGCCAATTCCACAAGAACTGTCTTAGCGAAAGGCTTCTTGAGGGGAAAGCTGTAACTCTGTGAGATGATTTCACAGAACACAAAGAAGTTTCTCAGAAAGCTTCTTTCTCTTTGTTATCGGAGGATATTTCCTTTGGCCCTATAGTCTTCAAAGGGATCCGAAATATCTGTTCTCAGATTCCACAGAAATAAGGCTAGCAAAGAGATCCACGAAATACAGAGGTAACTCTGTGATTGCAAGTCACACATCACAGAGCAGTTTCTCAGAAAGCTTCTTTCCAGATTTCATCTGAGGTTGTTTCCTTTTTCACCATAGCCCTCTATGGGCTTCCAAATATCACTTTGCCAATTCCACAAGAACTGCCTTACCGAAAGGCTTCTTGAAGGGAAAGCTGTAACTCTGTGAGATGATTTCAGAGAACACAAAGAAGTTTCTCAGAAAGCTTCTTTCTCTTTGTTATCGGAGGATATTTCCTTTGGCCCTATAGTCTTCAAAGGGATCCGAAATATCTGTTCTCCGATTCCACAGAAATAACGCTAGCAAAGAGATCCACGAAATACAGATGTAACTCTGTGAGATGAAATAACAGAACACTAAGCAGTTTCTCCGAAAGCTTCTTTCCAGATTTCATCTGGGGATATTTCCTTTTTCACCATAGCCCTCTGTGGGCTTCCAAATATCACTTTGCCAATTCCACAAGAACTGCCTAACCGAAAGGCTTCTTGAATGGAAAGCTCTAACTCTGTGAGATGATTTGAGAGAACACAAAGAAGTTTCTCAGAAAGCTTCTTTCTCTTTGTTATCGGAGGATATTTCCTTTGGTCCTATAGTTTTCAAAGGGATCCGAAATATCTGTTCTCAGATTCCAAAGAAATAAGGCTAGCAAAGAGATCCACGAAATACAGATGTAACTCTGTGAGTGCAATTCACACATCACAGAGCAGTTTCTCAGAAAGCTTCTTTCCAGATTTCATCTGAGGTTGTTTCCTTTTTCACCACAGCCCTCTAGGGGCTTCCAAATATCACTTTGCCAATTCCACAAGAACTGCCTTACCGAAAGGCTTCTTGAAGGGAAAGCTGTAACTCTGTGAGATGATTTCACAGAAAACAAAGAAGTTTCTCAGAAAGCTTCTTTCTCTTTGTTATCAGAGGATATTTCCTTTGGCCCTATAGTCTTCAAAGGGATCCGAAATATCTGTTCTCAGATTCCACAGAAATAAGGCTAACAAAGAGATCCACGAAATACAGATGTCACTCTGTGAGTGTAAGTCACACATCACAGAGCAGTTTCTCAGAAAGCTTCTTTCCAGATTTCATTTGAGGATATTTCCTTTTTCACCATAGCCCTCTATGGGCTTTCTAATATCACTTTGCCAATTCCACAAGAACTGTCTTAGCGAAAGGCTTCTTGAAGAGAAAGCTGTAACTTTGTGAGATGATTTCACAGTACACAAAGACGTTTCTCAGAAAGCTTCTTTCTCTTTGTTATCAGAGGATATTTCCTTTGGCCCTATAGTCTTCAAAGGGATCCGAAATATCTATTCTCAGATTCCACAGAAATAAGGCTAGCAAAGAGATCCACGAAATACAGATGTAACTCTGTGAGATGAAATAACAGAACACTAAGCAGTTTCTCCGAAAGCTTCTTTCCAGATTTCATCTGAGGATATTTCCTTTTTCACCATAGCCCTCTATGGGCTTCCAAATATCACTTTGCCAATTCCACAAGAGCTGTCTTAGCGAAAGGCTTGTTGAGGGGAAAGCTGTAACTCTGTGAGATGATTTCACAGAACACAAAGAAGTTTCTCAGAAAGCTTCTTTGTCTTTGTTATCGGAGGATATTTCCTTTGGCCCTATAATCTTCATAGGGATCCGAAATATCTGTTCTTAGATTCCACAGAAATAAGGATAGCAAAGAGATCCACGAAATACAGATGTAACTCTGTGAGTGCAAGTCACACATCACAGAGCAGTTTCTCAGAAAGCTTCTTTCCAGATTTAATCTGAGGATATTTCCTTTTTCACCATAGCCCTCTATGGGCTTCCAAATATCACTTTGCCTATTTCACAAGAACTGTCTTAGCGAAAGGCTTCTTGAGGGGAAAGCTGTAACTCTGTGAGATGATTTCGCAGAACACAAAGAAGTTTCTCAGAAAGCTTCTTTCTCTTTGTTATCGGAGGATATTTCCTTTGGCCCTCTAGTCTTCAAAGGGATCCGAAATATCGGTTCTCAGATTCCAGAGAAATAAGGCTAGCAAAGAGATCCACGAAATACAGATGTAACTCTGTGAGTGGAAGTCACACATCACAGAGCAGTTTCTCAGAAAGCTTCTTTCCAGATTTCATCTGAGGATATTTCCTTTTTCGCCATAGCCCTCTATGGGCTTCCAAATATCACTTTGCCAATTCCACCAGAACTGCCTTACCGAAAGGCTTCTTGAAGGTAAAGCTGTAACTGTGTGAGGTGATTTCACAGAACACAAAGAAGTTTCTCAGAAAGCTTCTTTCTCTTTGTTATCGGAGGATATTTCCTTTGGCCCTATAGTCTTCAAAGGGATCCGAAATATCTGTTCTCAGATTCCACAGAAATAAGGCTAGCAAAGAGATTCACGAAATACAGATGTAACTCTGTGAGGTGAATTAACAGAACACTAAGCAGTACCTCAGAATGCTTGTTTTCGGATTTCATATGGGGATATTTCCTTTTTCACCATAGCCCTCTATGGGCTTCCAAATATCACTTTGCCAATTCCACAAGAACTGCCTAACCGAAAGGCTTCTTGAAGGGAAAGCTCTACCTCTGTGAGATGATTTCAGAGAACACAAAGAAGTTTCTCAGAAAGCTTCTTTCTCTTTGTTATCGGAGGATATTTCCTTTGGTCCTATAGTTTTCAAAGGGATCCGAAATATCTGTTCTCAGATTCCACAGAAATAAGGCTAGCAAAGAGATCCACGAAATACAGATGTAACTCTGTGAGTGCAATTCACACATCACAGAGCAGTTTCTCAGAAAGCTTCTTTCCAGATTTCATCTGAGGATATTTCCTTTTTCACCATAGCCCTCTATGGGCTTCCAAATATCACTTTGCCAATTCCACAAGAGCTGTCTTAGCGAAAGGCTTGTTGAGGGGAAAGCTGTAACTCTGTGAGATGATTTCACAGAACACAAAGAAGTTTCTCAGAAAGCTTCTTTGTCTTTGTTATCGGAGGATATTTCCTTTGGCCCTATAATCTTCATAGGGATCCGAAATATCTGTTCTTAGATTCCACAGAAATAAGGATAGCAAAGAGATCCACGAAATACAGATGTAACTCTGTGAGTGCAAGTCACACATCACAGAGCAGTTTCTCAGAAAGCTTCTTTCCAGATTTAATCTGAGGATATTTCCTTTTTCACCATAGCCCTCTATGGGCTTCCAAATATCACTTTGCCTATTTCACAAGAACTGTCTTAGCGAAAGGCTTCTTGAGGGGAAAGCTGTAACTCTGTGAGATGATTTCGCAGAACACAAAGAAGTTTCTCAGAAAGCTTCTTTCTCTTTGTTATCGGAGGATATTTCCTTTGGCCCTCTAGTCTTCAAAGGGATCCGAAATATCGGTTCTCAGATTCCAGAGAAATAAGGCTAGCAAAGAGATCCACGAAATACAGATGTAACTCTGTGAGTGGAAGTCACACATCACAGAGCAGTTTCTCAGAAAGCTTCTTTCCAGATTTCATCTGAGGATATTTCCTTTTTCGCCATAGCCCTCTATGGGCTTCCAAATATCACTTTGCCAATTCCACCAGAACTGCCTTACCGAAAGGCTTCTTGAAGGTAAAGCTGTAACTGTGTGAGGTGATTTCACAGAACACAAAGAAGTTTCTCAGAAAGCTTCTTTCTCTTTGTTATCGGAGGATATTTCCTTTGGCCCTATAGTCTTCAAAGGGATCCGAAATATCTGTTCTCAGATTCCACAGAAATAAGGCTAGCAAAGAGATTCACGAAATACAGATGTAACTCTGTGAGGTGAATTAACAGAACACTAAGCAGTACCTCAGAATGCTTGTTTTCGGATTTCATATGGGGATATTTCCTTTTTCACCATAGCCCTCTATGGGCTTCCAAATATCACTTTGCCAATTCCACAAGAACTGCCTAACCGAAAGGCTTCTTGAAGGGAAAGCTCTACCTCTGTGAGATGATTTCAGAGAACACAAAGAAGTTTCTCAGAAAGCTTCTTTCTCTTTGTTATCGGAGGATATTTCCTTTGGTCCTATAGTTTTCAAAGGGATCCGAAATATCTGTTCTCAGATTCCACAGAAATAAGGCTAGCAAAGAGATCCACGAAATACAGATGTAACTCTGTGAGTGCAATTCACACATCACAGAGCAGTTTCTCAGAAAGCTTCTTTCCAGATTTCATCTGAGGATATTTCCTTTTTCACCATAGCCCTCTATGGGCTTCCAAATATCACTTTGCCAATTCCACAAGAACTGTCTTAGCGAAAGGCTTCTTGAGGGGAAAGCTGTAATTCTGTGAGATGATTTCACAGAACACAAAGAAGTTTCTCAGAAAGCTTCTTTCTCTTTGTTATCGGAGGATATTTCCTTTGGCCCTATAGTCTTCAAAGGGATCCGAAATATCTGTTCTCAGATGCCACAGAAATAAGGCTAGCAAAGAGATCCACGAAATACAGATGTAACTCTGTGATTGCAAGTCACACATCACAGAGCAGTTTCTCAGAAAGCTTCTTTCCAGATTTCATCTGAGGTTGTTTCCTTTTTCACCATAGCCCTCTATGGGCTTCCAAATATCACTTTGCCAATTCCACAAGAACTGCCTTACCGAAAGGCTTCTTGAAGGGAAAGCTGTAACTCTGTGAGATGATTTCACAGAACACAAAGAAGTTTCTCAGAAAGCTTCTTTCTCTTTGTTATCGGAGGATATTTCCTTTGGCCCTATAGTCTTCAAAGGGATCCGAAATATCTGTTCTCAGATTCCACAGAAATAAGGCTAGAAAAGAGATCCACGAAATACAGATGTAACTCTGTGAGTGCAATTCACACATCACAGAGCAGTTTCTCAGAAAGCTTCTTTCCAGATTTCATCTGAGGATATTTCCTTTTTCACCATAGCCCTCTATGGGTTCCAAATATCACTTTGCCAATTCCACAAGAACTGTCTTAGCGAAAGGCTTCTTGAGGGGAAAGCTGTAACTCTGTGAGATGATTTCACAGAACACAAAGAAGTTTCTCAGAAAGCTTCTTTCTCTTTGTTATCGGAGGATATTTCCTTTGGCCCTATAGTCTTCAAAGGGATCCGAAATATCTGTTCTCAGATTCCACAGAAATAAGGCTAACAAAGAGATCCACAAAATATAGATGTCACTCTGTGAGTGTAAGTCACACATCACAGAGCAGTTTCTCAGAAAGCTTCTTTCCAGATTTCATTTGAGGATATTTCCTTTTTCACCATAGCCCTCTATGGGCTTTCAAATATCACTTTGCCAATTCCACAAGAACTGTCTTAGCGAAAGGCTTCTTGAAGAGAAAGCTGTAACTTTGTGAGATGATTTCACAGAACACAAAGACGTTTCTCAGAAAGCTTCTTTCTCTTTGTTATCGGAGGATATTTCCTTTGGCCCTATAGTCTTCAAAGGGATCCGAAATATCTGTTCTCAGATTCCACAGAAATAAGGCTAGCAAAGAGATCCACGAAATACAGATGTAACTCTGTGAGATGAAATAACAGAACACTAAGCAGTTTCTCCGAAAGCTTCTTTCCAGATTTCATCTGAGGATATTTCCTTTTTCACCATAGCCCTCTATGGGCTTCCAAATATCACTTTGCCAATTCCACAAGAGCTGTCTTAGCGAAAGGCTTGTTGAGGGGAAAGCTGTAACTCTGTGAGATGATTTCACAGAACACAAAGAAGTTTCTCAGAAAGCTTCTTTGTCTTTGTTATCGGAGGATATTTCCTTTGGCCCTATAATCTTCATAGGGATCCGAAATATCTGTTCTTAGATTCCACAGAAATAAGGAAAGCAAAGAGATCCACGAAATACAGATGTAACTCTGTGAGTGCAAGTCACACATCACAGAGCAGTTTCTCAGAAAGCTTCTTTCCAGATTTAATCTGAGGATATTTCCTTTTTCACCATAGCCCTCTATGGGCTTCCAAATATCACTTTGCCTATTTCACAAGAACTGTCTTACCGAAAAGCTTCTTGAGGGGAAAGCTGTAACTCTGTGAGATGATTTCGCAGAACACAAAGAAGTTTCTCAGAAAGCTTCTTTCTCTTTGTTATCGGAGGATATTTCCTTTGGCCCTATAGTCTTCAAAGGGATCCCAAATATCGGTTCTCAGATTCCACAGAAATAAGGCTAGCAAAGAGATCCACGAAATACAGATGTAACTCTGTGAGTGGAAGTCACACATCACAGAGCAGTTTCTCAGAAAGCTTCTTTCCAGATTTCATCTGAGCATATTTCCTTTTTCACCCTAGCCCTCTATGGGCTTCCAAATATCACTTTTCCAATTCCACAAGAACTGCCTTACCGAAAGGCTTCTTGAAGAGAAAGCTGTAACTCTGTGAGATGATTTCACAGAACACAAAGAACTTTCTCAGAAAGCTTCTTTCTCTTTGTTATCGGAGGATATTTCCTTTGGCCCTATATCTTCAAAGGAATCCGAAATATCTGTTCTCAGATTCCACAGAAATAAGGATAGCAAATTGATCCACGAAATACAGATGTAACTCTGTGAGTGGAAGTCACACATCACAGAGCAGTTTCTCAGAAAGCTTCTTTCCAGATTTCATCTGAGGATATTTCCTTTTTCGCCATAGCCCTCTATGGGCTTCCAAATATCACTTTGCCAATTCCACCAGAACTGCCTTACCGAAAGGCTTCTTGAAGGTAAAGCTGTAACTGTGTGAGGTGATTTCACAGAACACAAAGAAGTTTCTCAGAAAGCTTCTTTCTCTTTGTTATCGGAGGATATTTCCTTTGGCCCTATAGTCTTCAAAGGGATCCGAAATATCTGTTCTCAGATTCCACAGAAATAAGGCTAGCAAAGAGATTCACGAAATACTGATGTAACTCTGTGAGGTGAATTAACAGAACACTAAGCAGTACCTCAGAAAGCTTGTTTTCGTATTTCATATGGGGATATTTCCTTTTTCACCATAGCCCTCTATGGGCTTCCAAATATCACTTTGCCAATTCCACAAGAACTGCCTAACCGAAAGGCTTCTTGAAGGGAAAGCTGTAACTCTGTGAGATGATTTCAGAGAACACAAAGAAGTTTCTCAGAAAGCTTCTTTCTCTTTGTTATCGGAGGATATTTCCTTTGGTCCTATAGTTTTCAAAGGGATCCGAAATATCTGTTCTCAGATTCCACAGAAATAAGGCTAGCAAAGAGATCCACGAAATACAGATGTAACTCTGTGAGTGCAATTCACACATCACAGAGCAGTTTCTCAGAAAGCTTCTTTCCAGATTTCATCTGAGGATATTTCCTTTTTCACCATAGCCCTCTATGGGCTTCCAAATATCACTTTGCCAATTCCACAAGAACTGTCTTAGCGAAAGGCTTCTTGAGGGGAAAGCTGTAATTCTGTGAGATGATTTCACAGAACACAAAGAAGTTTCTCAGAAAGCTTCTTTCTCTTTGTTATCGGAGGATATTTCCTTTGGCCCTATAGTCCTCAAAGGGATCCGAAATATCTGTTCTCAGATTCCACAGAAATAAGGCTAGCAAAGAGATCCACGAAATACAGATGTAACTCTGTGATTGCAAGTCACACATCACAGAGCAGTTTCTCAGAAATCTTCTTTCCAGATTTCATCTGAGGTTGTTTCCTTTTTCACCATAGCCCTCTATGGGCTTCCAAATATCACTTTGCCAATTCCACTAGAACTGCCTTACCGAAAGGCTTCTTGAAGGGAAAGCTGTAACTCTGTGAGATGATTTCACAGAACACAAAGAAGTTTCTCAGAAAGCTTCTTTCTCTTTGTTATCGGAGGATATTTCCTTTGGCCCTATAGTCTTCAAAGGGATCCGAAATATCTGTTCTCAGATTCCACAGAAATAAGGCTAGCAAAGAGATCCACGAAATACAGATGTAACTCTGTGAGTGCAATTCACACATCACAGAGCAGTTTCTCAGAAAGCTTCTTTCCAGATTTCATCTGAGGATATTTCCTTTTTCACCATAGCCCTCTATGGGCTTCCAAATATCACTTTGCCAATTCCACAAGAACTGTCTTAGCGAAAGGCTTCTTGAGGGGAAAGCTGTAACTCTGTGAGATGATTTCACAGAACACAAAGAAGTTTCTCAGAAAGCTTCTTTCTCTTTGTTATCGGAGGATATTTCCTTTGGCCCTATAGTCTTCAAAGGGATCCGAAATATCTGTTCTCAGATTCCACAGAAACAAGGCTAACAAAGAGATCCACGAAATACAGATGTCACTCTGTGAGTGTTAGTCACACATCACAGAGCAGTTTCTCAGAAAGCTTCTTTCCAGATTTCATTTGAGGATATTTCCTTTTTCACCATAGCCCTCTATAGGCTTTCAAATATCACTTTGCCAATTCCACAAGAACTGTCTTAGCGAAAGGCTTCTTGAAGAGAAAGCTGTAACTTTGTGAGATGATTTCACAGAACACAAAGACGTTTCTCAGAAAGCTTCTTTCTCTTTGTTATCGGAGGATATTTCCTTTGGCCCTATAGTCTTCAAAGGGATCCGAAATATCTGTTCTCAGATTCCACAGAAATAAGGCTAGCAAAGAGATCCACGAAATACAGATGTAACTCTGTGAGATGAAATAACAGAACACTAAGCAGTTTCTCCGAAAGCTTCTTTCCAGATTTCATCTGAGGATATTTCCTTTTTCACCATAGCCCTCTATGGGCTTCCAAATATCACTTTGCCAATTCCACAAGAGCTGTGTTAGCGAAAGGCTTGTTGAGGGGAAAGCTGTAACTCTGTGAGATGATTTCACAGAACACAAAGACGTTTCTCAGAAAGCTTCTTTGTCTTTGTTATCGGAGGATATTTCCTTTGGCCCTATAATCTTCATAGGGATCCGAAATATCTGTTCTTAGATTCCACAGAAATAAGGATAGCAAAGAGATCCACGAAATACAGATGTAACTCTGTGAGTGCAAGTCACACATCACAGAGCAGTTTCTCAGAAAGCTTCTTTCCAGATTTAATCTGAGGATATTTCCTTTTTCACCATAGCCCTCTATGGGCTTCCAAATATCACTTTGCCTATTTCACAAGAACTGTCTTAGCGAAAGGCTTCTTGAGGGGAAAGCTGTAACTCTGTGAGATGATTTCGCAGAACACAAAGAAGTTTCTCAGAAAGCTTCTTTCTCTTTGTTATCGGAGGATATTTCCTTTGGCCCTCTAGTCTTCAAAGGGATCCGAAATATCGGTTCTCAGATTCCAGAGAAATAAGGCTAGCAAAGAGATCCACGAAATACAGATGTAACTCTGTGAGTGGAAGTCACACATCACAGAGCAGTTTCTCAGAAAGCTTCTTTCCAGATTTCATCTGAGGATATTTCCTTTTTCGCCATAGCCCTCTATGGGCTTCCAAATATCACTTTGCCAATTCCACCAGAACTGCCTTACCGAAAGGCTTCTTGAAGGTAAAGCTGTAACTGTGTGAGGTGATTTCACAGAACACAAAGAAGTTTCTCAGAAAGCTTCTTTCTCTTTGTTATCGGAGGATATTTCCTTTGGCCCTATAGTCTTCAAAGGGATCCGAAATATCTGTTCTCAGATTCCACAGAAATAAGGCTAGCAAAGAGATTCACGAAATACAGATGTAACTCTGTGAGGTGAATTAACAGAACACTAAGCAGTACCTCAGAATGCTTGTTTTCGGATTTCATATGGGGATATTTCCTTTTTCACCATAGCCCTCTATGGGCTTCCAAATATCACTTTGCCAATTCCACAAGAACTGCCTAACCGAAAGGCTTCTTGAAGGGAAAGCTCTACCTCTGTGAGATGATTTCAGAGAACACAAAGAAGTTTCTCAGAAAGCTTCTTTCTCTTTGTTATCGGAGGATATTTCCTTTGGTCCTATAGTTTTCAAAGGGATCCGAAATATCTGTTCTCAGATTCCACAGAAATAAGGCTAGCAAAGAGATCCACGAAATACAGATGTAACTCTGTGAGTGCAATTCACACATCACAGAGCAGTTTCTCAGAAAGCTTCTTTCCAGATTTCATCTGAGGATATTTCCTTTTTCACCATAGCCCTCTATGGGCTTCCAAATATCACTTTGCCAATTCCACAAGAACTGTCTTAGCGAAAGGCTTCTTGAGGGGAAAGCTGTAATTCTGTGAGATGATTTCACAGAACACAAAGAAGTTTCTCAGAAAGCTTCTTTCTCTTTGTTATCGGAGGATATTTCCTTTGGCCCTATAGTCTTCAAAGGGATCCGAAATATCTGTTCTCAGATTCCACAGAAATAAGGCTAGCAAAGAGATCCACGAAATACAGATGTAACTCTGTGATTGCAAGTCACACATCACAGAGCAGTTTCTCAGAAAGCTTCTTTCCAGATTTCATCTGAGGTTGTTTCCTTTTTCACCATAGCCCTCTATGGGCTTCCAAATATCACTTTGCCAATTCCACAAGAACTGCCTTACCGAAAGGCTTCTTGAAGGGAAAGCTGTAACTCTGTGAGATGATTTCACAGAACACAAAGAAGTTTCTCAGAAAGCTTCTTTCTCTTTGTTATCGGAGAATATTTCCTTTGGCCCTATAGTCTTCAAAGGGATCCGAAATATCTGTTCTCAGATTCCACAGAAATAAGGCTAGAAAAGAGATCCACGAAATACAGATGTAACTCTGTGAGTGCAATTCACACATCACAGAGCAGTTTCTCAGAAAGCTTCTTTCCAGATTTCATCTGAGGATATTTCCTTTTTCACCATAGCCCTCTATGGGTTCCAAATATCACTTTGCCAATTCCACAAGAACTGTCTTAGCGAAAGGCTTCTTGAGGGGAAAGCTGTAACTCTGTGAGATGATTTCACAGAACACAAAGAAGTTTCTCAGAAAGCTTCTTTCTCTTTGTTATCGGAGGATATTTCCTTTGGCCCTATAGTCTTCAAAGGGATCCGAAATATCTGTTCTCAGATTCCACAGAAATAAGGCTAACAAAGAGATCCACAAAATATAGATGTCACTCTGTGAGTGTAAGTCACACATCACAGAGCAGTTTCTCAGAAAGCTTCTTTCCAGATTTCATTTGAGGATATTTCCTTTTTCACCATAGCCCTCTATGGGCTTTCAAATATCACTTTGCCAATTCCACAAGAACTGTCTTAGCGAAAGGCTTCTTGAAGAGAAAGCTGTAACTTTGTGAGATGATTTCACAGAACACAAAGACGTTTCTCAGAAAGCTTCTTTCTCTTTGTTATCGGAGGATATTTCCTTTGGCCCTATAGTCTTCAAAGGGATCCGAAATATCTGTTCTCAGATTCCACAGAAATAAGGCTAGCAAAGAGATCCACGAAATACAGATGTAACTCTGTGAGATGAAATAACAGAAAACTAAGCAGTTTCTCCGAAAGCTTCTTTCCAGATTTCATCTGAGGATATTTCCTTTTTCACCATAGCCCTCTATGGGCTTCCAAATATCACTTTGCCAATTCCACAAGAGCTGTCTTAGCGAAAGGCTTGTTGAGGGGAAAGCTGTAACTCTGTGAGATGATTTCACAGAACACAAAGAAGTTTCTCAGAAAGCTTCTTTGTCTTTGTTATCGGAGGATATTTCCTTTGGCCCTATAATCTTCATAGGGATCCGAAATATCTGTTCTTAGATTCCACAGAAATAAGGATAGCAAAGAGATCCACGAAATACAGATGTAACTCTGTGAGTGCAAGTCACACATCACAGAGCAGTTTCTCAGAAAGCTTCTTTCCAGATTTAATCTGAGGATATTTCCTTTTTCACCATAGCCCTCTATGGGCTTCCAAATATCACTTTGCCTATTTCACAAGAACTGTCTTAGCGAAAAGCTTCTTGAGGGGAAAGCTGTAACTCTGTGAGATGATTTCGCAGAACACAAAGAAGTTTCTCAGAAAGCTTCTTTCTCTTTGTTATCGGAGGATATTTCCTTTGGCCCTCTAGTCTTCAAAGGGATCCGAAATATCGGTTCTCAGATTCCACAGAAATAAGGCTAGCAAAGAGATCCACGAAATACAGATGTAACTCTGTGAGTGGAAGTCACACATCACAGAGCAGTTTCTCAGAAAGCTTCTTTCCAGATTTCATCTGAGCATATTTCCTTTTTCACCCTAGCCCTCTATGGGCTTCCAAATATCACTTTTCCAATTCCACAAGAACTGCCTTACCGAAAGGCTTCTTGAAGAGAAAGCTGTAACTCTGTGAGATGATTTCACAGAACACAAAGAACTTTCTCAGAAAGCTTCTTTCTCTTTGTTATCGGAGGATATTTCCTTTGGCCCTATATCTTCAAAGGAATCCGAAATATCTGTTCTCAGATTCCACAGAAATAAGGATAGCAAATTGATCCACGAAATACAGATGTAACTCTGTGAGTGGAAGTCACACATCACAGAGCAGTTTCTCAGAAAGCTTCTTTCCAGATTTCATCTGAGGATATATCCTTTTTCGCCATAGCCCTCTATGGGCTTCCAAATATCACTTTGCCAATTCCACCAGAACTGCCTTACCGAAAGGCTTCTTGAAGGTAAAGCTGTAACTGTGTGAGGTGATTTCACAGAACACAAAGAAGTTTCTCAGAAAGCTTCTTTCTCTTTGTTATCGGAGGATATTTCCTTTGGCCCTATAGTCTTCAAAGGGATCCGAAATATCTGTTCTCAGATTCCACAGAAATAAGGCTAGCAAAGAGATTCACGAAATACAGATGTAACTCTGTGAGGTGAATTAACAGAACACTAAGCAGTACCTCAGAAAGCTTGTTTTCGTATTTCATATGGGGATATTTCCTTTTTCACCATAGCCCTCTATGGGCTTCCAAATATCACTTTGCCAATTCCACAAGAACTGCCTAACCGAAAGGCTTCTTGAAGGGAAAGCTGTAACTCTGTGAGATGATTTCAGAGAACACAAAGAAGTTTCTCAGAAAGCTTCTTTCTCTTTGTTATCGGAGGATATTTCCTTTGGTCCTATAGTTTTCAAAGGGATCCGAAATATCTGTTCTCAGATTCCACAGAAATAAGGCTAGCAAAGAGATCCACGAAATACAGATGTAACTCTGTGAGTGCAATTCACACATCACAGAGCAGTTTCTCAGAAAGCTTCTTTCCAGATTTCATCTGAGGATATTTCCTTTTTCACCATAGCCCTCTATGGGCTTCCAAATATCACTTTGCCAATTCCACAAGAACTGTCTTAGCGAAAGGCTTCTTGAGGGGAAAGCTGTAATTCTGTGAGATGATTTCACAGAACACAAAGAAGTTTCTCAGAAAGCTTCTTTCTCTTTGTTATCGGAGGATATTTCCTTTGGCCCTATAGTCTTCAAAGGGATCCGAAATATCTGTTCTCAGATTCCACAGAAATAAGGCTAGCAAAGAGATCCACGAAATACAGATGTAACTCTGTGATTGCAAGTCACACATCACAGAGCAGTTTCTCAGAAATCTTCTTTCCAGATTTCATCTGAGGTTGTTTCCTTTTTCACCATAGCCCTCTATGGGCTTCCAAATATCACTTTGCCAATTCCACTAGAACTGCCTTACCGAAAGGCTTCTTGAAGGGAAAGCTGTAACTCTGTGAGATGATTTCACAGAACACAAAGAAGTTTCTCAGAAAGCTTCTTTCTCTTTGTTATCGGAGGATATTTCCTTTGGCCCTATAGTCTTCAAAGGGATCCGAAATATCTGTTCTCAGATTCCACAGAAATAAGGCTAGCAAAGAGATCCACGAAATACAGATGTAACTCTGTGAGTGCAATTCACACATCACAGAGCAGTTTCTCAGAAAGCTTCTTTCCAGATTTCATCTGAGGATATTTCCTTTTTCACCATAGCCCTCTATGGGCTTCCAAATATCACTTTGCCAATTCCACAAGAACTGTCTTAGCGAAAGGCTTCTTGAGGGGAAAGCTGTAACTCTGTGAGATGATTTCACAGAACACAAAGAAGTTTCTCAGAAAGCTTCTTTCTCTTTGTTATCGGAGGATATTTCCTTTGGCCCTATAGTCTTCAAAGGGATCCGAAATATCTGTTCTCAGATTCCACAGAAACAAGGCTAACAAAGAGATCCACGAAATACAGATGTCACTCTGTGAGTGTAAGTCACACATCACAGAGCAGTTTCTCAGAAAGCTTCTTTCCAGATTTCATTTGAGGATATTTCCTTTTTCACCATAGCCCTCTATGGGCTTTCAAATATCACTTTGCCAATTCCACAAGAACTGTCTTAGCGAAAGGCTTCTTGAAGAGAAAGCTGTAACTTTGTGAGATGATTTCACAGAACACAAAGACGTTTCTCAGAAAGCTTCTTTCTCTTTGTTATCGGAGGATATTTCCTTTGGCCCTATAGTCTTCAAAGGGATCCGAAATATCTGTTCTCAGATTCCACAGAAATAAGGCTAGCAAAGAGATCCACGAAATACAGATGTAACTCTGTGAGATGAAATAACAGAACACTCAGCAGTTTCTCCGAAAGCTTCTTTCCAGATTTCATCTGAGGATATTTCCTTTTTCACCATAGCCCTCTATGGGCTTCCAAATATCACTTTGCCAATTCCACAAGAGCTGTGTTAGCGAAAGGCTTGTTGAGGGGAAAGCTGTAACTCTGTGAGATGATTTCACAGAACACAAAGACGTTTCTCAGAAAGCTTCTTTGTCTTTGTTATCGGAGGATATTTCCTTTGGCCCTATAATCTTCATAGGGATCCGAAATATCTGTTCTTAGATTCCACAGAAATAAGGATAGCAAAGAGATCCACGAAATACAGATGTAACTCTGTGAGTGCAAGTCACACATCACAGAGCAGTTTCTCAGAAAGCTTCTTTCTCTTTGTTATCGGAGGATATTTCCTTTGGCCCTATAGTCTTCAAAGGGATCCGAAATATCTGTTCTCAGATTCCACAGAAATAAGGCTAGCAAAGAGATCCACGAAATACAGGTGTAACTCTGTGAGATGAATTAACAGAACACTAAGCAGTTTCTCCGAAATCTTCTTTCCAGATTTCTTCTGGGGATTTTTCCTTTTTCACCATAGCCCTCTATGGGCTTCCAAATATCACTTTGCCAATTGCACAAGAACTGCCTAACTGAAAGCCTTCTTGAAGGGAAAGCTCTAACTCTGTGAGATGATTTCAGAGTACACAAAGAAGTTTCTCAGAAAGCTTCTTTCTCTTTGTTATCGGAGGATATTTCCTTTGGTCCTATAGTTTTCAAAAGGATCCGAAATATCTGTTCTCAGATTCCACAGAAATAAGGCTAGCAAAGAGATCCACGAAATACAGATGTAACTCTGTGAGATGAAATAACAGAACACTAAGCAGTTTCTCCGAAAGCTTCTTTCCAGATTTCACCTGAGGATATTTCCTTTTTCACCATAGCCCTCTATGGGCTTCCAAATATCACTTTGCCAATTCCACAAGAGCTGTCTTAGCGAAAGGCTTGTTGAGGGGAAAGCTGTAACTCTGTGAGATGATTTCACAGAACACAAAGACGTTTCTCAGAAAGCTTCTTTGTCTTTGTTATCGGAGGATATTTCCTTTGGCCCTATAGTCTTCATAGGGATCCGAAATATCTGTTCTCAGATTCCACGGAAATAAGGATATCAAAGAGATCCACGAAATACAGATGTAAATCTGTGAGTGCAAGTCACACATCACAGAGAATTTTCTCAGAAAGCTTCTTTACAGGTTTGATCTGAGGATATTTCCTTTTTCACCATAGCCCTCTAGGGCTTCCAATTATCACTTTGCCAATTCCACAAGAACTGCCTTACCGAAAGGCTTCTTGAAGGGAAAGCTGTAACTGTGTGAGGTGATTTCACAGAACACAAAGAAGTTTCTCAGAAAGCTTCTTTCTCTTTGTTATCGGAGGATATTTCCTTTGGCGCTAAGTCTTCAAAGGGATCCGAAATATCAGTTCTCAGATTCCACAGAAATAAGGCTAGCAAAGAGATCCACGAAATACAGATGTAACTCTGTGAGTGGAAGTCACACAACACAGAGCAGTTTCTCAGAAAGCTTCTTTCCAGATTTCATCTGAGGATATTTCCTTTTTCACCATAGCCCTCTATGGGCTTCCAAATATCACTTTGCCAATTCCACAAGAACTGTCTTAGCGAAAGGCTTCTTGAGGGGAAAGCTTAACTCTGTGAGATGATTTCACAGAACACAAAGAAGTTTCTCAGAAAGCTTCTTTCTCTTTGTTATCGGAGGATATTTCCTTTGGCCCTATAGTCTTCAAAGGGATCCGAAATATCTGTTCTCAGATTCCACAGAAATAAGGCTAGCAAAGAGATCCACGAAATACAGATGTAACTCTGTGAGATGAATTAACAGAACACTAAGCAGTTTCTCCGAAATCTTCTTTCCAGATTTCTTCTGGGGATTTTTCCTTTTTCACCATAGCCCTCTATGGGCTTCCAAATATCACTTTGCCAATTGCACAAGAACTGCCTAACTGAAAGCCTTCTTGAAGGGAAAGCTCTAACTCTGTGAGATGATTTCAGAGTACACAAAGAAGTTTCTCAGAAAGCTTCTTTCTCTTTGTTATCGGAGGATATTTCCTTTTTCCTATAGTTTTCAAAAGGATCCGAAATATCTGTTCTCAGATTCCACAGAAATAAGGCTAGCAAAGAGATCCACGAAATACAGATGTAACTCTGTGAGTGCAATTCACACATCACAGAGCAGTTTCTCAGAAAGCTTCTTTCCAGATTTCATCTGAGGATATTTCCTTTTTCACCATAGCCCTCTATGGGCTTCCAAATATCACTTTGCCAATTCCACAAGAGCTGTCTTAGTGAAAGGATTGTGAGGGGAAAGCTGTAACTCTGTGAGATGATTTCACAGAACACAAAGACGTTTCTCAAAAAGCTTCTTTCTCTATCTTATCGGAGGATATTTCCTTTGGCCCTATAGTCTTCAAAGGGATCCGAATTATCTGTTATCAGATTCCACAGAAATAAGGCTAGCAAGAGATCCACGAAATACAGATGTAACTCTGTGAGTGCAAGTCTCACATCACAGAGAATTTTCTCAGAAAGCTTCTTTCCAGGTTTCATCTGAGGATATTTCCTTTTTCACCATAGCCCTCTATGGGCTTCCAAATATCACTTTGCCAATTCCACAAGAGCTGTCTTAGCGAAAGGCTTGTTGAGGGGAAAGCTGTAACTCTGTGAGATGATTTCACAGAACACAAAGAAGTTTCTCAGAAAGCTTCTTTGTCTTTGTTATCGGAGGATATTTCCTTTGGCCCTATAATCTTCATAGGGATCCGAAATATCTGTTCTTAGATTCCACAGAAATAAGGATAGCAAAGAGATCCACGAAATACAGATGTAACTCTGTGAGTGCAAGTCACACATCACAGAGCAGTTTCTCAGAAAGCTTCTTTCCAGATTTAATCTGAGGATATTTCCTTTTTCACCATAGCCCTCTATGGGCTTCCAAATATCACTTTGCCTATTTCACAAGAACTGTCTTAGGGAAAAGCTTCTTGAGGGGAAAGCTGTAACTCTGTGAGATGATTTCGCAGAACACAAAGAAGTTTCTCAGAAAGCTTCTTTCTCTTTGTTATCGGAGGATATTTCCTTTGGCCCTCTAGTCTTCAAAGGGATCCGAAATATCGGTTCTCAGATTCCACAGAAATAAGGCTAGCAAAGAGATCCACGAAATACAGATGTAACTCTGTGAGTGGAAGTCACACATCACAGAGCAGTTTCTCAGAAAGCTTCTTTCCAGATTTCATCTGAGCATATTTCCTTTTTCACCCTAGCCCTCTATGGGCTTCCAAATATCACTTTTCCAATTCCACAAGAACTGCCTTACCGAAAGGCTTCTTGAAGAGAAAGCTGTAACTCTGTGAGATGATTTCACAGAACACAAAGAACTTTCTCAGAAAGCTTCTTTCTCTTTGTTATCGGAGGATATTTCCTTTGGCCCTATATCTTCAAAGGAATCCGAAATATCTGTTCTCAGATTCCACAGAAATAAGGATAGCAAATTGATCCACGAAATACAGATGTAACTCTGTGAGTGGAAGTCACACATCACAGAGCAGTTTCTCAGAAAGCTTCTTTCCAGATTTCATCTGAGGATATTTCCTTTTTCGCCATAGCCCTCTATGGGCTTCCAAATATCACTTTGCCAATTCCACCAGAACTGCCTTACCGAAAGGCTTCTTGAAGGTAAAGCTGTAACTGTGTGAGGTGATTTCACAGAACACAAAGAAGTTTCTCAGAAAGCTTCTTTCTCTTTGTTATCGGAGGATATTTCCTTTGGCCCTATAGTCTTCAAAGGGATCCGAAATATCTGTTCTCAGATTCCACAGAAATAAGGCTAGCAAAGAGATTCACGAAATACAGATGTAACTCTGTGAGGTGAATTAACAGAACACTAAGCAGTACCTCAGAAAGCTTGTTTTCGTATTTCATATGGGGATATTTCCTTTTTCACCATAGCCCTCTATGGGCTTCCAAATATCACTTTGCCAATTCCACAAGAACTGCCTAACCGAAAGGCTTCTTGAAGGGAAAGCTGTAACTCTGTGAGATGATTTCAGAGAACACAAAGAAGTTTCTCAGAAAGCTTCTTTCTCTTTGTTATCGGAGGATATTTCCTTTGGTCCTATAGTTTTCAAAGGGATCCGAAATATCTGTTCTCAGATTCCACAGAAATAAGGCTAGCAAAGAGATCCACGAAATACAGATGTAACTCTGTGAGTGCAATTCACACATCACAGAGCAGTTTCTCAGAAAGCTTCTTTCCAGATTTCATCTGAGGATATTTCCTTTTTCACCATAGCCCTCTATGGGCTTCCAAATATCACTTTGCCAATTCCACAAGAACTGTCTTAGCGAAAGGCTTCTTGAGGGGAAAGCTGTAATTCTGTGAGATGATTTCACAGAACACAAAGAAGTTTCTCAGAAAGCTTCTTTCTCTTTGTTATCGGAGGATATTTCCTTTGGCCCTATAGTCTTCAAAGGGATCCGAAATATCTGTTCTCAGATTCCACAGAAATAAGGCTAGCAAAGAGATCCACGAAATACAGATGTAACTCTGTGAGTGCAATTCACACATCACAGAGCAGTTTCTCAGAAATCTTCTTTCCAGATTTCATCTGAGGATATTTCCTTTTTCACCATAGCCCTCTATGGGCTTCCAAATATCACTTTGCCAATTCCACAAGAACTGTCTTAGCGAAAGGCTTCTTGAGGGGAAAGCTGTAACTCTGTGAGATGATTTCACAGAACACAAAGAAGTTTCTCAGAAAGCTTCTTTCTCTTTGTTATCGGAGGATATTTCCTTTGGCCCTATAGTCTTCAAAGGGATCCGAAATATCTGTTCTCAGATTCCACAGAAACAAGGCTAACAAAGAGATCCACGAAATACAGATGTCACTCTGTGAGTGTAAGTCACACATCACAGAGCAGTTTCTCAGAAAGCTTCTTTCCAGATTTCATTTGAGGATATTTCCTTTATCACCATAGCCCTCTATGGGCTTTCAAATATCACTTTGCCAATTCCACAAGAACTGTCTTAGCGAAAGGCTTCTTGAAGAGAAAGCTGTAACTCTGTGAGATGATTTCACAGAACACAAAGACGTTTCTCAGAAAGCTTCTTTCTCTTTGTTATCGGAGGATATTTCCTTTGGCCCTATAGTCTTCAAAGGGATCCGAAATATCTGTTCTCAGATTCCACAGAAATAAGGCTAGCAAAGAGATCCACGAAATACAGATGTAACTCTGTGAGATGAAATAACAGAACACTAAGCAGTTTCTCCGAAAGCTTCTTTCCAGATTTCATCTGAGGATATTTCCTTTTTCACCATAGCCCTCTATGGGCTTCCAAATATCACTTTGCCAATTCCACAAGAGCTGTGTTAGCGAAAGGCTTGTTGAGGGGAAAGCTGTAACTCTGTGAGATGATTTCACAGAACACAAAGACGTTTCTCAGAAAGCTTCTTTGTCTTTGTTATCGGAGGATATTTCCTTTGGCCCTATAATCTTCATAGGGATCCGAAATATCTGTTCTTAGATTCCACAGAAATAAGGATAGCAAAGAGATCCACGAAATACAGATGTAACTCTGTGAGTGCAAGTCACACATCACAGAGCAGTTTCTCAGAAAGCTTCTTTCCAGATTTAATCTGAGGATATTTCCTTTTTCACCATAGCCCTCTAAGGGCTTCCAAATATCACTTTGCCTATTTCACAAGAACTGTCTTAGCGAAAGGCTTCTTGAGGGGAAAGCTGTAACTCTGTGAGATGATTTCGCAGAACACAAAGAAGTTTCTCAGAAAGCTTCTTTCTCTTTGTTATCGGAGGATATTTCCTTTGGCCCTATAGTCTTCAAAGGGATCCGAATTATCTGTTCTCAGATTCCACAGAAATAAGGCTAGCAAAGATATCCACGAAATACAGATGTAACTCTGTGAGTGCAATTCACACATCACAGAGCAGTTTCTCAGAAAGCTTCTTTCCAGATTTGATCTGAGGATATTTCCTTTTTCACCATAGCCCTCTATGGGCTTCCAAATATCACTTTGCCAATTCCACAAGAACTGTCTTAGCGAAAGGCTTCTTGAGGGGAAAGCTGTAATTCTGTGAGATGATTTCTCAGAACACAAAGAAGTTTCTCAGAAAGCTTCTTTCTCTTTGTTATCGGAGGATATTTCCTTTGGCCCTATAGTCTTCAAAGGGATCCGAAATATCTGTTCTCAGATTCCACAGAAATAAGGCTAGCAAAGAGATCCACGAAATACAGATGTAACTCTGTGATTGCAAGTCACACATCACAGAGCAGTTTCTCAGAAATCTTCTTTCCAGATTTCATCTGAGGTTGTTTCCTTTTTCACCATAGCCCTCTATGGGCTTCCAAATATCACTTTGCCAATTCCACAAGAACTGCCTTACCGAAAGGCTTCTTGAAGGGAAAGCTGTAACTCTGTGAGATGATTTCACAGAACACAAAGAAGTTTCTCAGAAAGCTTCTTGCTCTTTGTTATCGGAGGATATTTCCTTTGGCCCTATAGTCTTCAAAGGGATCCGAAATATCTGTTCTCAGATTCCACAGAAATAAGGCTAGCAAAGAGATCCACGAAATACAGATGTAACTCTGTGAGTGCAATTCACACATCACAGAGCAGTTTCTCAGAAAGCTTCTTTCCAGATTTCATCTGAGGATATTTCCTTTTTCACCATAGCCCTCTATGGGCTTCCAAATATCACTTTGCCAATTCCACAAGAACTGTCTTAGCGAAAGGCTTCTTGAGGGGAAAGCTGTAACTCTGTGAGATGATTTCACAGAACACAAAGAAGTTTCTCAGAAAGCTTCTTTCTCTTTGTTATCGGAGGATATTTCCTTTGGCCCTATAGTCTTCAAAGGGATCCGAAATATCTGTTCTCAGATTCCACAGAAATAAGGCTAGCAAAGAGATCCACGAAATACAGATGTAACTCTGTGAGATGAAATAACAGAACACTCAGCAGTTTCTCCGAAAGCTTCTTTCCAGATTTCATCTGAGGATATTTCCTTTTTCACCATAGCCCTCTATGGGCTTCCAAATATCACTTTGCCAATTCCACAAGAGCTGTGTTAGCGAAAGGCTTGTTGAGGGGAAAGCTGTAACTCTGTGAGATGATTTCACAGAACACAAAGACGTTTCTCAGAAAGCTTCTTTGTCTTTGTTATCGGAGGATATTTCCTTTGGCCCTATAATCTTCATAGGGATCCGAAATATCTGTTCTTAGATTCCACAGAAATAAGGATAGCAAAGAGATCCACGAAATACAGATGTAACTCTGTGAGTGCAAGTCACACATCACAGAGCAGTTTCTCAGAAAGCTTCTTTCTCTTTGTTATCGGAGGATATTTCCTTTGGCCCTATAGTCTTCAAAGGGATCCGAAATATCTGTTCTCAGATTCCACAGAAATAAGGCTAGCAAAGAGATCCACGAAATACAGGTGTAACTCTGTGAGATGAATTAACAGAACACTAAGCAGTTTCTCCGAAATCTTCTTTCCAGATTTCTTCTGGGGATTTTTCCTTTTTCACCATAGCCCTCTATGGGCTTCCAAATATCACTTTGCCAATTGCACAAGAACTGCCTAACTGAAAGCCTTCTTGAAGGGAAAGCTCTAACTCTGTGAGATGATTTCAGAGTACACAAAGAAGTTTCTCAGAAAGCTTCTTTCTCTTTGTTATCGGAGGATATTTCCTTTGGTCCTATAGTTTTCAAAAGGATCCGAAATATCTGTTCTCAGATTCCACAGAAATAAGGCTAGCAAAGAGATCCACGAAATACAGATGTAACTCTGTGAGATGAAATAACAGAACACTAAGCAGTTTCTCCGAAAGCTTCTTTCCAGATTTCACCTGAGGATATTTCCTTTTTCACCATAGCCCTCTATGGGCTTCCAAATATCACTTTGCCAATTCCACAAGAGCTGTCTTAGCGAAAGGCTTGTTGAGGGGAAAGCTGTAACTCTGTGAGATGATTTCACAGAACACAAAGACGTTTCTCAGAAAGCTTCTTTGTCTTTGTTATCGGAGGATATTTCCTTTGGCCCTATAGTCTTCATAGGGATCCGAAATATCTGTTCTCAGATTCCACGGAAATAAGGATATCAAAGAGATCCACGAAATACAGATGTAAATCTGTGAGTGCAAGTCACACATCACAGAGAATTTTCTCAGAAAGCTTCTTTACAGGTTTGATCTGAGGATATTTCCTTTTTCACCATAGCCCTCTAGGGCTTCCAATTATCACTTTGCCAATTCCACAAGAACTGCCTTACCGAAAGGCTTCTTGAAGGGAAAGCTGTAACTGTGTGAGGTGATTTCACAGAACACAAAGAAGTTTCTCAGAAAGCTTCTTTCTCTTTGTTATCGGAGGATATTTCCTTTGGCGCTAAGTCTTCAAAGGGATCCGAAATATCAGTTCTCAGATTCCACAGAAATAAGGCTAGCAAAGAGATCCACGAAATACAGATGTAACTCTGTGAGTGGAAGTCACACAACACAGAGCAGTTTCTCAGAAAGCTTCTTTCCAGATTTCATCTGAGGATATTTCCTTTTTCACCATAGCCCTCTATGGGCTTCCAAATATCACTTTGCCAATTCCACAAGAACTGTCTTAGCGAAAGGCTTCTTGAGGGGAAAGCTTAACTCTGTGAGATGATTTCACAGAACACAAAGAAGTTTCTCAGAAAGCTTCTTTCTCTTTGTTATCGGAGGATATTTCCTTTGGCCCTATAGTCTTCAAAGGGATCCGAAATATCTGTTCTCAGATTCCACAGAAATAAGGCTAGCAAAGAGATCCACGAAATACAGATGTAACTCTGTGAGATGAATTAACAGAACACTAAGCAGTTTCTCCGAAATCTTCTTTCCAGATTTCTTCTGGGGATTTTTCCTTTTTCACCATAGCCCTCTATGGGCTTCCAAATATCACTTTGCCAATTGCACAAGAACTGCCTAACTGAAAGCCTTCTTGAAGGGAAAGCTCTAACTCTGTGAGATGATTTCAGAGTACACAAAGAAGTTTCTCAGAAAGCTTCTTTCTCTTTGTTATCGGAGGATATTTCCTTTTTCCTATAGTTTTCAAAAGGATCCGAAATATCTGTTCTCAGATTCCACAGAAATAAGGCTAGCAAAGAGATCCACGAAATACAGATGTAACTCTGTGAGTGCAATTCACACATCACAGAGCAGTTTCTCAGAAAGCTTCTTTCCAGATTTCATCTGAGGATATTTCCTTTTTCACCATAGCCCTCTATGGGCTTCCAAATATCACTTTGCCAATTCCACAAGAGCTGTCTTAGTGAAAGGATTGTGAGGGGAAAGCTGTAACTCTGTGAGATGATTTCACAGAACACAAAGACGTTTCTCAAAAAGCTTCTTTCTCTATCTTATCGGAGGATATTTCCTTTGGCCCTATAGTCTTCAAAGGGATCCGAATTATCTGTTATCAGATTCCACAGAAATAAGGCTAGCAAGAGATCCACGAAATACAGATGTAACTCTGTGAGTGCAAGTCTCACATCACAGAGAATTTTCTCAGAAAGCTTCTTTCCAGGTTTCATCTGAGGATATTTCCTTTTTCACCATAGCCCTCTATGGGCTTCCAAATATCACTTTGCCAATTCCACAAGAGCTGTCTTAGCGAAAGGCTTGTTGAGGGGAAAGCTGTAACTCTGTGAGATGATTTCACAGAACACAAAGAAGTTTCTCAGAAAGCTTCTTTGTCTTTGTTATCGGAGGATATTTCCTTTGGCCCTATAATCTTCATAGGGATCCGAAATATCTGTTCTTAGATTCCACAGAAATAAGGATAGCAAAGAGATCCACGAAATACAGATGTAACTCTGTGAGTGCAAGTCACACATCACAGAGCAGTTTCTCAGAAAGCTTCTTTCCAGATTTAATCTGAGGATATTTCCTTTTTCACCATAGCCCTCTATGGGCTTCCAAATATCACTTTGCCTATTTCACAAGAACTGTCTTAGGGAAAAGCTTCTTGAGGGGAAAGCTGTAACTCTGTGAGATGATTTCGCAGAACACAAAGAAGTTTCTCAGAAAGCTTCTTTCTCTTTGTTATCGGAGGATATTTCCTTTGGCCCTCTAGTCTTCAAAGGGATCCGAAATATCGGTTCTCAGATTCCACAGAAATAAGGCTAGCAAAGAGATCCACGAAATACAGATGTAACTCTGTGAGTGGAAGTCACACATCACAGAGCAGTTTCTCAGAAAGCTTCTTTCCAGATTTCATCTGAGCATATTTCCTTTTTCACCCTAGCCCTCTATGGGCTTCCAAATATCACTTTTCCAATTCCACAAGAACTGCCTTACCGAAAGGCTTCTTGAAGAGAAAGCTGTAACTCTGTGAGATGATTTCACAGAACACAAAGAACTTTCTCAGAAAGCTTCTTTCTCTTTGTTATCGGAGGATATTTCCTTTGGCCCTATATCTTCAAAGGAATCCGAAATATCTGTTCTCAGATTCCACAGAAATAAGGATAGCAAATTGATCCACGAAATACAGATGTAACTCTGTGAGTGGAAGTCACACATCACAGAGCAGTTTCTCAGAAAGCTTCTTTCCAGATTTCATCTGAGGATATTTCCTTTTTCGCCATAGCCCTCTATGGGCTTCCAAATATCACTTTGCCAATTCCACCAGAACTGCCTTACCGAAAGGCTTCTTGAAGGTAAAGCTGTAACTGTGTGAGGTGATTTCACAGAACACAAAGAAGTTTCTCAGAAAGCTTCTTTCTCTTTGTTATCGGAGGATATTTCCTTTGGCCCTATAGTCTTCAAAGGGATCCGAAATATCTGTTCTCAGATTCCACAGAAATAAGGCTAGCAAAGAGATTCACGAAATACAGATGTAACTCTGTGAGGTGAATTAACAGAACACTAAGCAGTACCTCAGAAAGCTTGTTTTCGTATTTCATATGGGGATATTTCCTTTTTCACCATAGCCCTCTATGGGCTTCCAAATATCACTTTGCCAATTCCACAAGAACTGCCTAACCGAAAGGCTTCTTGAAGGGAAAGCTGTAACTCTGTGAGATGATTTCAGAGAACACAAAGAAGTTTCTCAGAAAGCTTCTTTCTCTTTGTTATCGGAGGATATTTCCTTTGGTCCTATAGTTTTCAAAGGGATCCGAAATATCTGTTCTCAGATTCCACAGAAATAAGGCTAGCAAAGAGATCCACGAAATACAGATGTAACTCTGTGAGTGCAATTCACACATCACAGAGCAGTTTCTCAGAAAGCTTCTTTCCAGATTTCATCTGAGGATATTTCCTTTTTCACCATAGCCCTCTATGGGCTTCCAAATATCACTTTGCCAATTCCACAAGAACTGTCTTAGCGAAAGGCTTCTTGAGGGGAAAGCTGTAATTCTGTGAGATGATTTCACAGAACACAAAGAAGTTTCTCAGAAAGCTTCTTTCTCTTTGTTATCGGAGGATATTTCCTTTGGCCCTATAGTCTTCAAAGGGATCCGAAATATCTGTTCTCAGATTCCACAGAAATAAGGCTAGCAAAGAGATCCACGAAATACAGATGTAACTCTGTGAGTGCAATTCACACATCACAGAGCAGTTTCTCAGAAATCTTCTTTCCAGATTTCATCTGAGGATATTTCCTTTTTCACCATAGCCCTCTATGGGCTTCCAAATATCACTTTGCCAATTCCACAAGAACTGTCTTAGCGAAAGGCTTCTTGAGGGGAAAGCTGTAACTCTGTGAGATGATTTCACAGAACACAAAGAAGTTTCTCAGAAAGCTTCTTTCTCTTTGTTATCGGAGGATATTTCCTTTGGCCCTATAGTCTTCAAAGGGATCCGAAATATCTGTTCTCAGATTCCACAGAAACAAGGCTAACAAAGAGATCCACGAAATACAGATGTCACTCTGTGAGTGTAAGTCACACATCACAGAGCAGTTTCTCAGAAAGCTTCTTTCCAGATTTCATTTGAGGATATTTCCTTTATCACCATAGCCCTCTATGGGCTTTCAAATATCACTTTGCCAATTCCACAAGAACTGTCTTAGCGAAAGGCTTCTTGAAGAGAAAGCTGTAACTCTGTGAGATGATTTCACAGAACACAAAGACGTTTCTCAGAAAGCTTCTTTCTCTTTGTTATCGGAGGATATTTCCTTTGGCCCTATAGTCTTCAAAGGGATCCGAAATATCTGTTCTCAGATTCCACAGAAATAAGGCTAGCAAAGAGATCCACGAAATACAGATGTAACTCTGTGAGATGAAATAACAGAACACTAAGCAGTTTCTCCGAAAGCTTCTTTCCAGATTTCATCTGAGGATATTTCCTTTTTCACCATAGCCCTCTATGGGCTTCCAAATATCACTTTGCCAATTCCACAAGAGCTGTGTTAGCGAAAGGCTTGTTGAGGGGAAAGCTGTAACTCTGTGAGATGATTTCACAGAACACAAAGACGTTTCTCAGAAAGCTTCTTTGTCTTTGTTATCGGAGGATATTTCCTTTGGCCCTATAATCTTCATAGGGATCCGAAATATCTGTTCTTAGATTCCACAGAAATAAGGATAGCAAAGAGATCCACGAAATACAGATGTAACTCTGTGAGTGCAAGTCACACATCACAGAGCAGTTTCTCAGAAAGCTTCTTTCCAGATTTAATCTGAGGATATTTCCTTTTTCACCATAGCCCTCTAAGGGCTTCCAAATATCACTTTGCCTATTTCACAAGAACTGTCTTAGCGAAAGGCTTCTTGAGGGGAAAGCTGTAACTCTGTGAGATGATTTCGCAGAACACAAAGAAGTTTCTCAGAAAGCTTCTTTCTCTTTGTTATCGGAGGATATTTCCTTTGGCCCTATAGTCTTCAAAGGGATCCGAATTATCTGTTCTCAGATTCCACAGAAATAAGGCTAGCAAAGATATCCACGAAATACAGATGTAACTCTGTGAGTGCAATTCACACATCACAGAGCAGTTTCTCAGAAAGCTTCTTTCCAGATTTGATCTGAGGATATTTCCTTTTTCACCATAGCCCTCTATGGGCTTCCAAATATCACTTTGCCAATTCCACAAGAACTGTCTTAGCGAAAGGCTTCTTGAGGGGAAAGCTGTAATTCTGTGAGATGATTTCTCAGAACACAAAGAAGTTTCTCAGAAAGCTTCTTTCTCTTTGTTATCGGAGGATATTTCCTTTGGCCCTATAGTCTTCAAAGGGATCCGAAATATCTGTTCTCAGATTCCACAGAAATAAGGCTAGCAAAGAGATCCACGAAATACAGATGTAACTCTGTGATTGCAAGTCACACATCACAGAGCAGTTTCTCAGAAATCTTCTTTCCAGATTTCATCTGAGGTTGTTTCCTTTTTCACCATAGCCCTCTATGGGCTTCCAAATATCACTTTGCCAATTCCACAAGAACTGCCTTACCGAAAGGCTTCTTGAAGGGAAAGCTGTAACTCTGTGAGATGATTTCACAGAACACAAAGAAGTTTCTCAGAAAGCTTCTTGCTCTTTGTTATCGGAGGATATTTCCTTTGGCCCTATAGTCTTCAAAGGGATCCGAAATATCTGTTCTCAGATTCCACAGAAATAAGGCTAGCAAAGAGATCCACGAAATACAGATGTAACTCTGTGAGTGCAATTCACACATCACAGAGCAGTTTCTCAGAAAGCTTCTTTCCAGATTTCATCTGAGGATATTTCCTTTTTCACCATAGCCCTCTATGGGCTTCCAAATATCACTTTGCCAATTCCACAAGAACTGTCTTAGCGAAAGGCTTCTTGAGGGGAAAGCTGTAACTCTGTGAGATGATTTCACAGAACACAAAGAAGTTTCTCAGAAAGCTTCTTTCTCTTTGTTATCGGAGGATATTTCCTTTGGCCCTATAGTCTTCAAAGGGATCCGAAATATCTGTTCTCAGATTCCACAGAAATAAGGCTAGCAAAGAGATCCACGAAATACAGATGTAACTCTGTGATTGCAAGTCACACATCACAGAGCAGTTTCTCAGAAAGCTTCTTTCCAGATTTCATCTGAGGTTGTTTCCTTTTTCACCGTAGCCCTCTATGGGCTTCCAAATATCACTTTGCCAATTCCACAAGAACTGCCTTACCGAAAGGCTTCTTGAAGGGAAAGCTGTAACTCTGTGAGATGATTTCACAGAACACAAAGAAGTTTCTCAGAAAGCTTCTTTCTCTTTGTTATCGGAGGATATTTCCTTTGGCCCTATAGTCTTCAAAGGGATCCGAAATATCTGTTCTCAGATTCCACAGAAATAAGGCTAGCAAAGAGATCCACGAAATACAGATGTAACTCTGTGAGATGAAATAACAGAACACTAAGCAGTTTCTCCGAAAGCTTCTTTCCAGATTTCATCTGAGGATATTTCCTTTTTCACCATAGCCCTCTATGGGCTTCCAAATATCACTTTGCCAATTCCACAAGAGCTGTCTTAGCGAAAGGCTTCTTGAGGGGAAAGCTGTAACTCTGTGAGATGATTTCACAGAACACAAAGACGTTTCTCAGAAAGCTTCTTTGTCTTTGTTATCGGTGGATATTTCCTTTGGCCCTATAATCTTCATAGGGATCCGAAATATCTGTTCTTAGATTCTACAGAAATAAGGATAGCACAGAGATCCACAAAATACAGATGTAACTCTGTGAGTGCAAGTCACACATCACAGAGCAGTTTCTCAGAAAGCTTCTTTCCAGATTTAATCTGAGGATATTTCCTTTTTCACCATAGCCCTCTATGGGCTTCCAAATATCACTTTGCCTATTTCACAAGAACTGTCTTAGCGAAAGGCTTCTTGAGGGGAAAGCTGTAACTCTGTGAGATGATTTCGCAGAACACAAAGAAGTTTCTCAGAAAGCTTCTTTCTCTTTGTTATCGGAGGATATTTCCTTTGGCCCTCTAGTCTTCAAAGGGATCCGAAATATCGGTTCTCAGATTCCAGAGAAATAAGGCTAGCAAAGAGATCCACGAAATACAGATGTAACTCTGTGAGTGGAAGTCACACATCACAGAGCAGTTTCTCAGAAAGCTTCTTTCCAGATTTCATCTGAGGATATTTCCTTTTTCACCATAGCCCTCTATGGGCTTCCAAATATCACTTTGCCAATTCCACAAGAACTGCCTTACCGAAAGGCTTCTTGAAGGGAAAGCTGTAACTCTGTGAGATGATTTCACAGAACACAAAGAAGTTTCTCAGAAAGCTTCTTTCTCTTTGTTATCGGAGGATATTTCCTTTGGCCCTATAGTCTTCAAAGGAATCCGAAATATCTGTTCTCAGATTCCACAGAAATAACGCTAGAAAAGAGATCCACGAAATACAGATGTAACTCTGTGAGATGAAATAACAGAACACAAAGCAGTTTCTCCGAAAGCTTCTTTCCAGATTTCATCTGGGGATATTTCCTTTTTCACCATAGCCCTCTGTGGTCTTCCAAATATCACTTTGCCAATTCCACAAGAACTGCCTAACCGAAAGGCTTCTTGAAGGGAAAGCTCTAACTCTGTGAGATGATTTGAGAGAACACAAAGAAGTTTCTCAGAAAGCTTCTTTCTCTTTGTTATCGGAGGATATTTCCTTTGGTCCTATAGTTTTCAAAGGGATCCGAAATATCTGTTCTCAGATTCCAAAGAAATAAGGCTAGCAAAGAGATCCATGAAATACAGATGTAACTCTGTGAGTGGAAGTCACACAACACAGAGCAGTTTCTCAGAAAGCTTCTTTCCAGATTTCATCTGAGGATATTTCCTTTTTCACCAGAGCCCTCTATGGGCTTCCAAATATCACTTTGCCAATTCCAAAAGAACTGTCTTAGCGAAAGGCTTCTTGAGGGGAAAGCTGTAACTCTGTGAGATGATTTCACAGAACACAAAGAAGTTTCTCAGAAAGCTTCTTTCTCTTTATTATCGGAGGATATTTCCTTTGGCCCTATAGTCTTCAAAGGGATCCGAAATATCTGTTCTCAGATTCCACAGAAATAAGGCTAGCAAAGAGATCCACGAAATACAGATGTAACTCTGTGAGTGGAAGACACACATCACAGAGCAGTTTCTCAGAAAGCTTCTTTCCAGATTTCATCTGAGGATATTTCCTTTTTCACCATAGCCCTCTATGGGCTTCCAAATATCACTTTGCCAATTCCACAAGAACTGCCTTACCGAAAGGCTTCTTGAAGGGAAAGCTGTAACTCTGTGAGATGATTTCACAGAACACAAAGAAGTTTCTCAGAAAGCTTCTTTCTCTTTGTTATCGGAGGATATTTCCTTTGGCCCTATAGTCTTCAAAGGGATCCGAAATATCTGTTCGCAGATTCCACAGAAATAACGCTAGCAAAGAGATCCACGAAATACAGATGTAACTCTGTGAGATGAAATAACAGAACACTAAGCAGTTTCTCCGAAACCTTCTTTCCAGATTTCATCTGGGGATATTTCCTTTTTCACCATAGCCCTCTGTGGGCTTCCAAATATCACTTTGCCAATTCCACAAGAACTGCCTAACCGAAAGGCTTCTTGAAGGGAAAGCTCTAACTCTGTTAGATGATTTCAGAGAACACAAAGAAGTTTCTCAGAAAGCTTCTTTCTCTTTGTTATCGGAGGATATTTTCTTTGGCCCTATAGTCTTCAATGGGATCCGAAATATCTCTTCTCAGATTCCACAGAAATAAGGCTAGCAAAGAGATCCACGAAATACAGATGTAACTCTGTGAGATGAAATAACAGAACACTAAGCAGTTTCTCCGAAAGCTTCTTTCCAGATTTCACCTGAGGATATTTCCTTTTTCACCATAGCCCTCTATGGGCTTCCAAATATCACTTTGCCAATTCCACAAGAGCTGTCTTATCGAAAGGCTTCTTGAGGGGAAAGCTTAACTCTGTGAGATGATTTCACAGAACACAAAGAAGTTTTTCAGAAAGCTTCTTTCTCTTTGTTATCGGAGGATATTTCCTTTGGCCCTATAGTCTTCAAAGGGATCCGAAATATCTGTTCTCAGATTCCACAGAAATAAGGCTAGCAAAGAGATCCACGAAATACAGGTGTAACTCTGTGAGATGAATTAACAGAACACTAAGCAGTTTCTCCGAAATCTTCTTTCCAGATTTCTTCTGGGGATTTTTCCTTTTTCACCATAGCCCTCTATGGGCTTCCAAATATCACTTTGCCAATTGCACAAGAACTGCCTAACTGAAAGCCTTCTTGAAGGGAAAGCTCTAACTCTGTGAGATGATTTCAGAGTACACAAAGAAGTTTCTCAGAAAGCTTCTTTCTCTTTGTTATCGGAGGATATTTCCTTTGGTCCTATAGTTTTCAAAAGGATCCGAAATATCTGTTCTCAGATTCCACAGAAATAAGGCTAGCAAAGAGATCCACGAAATACAGATGTAACTCTGTGAGATGAAATAACAGAACACTAAGCAGTTTCTCCGAAAGCTTCTTTCCAGATTTCACCTGAGGATATTTCCTTTTTCACCATAGCCCTCTATGGGCTTCCAAATATCACTTTGCCAATTCCACAAGAGCTGTCTTAGCGAAAGGCTTGTTGAGGGGAAAGCTGTAACTCTGTGAGCTGATTTCACAGAACACAAAGACGTTTCTCAGAAAGCTTCTTTGTCTTTGTTATCGGAGGATATTTCCTTTGGCCCTATAGTCTTCATAGGGATCCGAAATATCTGTTCTCAGATTCCACGGAAATAAGGATATCAAAGAGATCCACGAAATACAGATGTAAATCTGTGAGTGCAAGTCACACATCACAGAGAATTTTCTCAGAAAGCTTCTTTACAGGTTTGATCTGAGGATATTTCCTTTTTCACCATAGCCCTCTAGGGCTTCCAATTATCACTTTGCCAATTCCACAAGAACTGCCTTACCGAAAGGCTTCTTGAAGGGAAAGCTGTAACTGTGTGAGGTGATTTCACAGAACACAAAGAAGTTTCTCAGAAAGCTTCTTTCTCTTTGTTATCGGAGGATATTTCCTTTGGCGCTAAGTCTTCAAAGGGATCCGAAATATCAGTTCTCAGATTCCACAGAAATAAGGCTAGCAAAGAGATCCACGAAATACAGATGTAACTCTGTGAGTGGAAGTCACACAACACAGAGCAGTTTCTCAGAAAGCTTCTTTCCAGATTTCATCTGAGGATATTTCCTTTTTCACCATAGCCCTCTATGGGCTTCCAAATATCACTTTGCCAATTCCACAAGAACTGTCTTAGCGAAAGGCTTCTTGAGGGGAAAGCTTAACTCTGTGAGATGATTTCACAGAACACAAAGAAGTTTCTCAGAAAGCTTCTTTCTCTTTGTTATCGGAGGATATTTCCTTTGGCCCTATAGTCTTCAAAGGGATCCGAAATATCTGTTCTCAGATTCCACAGAAATAAGGCTAGCAAAGAGATCCACGAAATACAGATGTAACTCTGTGAGATGAATTAACAGAACACTAAGCAGTTTCTCCGAAATCTTCTTTCCAGATTTCTTCTGGGGATTTTTCCTTTTTCACCATAGCCCTCTATGGGCTTCCAAATATCACTTTGCCAATTGCACAAGAACTGCCTAACTGAAAGCCTTCTTGAAGGGAAAGCTCTAACTCTGTGAGATGATTTCAGAGTACACAAAGAAGTTTCTCAGAAAGCTTCTTTCTCTTTGTTATCGGAGGATATTTCCTTTTTCCTATAGTTTTCAAAAGGATCCGAAATATCTGTTCTCAGATTCCACAGAAATAAGGCTAGCAAAGAGATCCACGAAATACAGATGTAACTCTGTGAGTGCAATTCACACATCACAGAGCAGTTTCTCAGAAAGCTTCTTTCCAGATTTCATCTGAGGATATTTCCTTTTTCACCATAGCCCTCTATGGGCTTCCAAATATCACTTTGCCAATTCCACAAGAGCTGTCTTAGTGAAAGGCTTGTGAGGGGAAAGCTGTAACTCTGTGAGATGATTTCACAGAACACAAAGACGTTTCTCAAAAAGCTTCTTTCTCTATCTTATCGGAGGATATTTCCTTTGGCCCTATAGTCTTCAAAGGGATCCGAAATATCTGTTATCAGATTCCACAGAAATAAGGCTAGCAAGAGATCCACGAAATACAGATGTAACTCTGTGAGTGCAAGTCTCACATCACAGAGAATTTTCTCAGAAAGCTTCTTTCCAGGTTTCATCTGAGGATATTTCCTTTTTCACCATAGCCCTCTATGGGATTCCAATTATCACTTTGCCAATTCCACAAGAACTGCCTTACCGAAAGGCTTCTTGAAGGGAAAGCTGTAACTGTGTGAGGTGATTTCACAGAACACAAAGAAGTTTCTCAGAAAGCTTCTTTCTCTTTGTTATCGGAGGATATTTCCTTTGGCCCTATAGTCTTCAAAGGGATCCGAAATATCTGTTCTCAGATTCCACAGAAATAAGGCTAGCAAAGAGATCCACGAAATACAGATGTAACTCTGTGAGTGCAATTCACACATCACAGAGCAGTTTCTCAGAAAGCTTCTTTCCAGATTTCATCTGAGGATATTTCCTTTTTCGCCATAGCCCTCTATGGGCTTCCAAATATCACTTTGCCAATTCCACAAGAACTGCCTTACCGAAAGTCTTCTTGAAGGGAAAGCTGTAACTCTGTGAGATGATTTCACAGAACACAAAGAAGTTTCTCAGAAAGTTTCTTGCTGTTTGTTATCGGAGGATATTTCCTTTGGCCCTATGGTCTTCAAAGGGATCCGAAATATCTGTTCTCAGATTCCACAGAAATAAGGCTAGCCAAGAGATCCACGAAATACAGATGTAACTCTGTGAGTGGAAGTCACACAACACAGAGCAGTTTCTCAGAAAGCTTCTTTCCAGATTTCATCTGAGGATATTTCCTTTTTCACCATAGCCCTCTATGGGCTTCCAAATATCACTTTGCCAATTCCACAAGAACTGTCTTAGCGAAATGCTTCTTGAGGGGAAAGCTGTAATTCTATGAGATGATTTCACAGAACACAAAGAAGTTTCTCAAAAAGCTTCTTTCTCTCTGTTATCGGAGGATATTTCCTTTGGCTCTATAGTCTTCAAAGGGATCCGAAATATCTGTTCTCAGATTCCACAGAAATAATGCTAGCAAAGAGATCCACGAAATACAGATGTCACTCTGTGAGTGTAAGTCACACATCACAGAGCAGTTTCTCAGAAAGCTTCTTTCCAGATTTCTTCTGAGGATATTTCCTTTTTCACCATAGCCCTCTATGGGCTTCCAAATATCACTTTGCCAATTCCACAAGAACTGTCTTAGTGAAAGGCTTATTGAGGAGAAAGCTGTAACTCTGTGAGTTGATTTCACAGAACACAAAGAAGTTTCTCAGAAAGCTTCTTTCTCTTTGTTATCGGAGGATATTTCCTTTGGCCCTATAGTCTTCAAAGGGATCCGAAATATCTGTTATCAGATTCCACAGAAATAAGGCTAGCAAAGAGATCCACGAAATACAGATGTAACTCTATGAGTGCAAGTCACACATCACAGAGAATTTTCTCAGAAAGCTTCTTTCCAGGTTTCATCTGAGGATATTTCCTTTTTCACCATAGCCCTCTAAGGGCTTCCAATTATCACTTTGCCAATTCCACCAGAACTGCCTTACCGAAAGGCTTCTTGAAGGTAAAGCTGTAACTGTGTGAGGTGATTTCACAGAACACAAAGAAGTTTCTCAGAAAGCTTCTTTCTCTTTATTATCGGAGGATATTTCCTTTGGCCCTATAGTCTTCAAAGGGATCCGAAATATCTGTTCTCAGATTCCACAGAAATAAGGCTAGCAAAGAGATTCACGAAATACAGATGTAACTCTGTGAGATGAAATAACAGAACACTAAGCAGTTTCTCCGAAAGCTTCTTTCCAGATTTCATCTGGGGATATTTCCTTTTTCACCATAGCCCTCTGTGGGCTTCCAAATATCACTTTGCCAATTCCACAAGAACTGCCTAACCGAAAGGCTTCTTGAATGGAAAGCTCTAACTCTGTGAGATGATTTGAGAGAACACAAAGAAGTTTCTCAGAAAGCTTCTTTCTCTTTGTTATCGGAGGATATTTCCTTTGGTCCTATAGTTTTCAAAGGGATCCGAAATATCTGTTCTCAGATTCCAAAGAAATAAGGCTAGCAAAGAGATCCACGAAATACAGATGTAACTCTGTGAGTGCAATTCACACATCACAGAGCAGTTTCTCAGAAAGCTTCTTTCCAGATTTCATCTGAGGTTGTTTCCTTTTTCACCACAGCCCTCTATGGGCTTCCAAATATCACTTTGCCAATTCCACAAGAACTGCCTTACCGAAAGGCTTCTTGGAGGGAAAGCTGTAACTCTGTGAGATGATTTCACAGAAAACAAAGAAGTTTCTCAGAAAGCTTCTTTCTCTTTGTTATTGGAGGATATTTCCTTTGGCCCTATAGTCTTCAAAGGGATCCGAAATATCTGTTCTCAGATTCCACAGAAATAAGGCTAACAAAGAGATCCACGAAATACAGATGTCACTCTGTGAGTGTAAGTCACACATCACAGAGCAGTTTCTCAGAAAGCTTCTTTCCAGATTTCATTTGAGGATATTTCCTTTTTCACCATAGCCCTCTATGGGCTTTCAAATATCACTTTGCCAATTCCACAAGAACTGTCTTAGCGAAAGGCTTCTTGAAGAGAAAGCTGTAACTTTGTGAGATGATTTCACAGAACACAAAGACGTTTCTCAGAAAGCTTCTTTCTCTTTGTTATCGGAGGATATTTCCTTTGGCCCTATAGTCTTCAAAGGGATCCGAAATATCTGTTCTCAGATGCCACAGAAATAAGGCTAGCAAAGAGATCCACGAAATACAGATGTAACTCTGTGAGATGAAATAACAGAACACTAAGCAGTTTCTCCGAAAGCTTCTTTCCAGATTTCATCTGAGGATATTTCCTTTTTCACCGTAGCCCTCTATGGGCTTCCAAATATCACTTTGCCAATTCCACAAGAGCTGTCTTAGCGAAAGGCTTGTTGAGGGGAAAGCTGTAACTCTGTGAGATGATTTCACAGAACACAAAGAAGTTTCTCAGAAAGCTTCTTTGTCTTTGTTATCGGAGGATATTTCCTTTGGCCCTATAATCTTCATAGGGATCCGAAATATCTGTTCTTAGATTCCACAGAAATAAGGATAGCAAAGAGATCCACGAAATACAGATGTAACTCTGTGAGTGCAAGTCACACATCACAGAGCAGTTTCTCAGAAAGCTTCTTTCCAGATTTAATCTGAGGATATTTCCTTTTTCACCATAGCCATCTATGGGCTTCCAAATATCACTTTCCCTATTTCACAAGAACTGTCTTAGCGAAAGGCTTCTTGAGGGGAAAGCTGTAACTCTGTGAGATGATTTCGCAGAACACAAAGAAGTTTCTCAGAAAGCTTCTTTCTCTTTGTTATCGGAGGATATTTCCTTTGGCCCTCTAGTCTTCAAAGGGATCCGAAATATCGGTTCTCAGATTCCAGAGAAATAAGGCTAGCAAAGAGATCCACGAAATACAGATGTAACTCTGTGAGTGGAAGTCACACATCACAGAGCAGTTTCTCAGAAAGCTTCTTTCCAGATTTCATCTGAGCATATTTCCTTTTTCACCCTAGCCCTCTATGGGCTTCCAAATATCACTTTTCCATTTCCACAAGAACTGCCTTACCGAAAGGCTTCTTGAAGAGAAAGCTGTAACTCTGTGAGATGATTTCACAGAACACAAAGAACTTTCTCAGAAAGCTTCTTTCTCTTTGTTATCGGAGGATATTTCCTTTGGCCCTATATCTTCAAAGGAATCCGAAATATCTGTTCTCAGATTCCACAGAAATAAGGATAGCAAACTGATCCACGAAATACAGATGTAACTCTGTGAGTGGAAGTCACACATCACAGAGCAGTTTCTCAGAAAGCTTCTTTCCAGATTTCATCTGAGGATATTTCCTTTTTCGCCATAGCTCTCTATGGGCTTCCAAATATCACTTTGCCAATTCCACAAGAGCTGCCTTACCGAAAGTCTTCTTGAAGGGAAAGCTGTAACTCTGTGAGATGATTTCACAGAACACAAAGAAGTTTCTCAGAAAGCTTCTTTCTCTTTGTTATCGGAGGATATTTCCTTTGGCCCTATAGTCTTCAAAGGGATCCGAAATATCTGTTCTCAGATTCCACAGAAATAAGGCTAGCAAAGAGATCCACGAAATACAGATGTAACTCTGTGAGTGGAAGTCACACAACACAGAGCAGTTTCTCAGAAAGCTTCTTTCCAGATTTCATCTGAGGATATTTCCTTTTTCACCGTAGCCCTCTATGGGCTTCCAAATATCACTTTGCCAATTCCACAAGAACTGTCTTAGCGAAATGCTTCTTGAGGGGAAAGCTGTAACTCTGTGAGATGATTTCACAGAACACAAAGAAGTTTCTCAAAAAGCTTCTTTCTCTCTGTTATCGGAGGATATTTCCTTTGGCTCTATAGTCTTCAAAGGGATCCGAAATATCTGTTCTCAGATTCCACAGAAATAATGCGAGCAAAGAGATCCACGAAATACAGATGTCACTCTGTGAGTGTAAGTCACACATCACAGAGCAGTTTCTCAGAAAGCTTCTTTCCAGATTTCATCTGAGGATATTTCCTTTTTCACCATGGCCCTCTATGGGCTTCCAAATATCACTTTGCCAATTCCACAAGAACTGTCTTAGCGAAAGGCTTATTGAGGAGAAAGCTGTAACTCTGTGAGTTGATTTCACAGAACACAAAGAAGTTTCTCAGAAAGCTTCTTTGTCTTTGTTATCGGAGGATATTTCATTTGGCCCTATAGTCTTCAAAGGGATCCGAAATATCTGTTATCAGATTCCACAGAAATAAGGCTAGCAAAGAGATCCACGATATACAGATGTAACTCTATGACTGCAAGTCACACATCACAGAGAATTTTCTCAGAAAGCTTCTTTCCAGGTTTCATCTGAGGATATTTCCTTTTTCACCATAGCCCTCTAAGGGCTTCCAATTATCACTTTGCCAATTCCACCAGAACTGCCTTACCGAAAGGCTTCTTGAAGGTAAAGCTGTAACTGTGTGAGGTGATTTCACAGAACACAAAGAAGTTTCTCAGAAACCTTCTTTCTCTTTGTTATCGGAGGATATTTCCTTTGGCCCTATAGTCTTCAAAGGGATCCGAAATATCTGTTCTCAGATTCCACAGAAATAAGCTAGCAAAGAGATTCACAAAATACAGATGTAACTCTGTGAGATGAATTAACAGAACACTAAGCAGTACCTCAGAAATCTTGTTTTCGGATTTCATATGGGGATATTTCCTTTTTCACCATAGCCCTCTATGGGCTTCCAAATATCACTTTGCCAATTCCACAAGAACTGCCTAACCGAAAGGCTTCTTGAAGGGAAAGCTCTAACTCTGTGAGATGATTTCAGAGAACACAAAGAAGTTTCTCAGAAAGCTTCTTTCTCTTTGTTATCGGAGGATATTTCCTTTGGTCCTATAGTTTTCAAAGGGATCCGAAATATCTGTTCTCATATTCCACAGAAATAAGGCTAGCAAAGAGATCCACGAAATACAGATGTAACTCTGTGAGTGCAATTCACACATCACAGAGCAGTTTCTCAGAAAGCTTCTTTCCAGATTTCATCTGAGGATATTTCCTTTTTCACCATAGCCCTCTATGGGCTTCCAAATATCACTTTGCCAATTCCACAAGAACTGTCTTAGCGAAAGGCTTCTTGAGGGGAAAGCTTAACTCTGTGAGATGATTTCACAGAACACAAAGAAGTTTCTCAGAAAGCTTCTTTCTCTTTGTTATCGGAGGATATTTCCTTTGGCCCTATAGTCTTCAAAGGGATCCGAAATATCTGTTCTCAGATTCCACAGAAATAAGGCTAGCAAAGAGATCCACGAAATACAGATGTAACTCTGTGAGATGAATTAACAGAACACTAAGCAGTTTCTCCGAAATCTTCTTTCCAGATTTCTTCTGGGGATTTTTCCTTTTTCACCATAGCCCTCTATGGGCTTCCAAATATCACTTTGCCAATTGCACAAGAACTGCCTAACTGAAAGCCTTCTTGAAGGGAAAGCTCTAACTCTGTGAGATGATTTCAGAGTACACAAAGAAGTTTCTCAGAAAGCTTCTTTCTCTTTGTTATCGGAGGATATTTCCTTTTTCCTATAGTTTTCAAAAGGATCCGAAATATCTGTTCTCAGATTCCACAGAAATAAGGCTAGCAAAGAGATCCACGAAATACAGATGTAACTCTGTGAGTGCAATTCACACATCACAGAGCAGTTTCTCAGAAAGCTTCTTTCCAGATTTCATCTGAGGATATTTCCTTTTTCACCATAGCCCTCTATGGGCTTCCAAATATCACTTTGCCAATTCCACAAGAGCTGTCTTAGTGAAAGGCTTGTGAGGGGAAAGCTGTAACTCTGTGAGATGATTTCACAGAACACAAAGACGTTTCTCAAAAAGCTTCTTTCTCTATGTTATCGGAGGATATTTCCTTTGGCCCTATAGTCTTCAAAGGGATCCGAAATATCTGTTATCAGATTCCACAGAAATAAGGCTAGCAAGAGATCCACGAAATACAGATGTAACTCTGTGAGTGCAAGTCTCACATCACAGAGAATTTTCTCAGAAAGCTTCTTTCCAGGTTTCATCTGAGGATATTTCCTTTTTCACCATAGCCCTCTATGGGATTCCAATTATCACTTTGCCAATTCCACAAGAACTGCCTTACCGAAAGGCTTCTTGAAGGGAAAGCTGTAACTGTGTGAGGTGATTTCACAGAACACAAAGAAGTTTCTCAGAAAGCTTCTTTCTCTTTGTTATCGGAGGATATTTCCTTTGGCCCTATAGTCTTCAAAGGGATCCGAAATATCTGTTCTCAGATTCCACAGAAATAAGGCTAGCAAAGAGATCCACGAAATACAGATGTAACTCTGTGAGTGCAATTCACACATCACAGAGCAGTTTCTCAGAAAGCTTCTTTCCAGATTTCATCTGAGGATATTTCCTTTTTCACCATAGCCCTCTATGGGCTTCCAAATATCACTTTGCCAATTCCACAAGAACTGTCTTAGCGAAAGGCTTCTTGAGGGGAAAGCTGTAACTCTGTGAGATGATTTCACAGAACACAAAGAAGTTTCTCAGAAAGCTTCTTTCTCTTTGTTATCGGAGGATATTTCCTTTGGCCCTATAGTCTTCAAAGGGATCCGAAATATCTGTTCTCAGATTCCACAGAAATAAGGCTAGCAAAGAGATCCACGAAATACAGATGTAACTCTGTGATTGCAAGTCACACATCACAGAGCAGTTTCTCAGAAAGCTTCTTTCCAGATTTCATCTGAGGTTGTTTCCTTTTTCACCATAGCCCTCTATGGGCTTCCAAATATCACTTTGCCAATTCCACAAGAACTGCCTTACCGAAAGGCTTCTTGAAGGGAAAGCTGTAACTCTGTGAGATGATTACACAGAACACAAAGAAGTTTCTCAGAAAGCTTCTTTCTCTTTGTTATCGGATTATATTTCCTTTGGCCCTATAGTCTTCAAAGGGATCCGAAATATCTGTTCTCAGATTCCACAGAAATAAGGCTAACAAAGAGATCCACGAAATACAGATGTCACTCTGTGAGTGTAAGTCACACATCACAGAGCAGTTTCTTAGAAAGCTTCTTTCCAGATTTCATTTGAGGATATTTCCTTTTTCACCATAGCCCTCTATGGGCTTTCAAATATCACTTTGCCAATTCCACAAGAACTGTCTTAGCGAAAGGCTTCTTGAAGAGAAAGCTGTAACTTTGTGAGATGATTTCACAGAACACAAAGACGTTTCTCAGAAAGCTTCTTTCTCTTTGTTATCGGAGGATATTTCCTTTGGCCCTATAGTCTTCAAAGGGATCCGAAATATCTGTTCTCAGATTCCACAGAAATAAGGCTAGCAAAGAGATCCACGAAATACAGATGTAACTCTGTGAGATGAAATAACAGAACACTAAGCAGTTTCTCCGAAAGCTTCTTTCCAGATTTCATCTGAGGATATTTCCTTTTTCACCATAGCCCTCTATGGGCTTCCAAATATCACTTTGCCAATTCCACAAGAGCTGTCTTAGCGAAAGGCTTGTTGAGGGGAAAGCTGTAACTCTGTGAGATGATTTTACAGAACACAAAGACGTTTCTCAGAAAGCTTCTTTGTCTTTGTTATCGGAGGATATTTCCTTTGGCCCTATAATCTTCATAGGGATCCGAAATATCTGTTCTTAGATTCCACAGAAATAAGGATAGCAAAGAGATCCATGAAATACAGGTGTAACTCTGTGAGTGGAAGTCACACATCACAGAGCAGTTTCTCAGAAAGCTTCTTTCCAGATTTCATCTGAGGATATTTCCTTTTTCGCCATAGCCCTCTATGGGCTTCCAAATATCACTTTGCCAATTCCACAAGAACTGCCTTACCGAAAGTCTTCTTGAAGGGAAAGCTGTAACTCTGTGAGATGATTTCACAGAACACAAAGAAGTTTCTCAGAAAGTTTCTTGCTGTTTGTTATCGGAGGATATTTCCTTTGGCCCTATGGTCTTCAAAGGGATCCGAAATATCTGTTCTCAGATTCCACAGAAATAAGGCTAGCCAAGAGATCCACGAAATACAGATGTAACTCTGTGAGTGGAAGTCACACAACACAGAGCAGTTTCTCAGAAAGCTTCTTTCCAGATTTCATCTGAGGATATTTCCTTTTTCACCATAGCCCTCTATGGGCTTCCAAATATCACTTTGCCAATTCCACAAGAACTGTCTTAGCGAAATGCTTCTTGAGGGGAAAGCTGTAACTCTATGAGATGATTTCACAGAACACAAAGAAGTTTCTCAAAAAGCTTCTTTCTCTCTGTTATCGGAGGATATTTCCTTTGGCTCTATAGTCTTCAAAGGGATCCGAAATATCTGTTCTCAGATTCCACAGAAATAATGCTAGCAAAGAGATCCACGAAATACAGATGTCACTCTGTGAGTGTAAGTCACACATCACAGAGCAGTTTCTCAGAAAGCTTCTTTCCAGATTTCTTCTGAGGATATTTCCTTTTTCACCATAGCTCTCTATGGGCTTCCAAATATCACTTTGCCAATTCCACAAGAACTGTCTTAGTGAAAGGCTTATTGAGGAGAAAGCTGTAACTCTGTGAGTTGATTTCACAGAACACAAAGAAGTTTCTCAGAAAGCTTCTTTCTCTTTGTTATCGGAGGATATTTCCTTTGGCCCTATAGTCTTCAAAGGGATCCGAAATATCTGTTATCAGATTCCACAGAAATAAGGCTAGCAAAGAGATCCACGAAATACAGATGTAACTCTATGAGTGCAAGTCACACATCACAGAGAATTTTCTCAGAAAGCTTCTTTCCAGGTTTCATCTGAGGATATTTCCTTTTTCACCATAGCCCTCTAAGGGCTTCCAATTATCACTTTGCCAATTCCACCAGAACTGCCTTACCGAAAGGCTTCTTGAAGGTAAAGCTGTAACTGTGTGAGGTGATTTCACAGAACACAAAGAAGTTTCTCAGAAAGCTTCTTTCTCTTTATTATCGGAGGATATTTCCTTTGGCCCTATAGTCTTCAAAGGGATCCGAAATATCTGTTCTCAGATTCCACAGAAATAAGGCTAGCAAAGAGATTCACGAAATACAGATGTAACTCTGTGAGATGAAATAACAGAACACTAAGCAGTTTCTCCGAAAGCTTCTTTCCAGATTTCATCTGGGGATATTTCCTTTTTCACCATAGCCCTCTGTGGGCTTCCAAATATCACTTTGCCAATTCCACAAGAACTGCCTAACCGAAAGGCTTCTTGAATGGAAAGCTCTAACTCTGTGAGATGATTTGAGAGAACACAAAGAAGTTTCTCAGAAAGCTTCTTTCTCTTTGTTATCGGAGGATATTTCCTTTGGTCCTATAGTTTTCAAAGGGATCCGAAATATCTGTTCTCAGATTCCAAAGAAATAAGGCTAGCAAAGAGATCCACGAAATACAGATGTAACTCTGTGAGTGCAATTCACACATCACAGAGCAGTTTCTCAGAAAGCTTCTTTCCAGATTTCATCTGAGGTTGTTTCCTTTTTCACCACAGCCCTCTATGGGCTTCCAAATATCACTTTGCCAATTCCACAAGAACTGCCTTAAGGAAAGGCTTCTTGGAGGGAAAGCTGTAACTCTGTGAGATGATTTCACAGAAAACAAAGAAGTTTCTCAGAAAGCTTCTTTCTCTTTGTTATTGGAGGATATTTCCTTTGGCCCTATAGTCTTCAAAGGGATCCGAAATATCTGTTCTCAGATTCCACAGAAATAAGGCTAACAAAGAGATCCACGAAATACAGATGTCACTCTGTGAGTGTAAGTCACACATCACAGAGCAGTTTCTCAGAAAGCTTCTTTCCAGATTTCATTTGAGGATATTTCCTTTTTCACCATAGCCCTCTATGGGCTTTCAAATATCACTTTGCCAATTCCACAAGAACTGTCTTAGCGAAAGGCTTCTTGAAGAGAAAGCTGTAACTTTGTGAGATGATTTCACAGAACACAAAGACGTTTCTCAGAAAGCTTCTTTCTCTTTGTTATCGGAGGATATTTCCTTTGGCCCTATAGTCTTCAAAGGGATCCGAAATATCTGTTCTCAGATGCCACAGAAATAAGGCTAGCAAAGAGATCCACGAAATACAGATGTAACTCTGTGAGATGAAATAACAGAACACTAAGCAGTTTCTCCGAAAGCTTCTTTCCAGATTTCATCTGAGGATATTTCCTTTTTCACCGTAGCCCTCTATGGGCTTCCAAATATCACTTTGCCAATTCCACAAGAGCTGTCTTAGCGAAAGGCTTGTTGAGGGGAAAGCTGTAACTCTGTGAGATGATTTCACAGAACACAAAGAAGTTTCTCAGAAAGCTTCTTTGTCTTTGTTATCGGAGGATATTTCCTTTGGCCCTATAATCTTCATAGGGATCCGAAATATCTGTTCTTAGATTCCACAGAAATAAGGATAGCAAAGAGATCCACGAAATACAGATGTAACTCTGTGAGTGCAAGTCACACATCACAGAGCAGTTTCTCAGAAAGCTTCTTTCCAGATTTAATCTGAGGATATTTCCTTTTTCACCATAGCCCTCTATGGGCTTCCAAATATCACTTTCCCTATTTCACAAGAACTGTCTTAGCGAAAGGCTTCTTGAGGGGAAAGCTGTAACTCTGTGAGATGATTTCGCAGAACACAAAGAAGTTTCTCAGAAAGCTTCTTTCTCTTTGTTATCGGAGGATATTTCCTTTGGCCCTCTAGTCTTCAAAGGGATCCGAAATATCGGTTCTCAGATTCCAGAGAAATAAGGCTAGCAAAGAGATCCACGAAATACAGATGTAACTCTGTGAGTGGAAGTCACACATCACAGAGCAGTTTCTCAGAAAGCTTCTTTCCAGATTTCATCTGAGCATATTTCCTTTTTCACCCTAGCCCTCTATGGGCTTCCAAATATCACTTTTCCATTTCCACAAGAACTGCCTTACCGAAAGGCTTCTTGAAGAGAAAGCTGTAACTCTGTGAGATGATTTCACAGAACACAAAGAACTTTCTCAGAAAGCTTCTTTCTCTTTGTTATCGGAGGATATTTCCTTTGGCCCTATATCTTCAAAGGAATCCGAAATATCTGTTCTCAGATTCCACAGAAATAAGGATAGCAAACTGATCCACGAAATACAGATGTAACTCTGTGAGTGGAAGTCACACATCACAGAGCAGTTTCTCAGAAAGCTTCTTTCCAGATTTCATCTGAGGATATTTCCTTTTTCGCCATAGCCCTCTATGGGCTTCCAAATATCACTTTGCCAATTCCACAAGAACTGCCTTACCGAAAGTCTTCTTGAAGGGAAAGCTGTAACTCTGTGAGATGATTTCACAGAACACAAAGAAGTTTCTCAGAAAGCTTCTTTCTCTTTGTTATCGGAGGATATTTCCTTTGGCCCTATAGTCTTCAAAGGGATCCGAAATATCTGTTCTCAGATTCCACAGAAATAAGGCTAGCAAAGAGATCCACGAAATACAGATGTAACTCTGTGAGTGGAAGTCACACAACACAGAGCAGTTTCTCAGAAAGCTTCTTTCCAGATTTCATCTGAGGATATTTCCTTTTTCACCGTAGCCCTCTATGGGCTTCCAAATATCACTTTGCCAATTCCACAAGAACTGTCTTAGCGAAATGCTTCTTGAGGGGAAAGCTGTAACTCTGTGAGATGATTTCACAGAACACAAAGAAGTTTCTCAAAAAGCTTCTTTCTCTCTGTTATCGGAGGATATTTCCTTTGGCTCTATAGTCTTCAAAGGGATCCGAAATATCTGTTCTCAGATTCCACAGAAATAATGCGAGCAAAGAGATCCACGAAATACAGATGTCACTCTGTGAGTGTAAGTCACACATCACAGAGCAGTTTCTCAGAAAGCTTCTTTCCAGATTTCATCTGAGGATATTTCCTTTTTCACCATGGCCCTCTATGGGCTTCCAAATATCACTTTGCCAATTCCACAAGAACTGTCTTAGCGAAAGGCTTATTGAGGAGAAAGCTGTAACTCTGTGAGTTGATTTCACAGAACACAAAGAAGTTTCTCAGAAAGCTTCTTTGTCTTTGTTATCGGAGGATATTTCATTTGGCCCTATAGTCTTCAAAGGGATACGAAATATCTGTTATCAGATTCCACAGAAATAAGGCTAGCAAAGAGATCCACGATATACAGATGTAACTCTATGACTGCAAGTCACACATCACAGAGAATTTTCTCAGAAAGCTTCTTTCCAGGTTTCATCTGAGGATATTTCCTTTTTCACCATAGCCCTCTAAGGGCTTCCAATTATCACTTTGCCAGTTCCACCAGAACTGCCTTACCGAAAGGCTTCTTGAAGGTAAAGCTGTAACTGTGTGAGGTGATTTCACAGAACACAAAGAAGTTTCTCAGAAACCTTCTTTCTCTTTGTTATCGGAGGATATTTCCTTTGGCCCTATAGTCTTCAAAGGGATCCGAAATATCTGTTCTCAGATTCCACAGAAATAAGCTAGCAAAGAGATTCACAAAATACAGATGTAACTCTGTGAGATGAATTAACAGAACACTAAGCAGTACCTCAGAAAGCTTGTTTTCGGATTTCATATGGGGATATTTCCTTTTTCACCATAGCCCTCTATGGGCTTCCAAATATCACTTTGCCAATTCCACAAGAACTGCCTAACCGAAAGGCTTCTTGAAGGGAAAGCTCTAACTCTGTGAGATGATTTCAGAGAACACAAAGAAGTTTCTCAGAAAGCTTCTTTCTCTTTGTTATCGGAGGATATTTCCTTTGGTCCTATAGTTTTCAAAGGGATCCGAAATATCTGTTCTCATATTCCACAGAAATAAGGCTAGCAAAGAGATCCACGAAATACAGATGTAACTCTGTGAGTGCAATTCTCACATCACAGAGCAGTTTCTCAGAAAGCTTCTTTCCAGATTTCATCTGAGGATATTTCCTTTTTCACCATAGCCCTCTATGGGCTTCGAAATATCACTTTGCCAATTCCACAAGAACTGTCTTAGCGAAAGGCTTCTTGAGGGGAAAGCTGTAACTCTGTGAGATGATTTCACAGAACACAAAGAAGTTTCTCAGAAAGCTTCTTTCTCTTTGTTATCGGAGGATATTTCCTTTGGCCCTATAGTCTTCAAAGGGATCCGAAATATCTGTTCTCAGATTCCACAGAAATAAGGCTAGCAAAGAGATCCACGAAATACAGATGTAACTCTGTGATTGCAAGTCACACATCACAGAGCAGTTTCTCAGAAAGCTTCTTTCCAGATTTCATCTGAGGTTGTTTCCTTTTTCACCATAGCCCTCTATGGGCTTCCAAATATCACTTTGCCAATTCCACAAGAACTGCCTTACCGAAAGGCTTCTTGAAGGGAAAGCTGTAACTCTGTGAGATGATTTCACAGAACACAAAGAAGTTTCTCAGAAAGCTTCTTTCTCTTTGTTATCGGAGGATATTTCCTTTGGCCCTATAGTCTTCAAAGGGATCCGAAATATCTGTTCTCAGATTCCACAGAAATAAGGCTAGCAAAGAGATCCACGAAATACAGATGTAACTCTGTGAGTGCAATTCACACATCACAGAGCAGTTTCTCAGAAAGCTTCTTTCCAGATTTCATCTGAGGATATTTCCTTTTTCACCATAGCCCTCTATGGGCTTCCAAATATCACTTTGCCAATTCCACAAGAACTGCCTTACCGAAAGGCTTCTTGAAGGGAAAGCTCTAACTCTGTGAGATGATTTGAGAGAACACAAAGAAGTTTCTCAGAAAGCTTCTTTCTCTTTGTTATCGGAGGATATTTCCTTTGGTCCTATAGTTTTCAAAGGGATCCGAAATATCTGTTCTCAGATTCCAAAGAAATAAGGCTAGCAAAGAGATCCACGAAATACAGATGTAACTCTGTGAGTGCAATTCACACATCACAGAGCAGTTTCTCAGAAAGCTTCTTTCCAGATTTCATCTGAGGATATTTCCTTTTTCACCATAGCCCTCTATGGGCTTCCAAATATCACTTTGCCAATTCCACAAGAACTGCCTTACCGAAAGGCTTCTTGAAGGGAAAGCTGTAACTCTGTGAGATGATTTCACAGAACACAAAGAAGTTTCTCAGAAAGTTTCTTGCTCTTTGTTATCGGAGGATATTTCCTTTGGCCCTATAGTCTTCAAAGGGATCCGAAATATCTGTTCTCAGATTCCACAGAAATAAGGATAGCAAAGAGATCCACGAAATACAGATGTAACTCTGTGAGTGGAAGTCACACAACACAGAGCAGTTTCTCAGAAAGCTTCTTTCCAGATTTCATCTGAGGATATTTCCTTTTTCACCAGAGCCCTCTATGGGCTTCCAAATATCACTGCCAATTCCAAAAGAACTGTCTTAGCGAAAGGCTTCTTGAGGGGAAAGCTGTAACTCTGTGAGATGATTTCACAGAACACAAAGAAGTTTCTCAGAAAGCTTCTTTCTCTTTGTTATCGGAGGATATTTCCTTTGGCCCTCTAGTCTTCAAAGGGATCCGAAATATCGGTTCTCAGATTCCACAGAAATAAGGCTAGCAAAGAGATCCACGAAATACAGATGTAACTCTGTGAGTGGAAGTCACACATCACAGAGCAGTTTCTCAGAAAGCTTCTTTCCAGATTTCATCTGAGCATATTTCCTTTTTCACCCTAGCCCTCTATGGGCTTCCAAATATCACTTTTCCAATTCCACAAGAACTGCCTTCCCGAAAGGCTTCTTGAAGAGAAAGCTGTAACTCTGTGAGATGATTTCACAGAACACAAAGAACTTTCTCAGAAAGCTTCTTTCTCTTTGTTATCGGAGGATATTTCCTTTGGCCCTATATCTTCAAAGGGATCCGAAATATCTGTTCTCAGATTCCACAGAAATAAGGCTAGCAAAGAGATCCACGAAATACAGATGTAACTCTGTGAGTGGAAGACACACATCACAGAGCAGTTTCTCAGAAAGCTTCTTTCCAGATTTCATCTGAGGATATTTCCTTTTTCACCATAGCCCTCTATGGGCTTCCAAATATCACTTTGCCAATTCCTCAAGAACTGCCTTACCGAAAGGCTTCTTGAAGGGAAAGCTGTAACTCTGTGAGATGATTTCACAGAACACAAAGAAGTTTCTCAGAAAGCTTCTTTCTCTTTGTTATCGGAGGATATTTCCTTTGGCCCTATAGTCTTCAAAGGGTTCCGAAATATCTGTTCTCAGATTCCACAGAAATAACGCTGCAAAGAGATCCACGAAATACAGATGTAACTCTGTGAGATGAAATAACAGAACACTAAGCAGTTTCTCCGAAAGCTTCTTTCCAGATTTCATCTGGGGATATTTCCTTTTTCACCATAGCCCTCTGTGGGGTTCCAAATATCACTTTGCCAATTCCACAAGAACTGCCTAACCGAAAGGCTTCTTGAAGGGAAAGCTCTAACTCTGTGAGATGATTTGAGAGAACACAAAGAAGTTTCTCAGAAAGCTTCTTTCTCTTTGTTATCGGAGGATATTTCCTTTGGTCCTATAGTTTTCAAAGGGATCCGAAATATCTGTTCTCAGATTCCAAAGAAATAAGGCTAGCAAAGAGATCCACGAAATACAGATGTAACTCTGTGAGTGCAATTCACACATCACAGAGCAGTTTCTCAGAAAGCTTCTTTCCAGATTTCATCTGAGGATATTTCCTTTTTCACCATAGCCCTCTATGGGCTTCCAAATATCACTTTGCCAATTCCACAAGAACTGCCTTACCGAAAGGCTTCTTGAAGGGAAAGCTGTAACTCTGTGAGATGATTTCACAGAACACAAAGAAGTTTCTCAGAAAGTTTCTTGCTCTTTGTTATCGGAGGATATTTCCTTTGGCCCTATAGTCTTCAAAGGGATCCGAAATATCTGTTCTCAGATTCCACAGAAATAAGGATAGCAAAGAGATCCACGAAATACAGATGTAACTCTGTGAGTGGAAGTCACACAACACAGAGCAGTTTCTCAGAAAGCTTCTTTCCAGATTTCATCTGAGGATATTTCCTTTTTCACCAGAGCCCTCTATGGGCTTCCAAATATCACTGCCAATTCCAAAAGAACTGTCTTAGCGAAAGGCTTCTTGAGGGGAAAGCTGTAACTCTGTGAGATGATTTCACAGAACACAAAGAAGTTTCTCAGAAAGCTTCTTTCTCTTTGTTATCGGAGGATATTTCCTTTGGCCCTCTAGTCTTCAAAGGGATCCGAAATATCGGTTCTCAGATTCCACAGAAATAAGGCTAGCAAAGAGATCCACGAAATACAGATGTAACTCTGTGAGTGGAAGTCACACATCACAGAGCAGTTTCTCAGAAAGCTTCTTTCCAGATTTCATCTGAGCATATTTCCTTTTTCACCCTAGCCCTCTATGGGCTTCCAAATATCACTTTTCCAATTCCACAAGAACTGCCTTCCCGAAAGGCTTCTTGAAGAGAAAGCTGTAACTCTGTGAGATGATTTCACAGAACACAAAGAACTTTCTCAGAAAGCTTCTTTCTCTTTGTTATCGGAGGATATTTCCTTTGGCCCTATATCTTCAAAGGGATCCGAAATATCTGTTCTCAGATTCCACAGAAATAAGGCTAGCAAAGAGATCCACGAAATACAGATGTAACTCTGTGAGTGGAAGACACACATCACAGAGCAGTTTCTCAGAAAGCTTCTTTCCAGATTTCATCTGAGGATATTTCCTTTTTCACCATAGCCCTCTATGGGCTTCCAAATATCACTTTGCCAATTCCTCAAGAACTGCCTTACCGAAAGGCTTCTTGAAGGGAAAGCTGTAACTCTGTGAGATGATTTCACAGAACACAAAGAAGTTTCTCAGAAAGCTTCTTTCTCTTTGTTATCGGAGGATATTTCCTTTGGCCCTATAGTCTTCAAAGGGTTCCGAAATATCTGTTCTCAGATTCCACAGAAATAACGCTGCAAAGAGATCCACGAAATACAGATGTAACTCTGTGAGATGAAATAACAGAACACTAAGCAGTTTCTCCGAAAGCTTCTTTCCAGATTTCATCTGGGGATATTTCCTTTTTCACCATAGCCCTCTGTGGGGTTCCAAATATCACTTTGCCAATTCCACAAGAACTGCCTAACCGAAAGGCTTCTTGAAGGGAAAGCTCTAACTCTGTGAGATGATTTGAGAGAACACAAAGAAGTTTCTCAGAAAGCTTCTTTCTCTTTGTTATCGGAGGATATTTCCTTTGGTCCTATAGTTTTCAAAGGGATCCGAAATATCTGTTCTCAGATTCCAAAGAAATAAGGCTAGCAAAGAGATCCATGAAATACAGATGTAACTCTGTGAGTGCAATTCACACATCACAGAGCAGTTTCTCAGAAAGCTTCTTTCCAGATTTCATCTGAGGATATTTCCTTTTTCACCATAGCCCTCTATGGGCTTCCAAATATCACTTTGCCAATTCCACAAGAACTGCCTTACCGAAAGGCTTCTTGAAGGGAAAGCTGTAACTCTGTGAGATGATTTCACAGAACACAAAGAAGTTTCTCAGAAAGTTTCTTGCTCTTTGTTATCGGAGGATATTTCCTTTGGCCCTATAGTCTTCAAAGGGATCCGAAATATCTGTTCTCAGATTCCACAGAAATAAGGATAGCAAAGAGATCCACGAAATACAGATGTAACTCTGTGAGTGGAAGTCACACAACACAGAGCAGTTTCTCAGAAAGCTTCTTTCCAGATTTCATTTGAGGATATTTCCTTTTTCACCAGAGCCCTCTATGGGCTTCCAAATATCACTTTGCCAATTCCAAAAGAACTGTCTTAGCGAAAGGCTTCTTGAGGGGAAAGCTGTAACTCTGTGAGATGATTTCACAGAACACAAAGAAGTTTCTCAGAAAGCTTCTTTCTCTTTATTATCGGAGGATATTTCCTTTGGCCCTATAGTCTTCAAAGGGATCCTAAATATCTGTTCTCAGATTCCACAGAAATAAGGCTAGCAAAGAGATCCACGAAATACAGATGTAACTCTGTGAGTGGAAGACACACATCACAGAGCAGTTTCTCAGAAAGCTTCTTTCCAGATTTCATCTGAGGATATTTCCTTTTTCACCATAGCCCTCTATGGGCTTCCAAATATCACTTTGCCAATTCCACAAGAACTGCCTTACCGAAAGGCTTCTTGAAGGGAAAGCTGTAACTCTGTGAGATGATTTCACAGAACACAAAGAAGTTTCTCAGAAAGCTTCTTTCTCTTTGTTATCGGAGGATATATCCTTTGGCCCTATAGTCTTCAAAGGGATCCGAAATATCTGTTCTCAGATTCCACAGAAATAAGGCTAGCAAAGAGATCCACGAAATACAGATGTAACTCTGTGAGTGCAATTCACACATCACAGAGCAGTTTCTCAGAAAGCTTCTTTCCAGATTTCATCTGAGGATATTTCCTTTTTCACCATAGCCCTTCATGGGCTTCCAAATATCACTTTGCCAATTCCACAAGAACTGTCTTAGCGAAAGGCTTCTTGAGGGGAAAGCTGTAACTCTGTGAGATGATTTCACAGAACACAAAGAAGTTTCTCAGAAAGCTTCTTTCTCTTTGTTATCGGAGGATATTTCCTTTGGCCCTATATCTTCAAAGGGTTCCGAAATATCTGTTCTCAGATTCCACAGAAATAACGCTAGCAAAGAGATCCACGAAATACAGATGTAACTCTGTGAGATGAAATAACTGAACACTAAGCAGTTTCTCCGAAAGCTTGTTTCCAGATTTCATCTGGGGATATTTCCTTTTTCACCATAGCCCTCTGTGGGCTTCCAAATATCACTTTGCCAATTCCACAAGAACTGCCTAACCGAAAGGCTTCTTGAAGGGAAAGCTCTAACTCTGTGAGATGATTTGAGAGAACACAAAGAAGTTTCTCAGAAAGCTTCTTTCTCTTTGTTATCGGAGGATATTTCCTTTGGTCCTATAGTTTTCAAAGGGATCCGAAATATCTGTTCTCAGATTCCAAAGAAATAAGGCTAGCAAACAGATCCACGAAATACAGATGTAACTCTGTGAGTGCAATTCACACATCACAGAGCAGTTTCTCAGAAAGCTTCTTTCCAGATTTCATCTGAGGATATTTCCTTTTTCACCATAGCCCTCTATGGGCTTCCAAATATCACTTTGCCTATTTCACAAGAACTGTCTTAGCGAAAGGCTTCTTGAGGGGAAAGCTGTAACTCTGTGAGATGATTTCGCAGAACACAAAGAAGTTTCTCAGAAAGCTTCTTTCTCTTTGTTATCGGAGGATATTTCCTTTGGCCCTCTAGTCTTCAAAGGGATCCGAAATATCGGTTCTCAGATTCCAGAGAAATAAGGCTAGCAAAGAGATCCACGAAATACAGATGTAACTCTGTGAGTGGAAGTCACACATCACAGAGCAGTTTCTCAGAAAGCTTCTTTCCAGATTTCATCTGAGCATATTTCCTTTTTCACCCTAGCCCTCTATGGGCTTCCAAATATCACTTTTCCAATTCCACAAGAACTGCCTTACCGAAAGCCTTCTTGAAGAGAAAGCTGTAACTCTGTGAGATGATTTCACAGGACACAAAGAACTTTCTCAGAAAGCTTCTTTCTCTTTGTTATCGGAGGATATTTCCTTTGGCCCTATATCTTCAAAGGAATCCGAAATATCTGTTCTCAGATTCCACAGAAATAAGGATAGCAAATTGATCCACGAAATACAGATGTAACTCTGTGAGTGGAAGTCACACATCACAGAGCAGTTTCTCAGAAAGCTTCTTTCCAGATTTCATCTGAGGATATTTCCTTTTTCGCCATAGCCCTCTATGGGCTTCCAAATATCACTTTGCCAATTCCACAAGAACTGCCTTACCGAAAGTCTTCTTGAAGGGAAAGCTGTAACTCTGTGAGATGATTTCCAGAACACAAAGAAGTTTCTCAGAAAGTTTCTTGCTCTTTGTTATCGGAGGATATTTCCTTTGGCCCTATAGTCTTCAAAGGGATCCGAAATATCTGTTCTCAGATTCCACAGAAATAAGGCTAGCAAAGAGATCCACGAAATACAGATGTAACTCTGTGAGTGGAAGTCACACAACACAGAGCAGTTTCTCAGAAAGCTTCTTTCCAGATTTCATCTGAGGATATTTCCTTTTTCACCGTAGCCCTCTATGGGCTTCCAAATATCACTTTGCCAATTCCACAAGAACTGTCTTAGCGAAATGCTTCTTGAGGGGAAAGCTGTAACTCTGTGAGATGATTTCACAGAACACAAAGAAGTTTCTCAAAAAGCTTCTTTCTCTCTGTTATCGGAGGATATTTCCTTTGGCTCTATAGTCTTCAAAGGGATCCGAAATATCTGTTCTCAGATTCCACAGAAATAATGCTAGCAAAGAGATCCACGAAATACAGATGTCACTCTGTGAGTGTAAGTCACACATCACAGAGCAGTTTCTCAGAAAGCTTCTTTCCAGATTTCATCTGAGGATATTTCCTTTTTCACCATAGCCCTCTATTTGCTTCCAAATATCACTTTGCCAATTCCACAAGAACTGTCTTAGCGAAAGGCTTATTGAGGAGAAAGCTGTAACTCTGTGAGTTGATTTCACAGAACACAAAGAAGTTTCTCAGAAAGCTTCTTTCTCTTTGTTATCGGAGGATATTTCCTTTGGCCCTATAGTCTTCAAAGGGATCCGAAATATCTGTTCTCAGATTCCACAGATATAAGGCTAGCAAAGAGATCCACAAAATACAGATGTAACTCTGTGAGTGGAAGTCACACATCACAGAGCAGTTTCTCAGAAAGCTTCTTTCCAGATTTCATCTGAGGATATTTCCTTTTTCACCATAGCCCTCTATGGGCTTCCCAATATCACTTTGCCAATTCCACAAGAATTGCCTTACCGAAAGGCTTCTTGAAGGGAAAGCTGTAACTCTGTGAGATGATTTCACAAAACACAAAGAAGTTTCTCAGAAAGCTTCTTTCTCTTTGTTATCGGAGGATATTTCCTTTGGTCCTATAGTCTTCAAAGGGATCCGAAATATCTGTTCTCCGATTCCACAGAAATAAGGCTAGCAAAGAGATCCACGAAATACAGATGTAACTCTGTGAGTGCAAGTCACACATCACGGATCAGTTTCTCAGAAAGCTTCTTTCCAGATTTCATCTGAGGATATTTCCTTTTTCACCATAGCCCTCTAAGGGCTTCCAAATATCACTTTGCCAATTCCACAAGAACTGCCTTACCGAAAGGCTTCTTGAAGGGAAAGCTGTAACTCTGTGAGATGATTTCACAGAACACAAAGAAGTTTCTCAGAAAGCTTCTTTCTCTTTGTTATCGGAGGATATTTCCTTTGGCCCTATAGTCTTGAAAGGGATCCGAAATATCTGTTCTCAGATTCCACAGAAATAAGGCTCGCAAAGAGATCCATGAAATACAGATATAACTCTGTGATTGCAAGTCACACATCACAGAGCAGTTTCTCAGAAAGCTTCTTTCCAGATATCATCTGAGTTTGTTTCCTTTTTCACCATAGCCCACTATGGGCTTCCAAATATCACTTTGCCAATTCCAGAAGAACTGCCTTACCGAAAGGCTTGTTGAAGGGAAAGCTGTAACTCTGTGAGATGATTTCACAGAACACAAAGAAGTTTCTCAGAAAGCTTCTTTCTCTTTGTTATCGGAGGATATTTCCTTTGGCCCTATAGTCTTCAAAGGGATCCGAAATATCTGTTCTCAGATTCCACAGAAATAAGGCTAGCAAAGAGATCCACGAAATACAGATGTAACTCTGTGAGATGAAATAACAGAACACTAAGCAGTTTCTCCGAAAGCTTCTTTCCAGATTTCACCTGAGGATATTTCCTTTTTCACCATAGCCCTCTATGGGCTTCCAAATATCACTTTGCCAATTCCACAAGAGCTGTCTTAGCGAAAGGCTTCTTGAGGGGAAAGCTTAACTCTGTGAGATGATTTCACAGAACACAAAGAAGTTTTTCAGAAAGCTTCTTTCTCTTTGTTATCGGAGGATATTTCCTTTGGCCCTATAGTCTTCAAAGGGATCCGAAATATCTGTTCTCAGATTCCACAGAAATAAGGCTAGCAAAGAGATCTACGAAATACAGATGTAACTCTGTGAGATGAATTAACAGAACACTAAGCAGTTTCTCCGAAATCTTCTTTCCAGATTTCTTCTGGGGATTTTTCCTTTTTCACCATAGCCCTCTATGGGCTTCCAAATATCACTTTGCCAATTGCACAAGAACTGCCTAACTGAAAGCCTTCTTGAAGGGAAAGCTCTAACTCTGTGAGATGATTTCAGAGTACACAAAGAAGTTTCTCAGAAAGCTTCTTTCTCTTTGTTATCGGAGGATATTTCCTTTGGTCCTATAGTTTTCAAAATGATCCGAAATATCTGTACTCAGATTCCACAGAAATAAGGCTAGCAAAGAGATCCACGAAATACAGATGAAACTCTGTGAGATGAAATAACAGAACACTAAGCAGTTTCTCCGAAAGCTTCTTTCCAGATTTCACCTGAGGATATTTCCTTTTTCACCATAGCCCTCTATGGGCTTCCAAGTATCACTTTGCCAATTCCACAAGAACTGCCTTACCGAAAGGCTTCTTGAAGGGAAAGCTGTAACTCTGTGAGATGATTTCACAGAACACAAAGAAGTTTCTCAGAAAGCTTCTTTCTCTTTGTTATCAGAGGATATTTCCTTTGGCCCTATAGTCTTCCAAGGGATCAGAAATATCTGTTCTCAGATTCCACAGAAATAAAGCTAGCAAAGAGATCCACGAAATACATATGTAACTCTGTGAGTGGAAGTCACACATCACACAGCGTTTCTCAGAAAGCTTCTTTAAAGATTTCATCTGAGGATATTTCCTTTTTCACCATAGACGTTTATGGGCTTCCAAATATCACTTTGCCAATTCCAGAAGAATTGTCTTAGCGAAAGGCTTCTGGAGGGGAAAGCTGTAACTCTGTGAGATGATTTCACAGAACACAAAGAAGTTTCTCAGAAAGCTTCTTTCTCTTTGTTATCGGAGGATATTTCCTTTGGCCCTATAGTCTTCTTAGGGATCCGAAATATCTGTTCTCAGATTCCACAGAAATAAGGCTAGCAAAGAGATCCACGAAATACAGAAGTAACTCTGTGAGTGGAAGTCACACAACACAGAGGAGTTTCTCAGAAAGCTTCTTTGCTGATTTCATCTGAGGATAGTTCCTTTTTCACCATAGCCCTCTATGGGCTTCCAAATATCACTTTGCCAATTCCACAAGAACTGTCTTAGCGAAAGGCTTCTTGAGGGGAAAGCTGTAACTCTGTGAGATGATTTCACAGAACACAAAGAAGTTTCTCAGAAAGCTTCTTTCTCTTTGTTATCAGAGGATATTTCCTTTGGCCCTATAGTCTTCAAAGGGATCTGAAATATCTGTTCTCAGATTCCACAGAAATAAGGCTTGCAAAGAGATCCACGAAATACAGATGTAAGTCTGTGAGTGCAAGTCACACATCACAGAGCAGTTTCTCAGAAAGCTTCTTTCCAGATTTCATCTGAGGATATTTCCTTTTTCACCATAGCCCTCTATGGGCTTCCAAATATCACTTTGCCAATTCTACAAGAGCTGTCTTACCGAAAGGCTTGTTGAGGGGAAAGCTATAACTCTGTGAGATGATTTCACAGAACACAAAGAAGTTTCTCAGAAAGCTTCTTTCTCTTTGTTATCGGAGGATATTTCCTTTGGCCCTATAATCTTCATAGGGATCCGAAATATCTGTTCTTAGATTCCACAGAAATAAGGATAGCAAAGAGATCCACGAAATACAGATGTAACTCTGTGAGTGCAAGTCACACATCACAGAGCAGTTTCTCAGAAAGCTTCTTTCCAGATTTAATCTGAGGATATTTCCTTTTTCACCATAGCCCTCTATGGGCTTCCAAATATCACTTTGCCTATTTCACAAGAACTGTCTTAGCGAAAGGCTTCTTGAGGGGAAAGCTGTAACTCTGTGAGATGATTTCGCAGAACACAAAGAAGTTTCTCAGAAAGCTTCTTTCTCTTTGTTATCGGAGGATATTTCCTTTGGCCCTCTAGTCTTCAAAGGGATCCGAAATATCGGTTCTCAGATTCCAGAGAAATAAGGCTAGCAAAGAGATCCACGAAATACAGATGTAACTCTGTGAGTGGAAGTCACACATCACAGAGCAGTTTCTCAGAAAGCTTCTTTCCAGATTTCATCTGAGCATATTTCCTTTTTCACCCTAGCCCTCTATGGGCTTCCAAATATCACTTTTCCAATTCCACAAGAACTGCCTTACCGAAAGCCTTCTTGAAGAGAAAGCTGTAACTCTGTGAGATGATTTCACAGGACACAAAGAACTTTCTCAGAAAGCTTCTTTCTCTTTGTTATCGGAGGATATTTCCTTTGGCCCTATATCTTCAAAGGAATCCGAAATATCTGTTCTCAGATTCCACAGAAATAAGGATAGCAAATTGATGCACGAAATACAGATGTAACTCTGTGAGTGGAAGTCACACATCACAGAGCAGTTTCTCAGAAAGCTTCTTTCCAGATTTCATCTGAGGATATTTCCTTTTTCGCCATAGCCCTCTATGGGCTTCCAAATATCACTTTGCCAATTCCACAAGAACTGCCTTACCGAAAGTCTTCTTGAAGGGAAAGCTGTAACTCTGTGAGATGATTTCCAGAACACAAAGAAGTTTCTCAGAAAGTTTCTTGCTCTTTGTTATCGGAGGATATTTCCTTTGCCCCTATAGTCTTCAAAGGGATCCGAAATATCTGTTCTCAGATTCCACAGAAATAAGGCTAGCAAAGAGATCCACGAAATACAGATGTAACTCTGTGAGTGGAAGTCACACAACACAGAGCAGTTTCTCAGAAAGCTTCTTTCCAGATTTCATCTGAGGATATTTCCTTTTTCACCGTAGCCCTCTATGGGCTTCCAAATATCACTTTGCCAATTCCACAAGAACTGTCTTAGCGAAATGCTTCTTGAGGGGAAAGCTGTAACTCTGTGAGATGATTTCACAGAACACAAAGAAGTTTCTCAAAAAGCTTCTTTCTCTCTGTTATCGGAGGATATTTCCTTTGGCTCTATAGTCTTCAAAGGGATCCGAAATATCTGTTCTCAGATTCCACAGAAATAATGCTAGCAAAGAGATCCACGAAATACAGATGTCACTCTGTGAGTGTAAGTCACACATCACAGAGCAGTTTCTCAGAAAGCTTCTTTCCAGATTTCATCTGAGGATATTTCCTTTTTCACCATAGCCCTCTATTTGCTTCCAAATATCACTTTGCCAATTCCACAAGAACTGTCTTAGCGAAAGGCTTATTGAGGAGAAAGCTGTAACTCTGTGAGTTGATTTCACAGAACACAAAGAAGTTTCTCAGAAAGCTTCTTTCTCTTTGTTATCGGAGGATATTTCCTTTGGCCCTATAGTCTTCAAAGGGATCCGAAATATCTGTTCTCAGATTCCACAGATATAAGGCTAGCAAAGAGATCCACAAAATACAGATGTAACTCTGTGAGTGGAAGTCACACATCACAGAGCAGTTTCTCAGAAAGCTTCTTTCCAGATTTCATCTGAGGATATTTCCTTTTCACCATAGCCCTCTATGGGCTTCCCAATATCACTTTGCCAATTCCACAAGAATTGCCTTACCGAAAGGTTCTTGAAGGGAAAGCTGTAACTCTGTGAGATGATTTCACAAAACACAAAGAAGTTTCTCAGAAAGCTTCTTTCTCTTTGTTATCGGAGGATATTTCCTTTGGTCCTATAGTCTTCAAAGGGATCCGAAATATCTGTTCTCCGATTCCACAGAAATAAGGCTAGCAAAGAGATCCACGAAATACAGATGTAACTCTGTGAGTGCAAGTCACACATCACGGATCAGTTTCTCAGAAAGCTTCTTTCCAGATTTCATCTGAGGATATTTCCTTTTTCACCATAGCCCTCTAAGGGCTTCCAAATATCACTTTGCCAATTCCACAAGAACTGCCTTACCGAAAGGCTTCTTGAAGGGAAAGCTGTAACTCTGTGAGATGATTTCACAGAACACAAAGAAGTTTCTCAGAAAGCTTCTTTCTCTTTGTTATCGGAGGATATTTCCTTTGGCCCTATAGTCTTGAAAGGGATCCGAAATATCTGTTCTCAGATTCCACAGAAATAAGGCTAGCAAAGAGATCCACGAAATACAGATGTAACTCTGTGATTGCAAGTCACACATCACAGAGCAGTTTCTCAGAAAGCTTCTTTCCAGATATCATCTGAGTTTGTTTCCTTTTTCACCATAGCCCACTATGGGCTTCCAAATATCACTTTGCCAATTCCAGAAGAACTGCCTTACCGAAAGGCTTGTTGAAGGGAAAGCTGTAACTCTGTGAGATGATTTCACAGAACACAAAGAAGTTTCTCAGAAAGCTTCTTTCTCTTTGTTATCGGAGGATATTTCCTTTGGCCCTATAGTCTTCAAAGGGTTCCGAAATATCTGTTCTCAGATTCCACAGAAATAACGCTAGCAAAGAGATCCACGAAATACAGATGTAACTATGTGAGATGAAATAACAGAACACTAAGCAGTTTCTCCGAAAGCTTCTTTCCAGATTTCATCTGGGGATATTTCCTTTTTCACCATAGCCCTCTGTGGGCTTTCAAATATCACTTTGCCAATTCCACAAGAACTGCCTAACCGAAAGGCTTCTTGAAGGGAAAGCTCTAACTCTGTGAGATGATTTGAGAGAACACAAAGAAGTTTCTCAGAAAGCTTCTTTCTCTTTGTTATCGGAGGATATTTCCTTTGGTCCTATAGTTTTCAAAGGGATCCGAAATATCTGTTCTCAGATTCCAAAGAAATAAGGCTAGCAAAGAGATCCACGAAATACAGATGTAACTCTGTGAGTGCAATTCACACATCACAGAGCAGTTTCTCAGAAAGCTTCTTTCCAGATTTCATCTGAGGATATTTCCTTTTTCACCATAGCCCTCTAAGGGCTTCCAAATATCACTTTGCCAATTCCACAAGAACTGCCTTACCGAAAGGCTTCTTGAAGGGAAAGCTGTAACTCTGTGAGATGATTTCACAGAACACAAAGAAGTTTCTAAGAAAGTTTCTTGCTCTTTGTTATCGGAGGATATTTCCTTTGGCCCTATAGTCTTCAAAGGGATCCGAAATATCTGTTCTCAGATTCCACAGAAATAAGGATAGCAAAGAGATCCACGAAATACAGATGTAACTCTGTGAGTGGAAGTCACACAACACAGAGCAGTTTCTCAGAAAGCTTCTTTTCAGATTTCATCTGAGGATATTTCCTTTTTCATCAGAGCCCTCTATGGGCTTCCAAATATCACTTTGCCAATTCCAAAAGAACTGTCTTAGCGAAAGGCTTCTTGAGGGGAAAGCTGTAACTCTGTGAGATGATTTCACAGAACACAAAGAAGTTTCTCAGAAAGCTTCTTTCTCTTTATTATCGGAGGATATTTCCTTTGGCCCTATAGTCTTCAAAGGGATCCTAAATATCTGTTCTCAGATTCCACAGAAATAAGGCTATCAAAGAGATCCACGAAATACAGATGTAACTCTGTGAGTGGAAGACACACATCACAGAGCAGTTTCTCAGAAAGCTTCTTTCCAGATTTCATCTGAGGATATTTCCTTTTTCACCATAGCCCTCTATGGGCTTCCAAATATCACTTTGCCAATTCCACAAGAACTGCCTTACCGAAAGGCTTCTTGAAGGGAAAGCTGTAACTCTGTGAGATGATTTCACAGAACACAAAGAAGTTTCTCAGAAAGCTTCTTTCTCTTCGTTATCGGAGGATATTTCCTTTGGCCCTATAGTCTTCAAAGGGATCCGAAATATCTGTTCTCAGATTCCACAGAAATAACGCTAGCAAAGAGATCCACGAAATACAGATGTAACTCTGTGAGATGAAATAACAGAACACTAAGCAGTTTCTCCGAAAGCTTCTTTCCAGATTTCATCTGGGGATATTTCCTTTTTCACCATAGCCCTCTGTGGGCTTCCAAATATCACTTTGCCAATTCCACAAGAACTGCCTAACCGAAAGGCTTCTTGAAGGGAAAGCTCTAACTCTGTTAGATGATTTCAGAGAACACAAAGAAGTTTTTCAGAAAGCTTCTTTCTCTTTGTTATCGGAGGATATTTCCTTTGGCCCTATAGTCTTCAAAGGGATCCGAAATATCTGTTCTCAGATTCCACAGAAATAAGGCTAGCAAAGAGATCCACGAAATACAGGTGTAACTCTGTGAGATGAAATAACAGAACACTAAGCAGTTTCTCCGAAATCTTCTTTCCAGATTTCTTCTGGGGTTTTTTCCTTTTTCACCATAGCCCTCTATGGGCTTCCAAATATCACTTTGCCAATTGCACAAGAACTGCCTAACTGAAAGCCTTCTTGAAGGGAAAGCTCTAACTCTGTGAGATGATTTCAGAGTACACAAAGAAGTTTCTCAGAAAGCTTCTTTCTCTTTGTTATCGGAGGGTATTTCCTTTGGTCCTATAGTTTTCAAAAGGATCCGAAATATCTGTTCTCAGATTCCACAGAAATAAGGCTAGCAAAGAGATCCACGAAATACAGATGTAACTCTGTGAGTGCAATTCACACATCACAGAGCAGTTTCTCAGAAAGCTTCTTTCCAGATTTCATCTGAGGATATTTCCTTTTTCACCATAGCCATCTATGGGCTTCCAAATATCACTTTGCCAATTCCACAAGAACTGTCTTAGCGAAAGACTTCTTGAGGGGAAAGCTGTAACTCTGTGAGATGATTTCACAGAACACAAAGAAGTTTCTCAGAAAGCTTCTTTCTCTTTGTTATCGGAGGATATTTCCTTTCGCCCTATAGTCTTCAAAGGGATCCGAAATATCTGTTCTCAGATTCCACAGAAATAAGGCTAGCAAAGAGATCCACGAAATACAGATGTAACTCTGTGATTGCAAGTCACACATCACAGAGCAGTTTCTCAGAAAGCTTCTTTCCAGATTTCATCTGAGGATATTTCCTTTTTCACCATAGCCCTCTATGGGCTTCCAAATATCACTTTGCCAATTCCACAAGAGCTGTCTTAGCGAAAGGCTTGTTGAGGGGAAAGCTATAACTCTGTGAGATGATTTCACAGAACACAAAGAAGTTTCTCAGAAAGCTTCTTTGTCTTTGTTATCGGAGGATATTTCCTTTGGCCCTATAATCTTCATAGGGATCCGAAATATCTGTTCTTAGATTCCACAGAAATAAGGATAGCAAAGAGATCCACGAAATACAGATGTAACTCTGTGAGTGCAAGTCACACATCACAGAGCAGTTTCTCAGAAAGCTTCTTTCCAGAATTCATCTGAGGATATTTCCTTTTTCACCATAGCCCTCTATGGGCTTCCAAATATCACTTTGCCTATTTCACAAGAACTGTCTTAGCGAAAGGCTTCTTGAGGGGAAAGCTGTAACTCTGTGAGATGATTTCGCAGAACACAAAGAAGTTTCTCAGAAAGCTTCTTTCTCTTTGTTATCGGAGGATATTTCCTTTGGCCCTCTAGTCTTCAAAGGGATCCGAAATATCGGTTCTCAGATTCCAGAGAAATAAGGCTAGCAAAGAGATCCACGAAATACAGATGTAACTCTGTGAGTGGAAGTCACACATCACAGAGCAGTTTCTCAGAAAGCTTCTTTCCAGATTTCATCTGAGCATATTTCCTTTTTCACCCTAGCCCTCTATGGGCTTCCAAATATCACTTTTCCAATTCCACAAGAACTGCCTTACCGAAAGCCTTCTTGAAGAGAAAGCTGTAACTCTGTGAGATGATTTCACAGGACACAAAGAACTTTCTCAGAAAGCTTCTTTCTCTTTGTTATCGGAGGATATTTCCTTTGGCCCTATATCTTCAAAGGAATCCGAAATATCTGTTCTCAGATTCCACAGAAATAAGGATAGCAAATTGATGCACGAAATACAGATGTAACTCTGTGAGTGGAAGTCACACATCACAGAGCAGTTTCTCAGAAAGCTTCTTTCCAGATTTCATCTGAGGATATTTCCTTTTTCGCCATAGCCCTCTATGGGCTTCCAAATATCACTTTGCCAATTCCACAAGAACTGCCTTACCGAAAGTCTTCTTGAAGGGAAAGCTGTAACTCTGTGAGATGATTTCCAGAACACAAAGAAGTTTCTCAGAAAGTTTCTTGCTCTTTGTTATCGGAGGATATTTCCTTTGGCCCTATAGTCTTCAAAGGGATCCGAAATATCTGTTCTCAGATTCCACAGAAATAAGGCTAGCAAAGAGATCCACGAAATACAGATGTAACTCTGTGAGTGGAAGTCACACAACACAGAGCAGTTTCTCAGAAAGCTTCTTTCCAGATTTCATCTGAGGATATTTCCTTTTTCACCGTAGCCCTCTATGGGCTTCCAAATATCACTTTGCCAATTCCACAAGAACTGTCTTAGCGAAATGCTTCTTGAGGGGAAAGCTGTAACTCTGTGAGATGATTTCACAGAACACAAAGAAGTTTCTCAAAAAGCTTCTTTCTCTCTGTTATCGGAGGATATTTCCTTTGGCTCTATAGTCTTCAAAGGGATCCGAAATATCTGTTCTCAGATTCCACAGAAATAATGCTAGCAAAGAGATCCACGAAATACAGATGTCACTCTGTGAGTGTAAGTCACACATCACAGAGCAGTTTCTCAGAAAGCTTCTTTCCAGATTTCATCTGAGGATATTTCCTTTTTCACCATAGCCCTCTATTTGCTTCCAAATATCACTTTGCCAATTCCACAAGAACTGTCTTAGCGAAAGGCTTATTGAGGAGAAAGCTGTAACTCTGTGAGTTGATTTCACAGAACACAAAGAAGTTTCTCAGAAAGCTTCTTTCTCTTTGTTATCGGAGGATATTTCCTTTGGCCCTATAGTCTTCAAAGGGATCCGAAATATCTGTTCTCAGATTCCACAGATATAAGGCTAGCAAAGAGATCCACAAAATACAGATGTAACTCTGTGAGTGGAAGTCACACATCACAGAGCAGTTTCTCAGAAAGCTTCTTTCCAGATTTCATCTGAGGATATTTCCTTTTTCACCATAGCCCTCTATGGGCTTCCCAATATCACTTTGCCAATTCCACAAGAATTGCCTTACCGAAAGGCTTCTTGAAGGGAAAGCTGTAACTCTGTGAGATGATTTCACAAAACACAAAGAAGTTTCTCAGAAAGCTTCTTTCTCTTTGTTATCGGAGGATATTTCCTTTGGTCCTATAGTCTTCAAAGGGATCCGAAATATCTGTTCTCCGATTCCACAGAAATAAGGCTAGCAAAGAGATCCACGAAATACAGATGTAACTCTGTGAGTGCAAGTCACACATCACGGATCAGTTTCTCAGAAAGCTTCTTTCCAGATTTCATCTGAGGATATTTCCTTTTTCACCATAGCCCTCTAAGGGCTTCCAAATATCACTTTGCCAATTCCACAAGAACTGCCTTACCGAAAGGCTTCTTGAAGGGAAAGCTGTAACTCTGTGAGATGATTTCACAGAACACAAAGAAGTTTCTCAGAAAGCTTCTTTCTCTTTGTTATCGGAGGATATTTCCTTTGGCCCTATAGTCTTGAAAGGGATCCGAAATATCTGTTCTCAGATTCCACAGAAATAAGGCTAGCAAAGAGATCCACGAAATACAGATGTAACTCTGTGATTGCAAGTCACACATCACAGAGCAGTTTCTCAGAAAGCTTCTTTCCAGATATCATCTGAGTTTGTTTCCTTTTTCACCATAGCCCACTATGGGCTTCCAAATATCACTTTGCCAATTCCAGAAGAACTGCCTTACCGAAAGGCTTGTTGAAGGGAAAGCTGTAACTCTGTGAGATGATTTCACAGAACACAAAGAAGTTTCTCAGAAAGCTTCTTTCTCTTTGTTATCGGAGGATATTTCCTTTGGCCCTATAGTCTTCAAAGGGATCCGAAATATCTGTTCTCAGATTCCACAGAAATAAGGCTAGCAAAGAGATCCACGAAATACAGATGTAACTCTGTGAGATGAAATAACAGAACACTAAGCAGTTTCTCCGAAAGCTTCTTTCCAGATTTCACCTGAGGATATTTCCTTTTTCACCATAGCCCTCTATGGGCTTCCAAATATCACTTTGCCAATTCCACAAGAGCTGTCTTAGCGAAAGGCTTCTTGAGGGGAAAGCTTAACTCTGTGAGATGATTTCACAGAACACAAAGAAGTTTTTCAGAAAGCTTCTTTCTCTTTGTTATCGGAGGATATTTCCTTTGGCCCTATAGTCTTCAAAGGGATCCGAAATATCTGTTCTCAGATTCCACAGAAATAAGGCTAGCAAAGAGATCCACGAAATACAGATGTAACTCTGTGAGTGGAAGTCACACATCACACAGCGTTTCTCAGAAAGCTTCTTTAAAGATTTCATCTGAGGTTATTTCCTTTTTCACCATATCCCTCTATGGGCTTCCAAATATCACTTTGCCAATGCCACAAGAACTGTCTTAGCGAAAGGCTACTTGAGGGGAAAGCTGTAACTCTGTGAGATGATTTCGCAGAACACAAAGAAGTTTCTCAGAAAGCTTCTTTCTCTTTGTTATCGGAGTATATTTTCTTTGACCCTATAGTCTTCAAAGGGATCTGAAATATCTGTTCTCAGATTCCACAGAAATAAGGCTAGCAAAGAGATCCACGAAATACAGATGTAACTCTGTGAGTGCAAGTCACACATCACACAGCAGTTTCTCATAAAGCTTCTTTCCAGATTTCATCTGAGGATATTTCCTTTTTCACCATAGCCCTCTATGGGCTTCCAAGTATCACTTTGCCAATTCCACAAGAACTGTCTTACCGAAAGGCTTCTTGAAGGGAAAGCTGTAACTCTGTGAGATGATTTCACAGAACACAAAGAAGTTTCTCAGAAAGCTTCTTTCTCTTTATTATCAGAGGATATTTCCTTTGGCCCTATAGTCTTCCAAGGGATCCGAAATATCTGTTCTCAGATTCCACAGAAATAAAGCTAGCAAAGAGATCCACGAAATACATATGTAACTCTGTGAGTGGAAGTCACACATCACACAGCGTTTCTCAGAAAGCTTCTTTAAAGATTTCATCTGAGGTTATTTCCTTTTTCACCATAGCCCTCTATGGGCTTCCAAGTATCACTTTGCCAATTCCAAAAGAACTGTCTTAGCGAAAGACTTCTTGAGGGGAAAGCTGTCACTCTGTGAGATGATTTCACAGAACACAAAGAAGTTTCTCAGAAAGCTTCTTTCTCTTTGTTATCGGAGGATATTTCCTTTGGCCCTATAGTCTTCTAAGGGTTCCGAAATATCTGTTCTCAGATTCCACAGAAATAAGGCTATCAAAGAGATCCACGAAATACAGAAGTAACTCTGTGAGTGGAAGTCACACAACACAGAGGAGTTTCTCAGAAAGCTTCTTTGCTGATTTCATCTGAGGATAGTTCCTTTTTCACCATAGCCCTCTAAGGGCTTCCAAATATCACTTTGCCAATTCCACAAGAACTGTCATAGCGAAAGGCTTCTTGAGGGGAAAGCTGTAACTCTGTGAGATGATTTCACAGAACACAAAGAAGTTTCTCAGAAAGCTTCTTTCTCTTTGTTATCGGAGGATATTTCCTTTGGCCCTATAGTCTTCAAAGGGATCTGAAATATCTGTTCTCAGATTCCACAGAAATAAGGCTTTCAAAGAGATCCACGAAATACAGATGTAACTCTGTGAGTGCAAGTCACACATCACAGAGCAGTTTCTCAGAAAGCTTCTTTCCAGATTTCATCTGAGGATATTTCCTTTTTCACCATAGCCCTCTATGGGCTTCCAAATATCACTTTGCCAATTCCACAAGAACTGCCTTACCGAAAGGCTTCTTGAAGGGAAAGTTGTAACTCTGTGAGATGATTTCACAGAACACAAAGAAGTTTCTCAGAAAGCTTCTTTCTCTTTGTTATCGGAGGATATTTTCTTTGGCCCTATAGTCTTCAAAGGGATCTGAAATATCTGTTCTCAGATTCCACAGAAATAAGGCTAGCAAAGAGATCCACGAAATTCAGATGTAACTCTGTGAGTGCAAGTCACATATCACACAGCAGTTTCTCAGAAAGCTTCTTTCCAGATTTCATCTGAGGATATTTCCTTTTTCACCATAGCCCTCTATGGGCTTCCAAGTATCACTTTGCCAATTCCACAAGAACTGTCTTAGCGAAAGACTTCTTGAGGGGAAAGCTGTAACTCTGTGAGATGATTTCACAGAACACAAATAAGTTTCTCAGAAAGCTTCTTTCTCTTTGTTATCGGAGGATATTTCCTTTGGCCCTATAGTGTTCTTAGGGTTCCGAAATATCTGTTCTCAGATTCCACAGAAATAAGGCTAGCAAAGAGATTCACGAAATACAGAAGTAACTCTGTGAGTGGAAGTCACACAACACAGAGGAGTTTCTCAGAAAGCTTCTTTGCAGATTTCATCTGAGGATAGTTCCTTTTTCACCATAGCCCTCTATGGGCTTCCAAATATCACTTTACCAATTCCACAAGAACTGTCTTAGCGAAAGGCTTCTTGAGGAGAAAGCTGTAACTCTGTGAGATGATTTCACAGAACACAAAGAAGTTTCTCAGAAAGCTTCTTTCTCTTTGTTATCGGAGGATATTTCCTTTGGCCCTATAGTCTTCTAAGGGATCCGAAATATCTGTTCTCAGATTCCACAGAAAGAAGGCTAGCAAAGAGATCCAAGAAATACAGATATAACTCTGTGAGTGTAAGTCACACATCACACAGCAGTTTCTCAGAAAGCTTCTTTCCAGATTTCATCTGAGGATATTTCCTTTTTCACCATATCCCTCTATTGGTTTCCAAATATCACTTTGCCAATTCCACAAGAACTGTCTTAGCGAAAGGCTTCTTGAGGGGAAAGCTGTATCTCTGTGAGATGATTTCACAGAACACAAAGAAGTTTCTCAGAAAGCTTCTTTCTCTTTGTTATCGGAGGATATTTTCTTTGGCCCTATAGTCTTCAAAGGGATCTGAAATATCTGTTCTCAGACTCCACGGAAATAAGGCTAGCAAAGAGATCCACGAAATACAGATGTAACTCTGTGAGTGCAAGTCACACATCACACAGCAGTTTCTCAGAAAGCTTCTTTCCGGATTTCATCTGAGAATATTTCCTTTTTCACCATAGCCCTCTATGGGCTTCCAAGTATCACTTTGCCAATTCCAAAAGAACTGTCTTAGCGAAAGACTTCTTGAGGGGAAAGCTGTAACTCTGTGAGATGATTTCACAGAACACAAAGAAGTTTCTCAGAAAGCTTCTTTCTCTTTGTTATCGGAGGATATTTCCTTTGGCCCTATAGTCTTCTAAGGGTTCCGAAATATCTGTTCTCAGATTACACAGAAATAAGGCTAGCAAAGAGATCCACGAAATACAGAAGTAACTCTGTGAGTGGAAGTCACACAACACAGAGGAGTTTCTCAGAAAGCTTCTTTGCTGATTTCATCTGAGGATAGTTCCTTTTTCACCATAGCCCTCTAAGGGCTTCCAAATATCACTTTGCCAATTCCACAAGAACTGTCTTAGCGAAAGGCTTCTTGATGGGAAAGCTGTAACTCTGTGAGATGATTTCACAGAACACAAAGAAGTTTCTCAGAAAGCTTCTTTCTCTTTGTTATCGGAGGATATTTCCTTTGGCCCTATAGTCTTCAAAGGGATCTGAAATATCTGTTCTCAGATTCCACAGAAATAAGGCTAGCAAAGAGATTCACGAAATACAGAAGTAACTCTGTGAGTGGAAGTCACACAACACAGAGGAGTTTCTCAGAAAGCTTCTTTGCAGATTTCATCTGAGGATAGTTCCTTTTTCACCATAGCCCTCTATGGGCTTCCAACTATCACTTTACCAATTCCACAAGAACTGTCTTAGCGAAAGGCTTCTTGAGGAGAATGCTGTAACTCTGTGAGATGATTTCACAGAACACAAAGAAGTTTCTCAGAAAGCTTCTTTCTCTTTGTTATCAGAGGATATTTCCTTTGGCCCTATAGTCTTCTAAGGGATCCGAAATATCTGTTCTCAGATTCCACAGAAAGAAGGCTAGCAAAGAGATCCACGAAATACAGATATAACTCTGTGAGTGTAAGTCACACATCACACAGCAGTTTCTCAGAAAGCTTCTTTCCAGATTTCATCTGAGGATATTTCCTTTTTCACCATATCCCTCTATTGGTTTCCAAATATCACTTTGCCAATTCCACAAGAACTGTCTTAGCGAAAGGCTTCTTGAGGGGAAAGCTGTATCTCTGTGAGATGATTTCACAGAACACAAAGAAGTTTCTCAGAAAGATTCTTTCTCTTTGTTATCGGAGGATATTTTCTTTGGCCCTATAGTCTTCAAAGGGATCTGAAATATCTGTTCTCAGATTCCACGGAAATAAGGCTAGCAAAGAGATCCACGAAATACAGATGTAACTCTGTGAATGCAAGTCACACATCACACAGCAGTTTCTCAGAAAGCTTCTTTCCGGATTTCATCTGAGGATATTTCCTTTTTCACCATAGCCCTCTATGGGCTTCCAAGTATCACTTTGCCAATTCCAAAAGAACTGTCTTAGCGAAAGACTTCTTGAGAGGAAAGCTGTAACTCTGTGAGATGATTTCACAGAACACAAAGAAGTTTCTCAGAAAGCTTCTTTCTCTTTGTTATCGGAGGATATTTCCTTTGGCCCTATAGTCTTCTAAGGGTTCCGAAATATCTGTTCTCAGATTCCACAGAAATAAGGCTAGCAAAGAGATCCACGAAATACAGAAGTAACTCTGTGAGTGGAAGTCACACATCACACAGGGTTTCTCAGAAAGCTTCTTTGCTGATTTCATCTGAGCATAGTTCCTTTTTCACCATAGCCCTCTAAGGGCTTCCAAATATCACTTTGCCAATTCCACAAGAACTGTCATAGCGAAAGGCTTCTTGAGGGGAAAGTTGTAACTCTGTGAGATGATTTCACAGAACACAAAGAAGTTTCTCAGAAAGCTTCTTTCTCTTTGTTATCGGAGGATATTTCCTTTGGCCCTATAGTCTTCAAAGGGATCTGAAATATCTGTTCTCAGATTCCACAGAAATAAGGCTTTCAAAAAGATCCACGAAATACAGATGTAACTCTGTGAGTGCAAGTCACACATCACAGAGCAGTTTCTCAGAAAGCTTCTTTCCAGATTTCATCTGAGGATATTTCCTTTTTCACCATAGCCCTCTATGGGCTTCCAAATATCACTTTGCCAATTCCACAAGAACTGCCTTACCGAAAGGCTTCTTGAAGGTAAAGTTGTAACTCTGTGAGATGATTTCACAGAACACAAAGAAGTTTCTCAGAAAGCTTCCTTCTCTTTGTTATCGGAGGATATTTTCTTTGGCCCTATAGTCTTCAAAGGGATCTGAAATATCTGTTCTCAGATTCCACAGAAATAAGGCTAGCAAAGAGATCCACGAAATTCAGATGTAACTCTGTGAGTGCAAGTCACACATCACACAGCAGTTTCTCAGAAAGCTTCTTTCCAGATTTCATCTGAGGATATTTCCTTTTTCACCATAGCCCTCTATGGGCTTCCAAGTATCACTTTGCCAATTCCACAAGAACTGTCTTAGCGAAAGACTTCTTGAGGGGAAAGCTGTAACTCTGTGAGATGATTTCACAGAACACAAAGAAGTTTCTCAGAAAGCTTCTTTCTCTTTGTTATCGGAGGATATTTCCTTTGGCCCTATAGTGTTCTTAGGGTTCCGAAATATCTGTTCTCAGATTCCACAGAAATAAGGCTAGCAAAGAGATTCACGAAATACAGAAGTAACTCTGTGAGTGGAAGTCACACAACACAGAGGAGTTTCTCAGAAAGCTTCTTTGCAGATTTCATCTGAGGATAGTTCCTTTTTCACCATAGCCCTCTATGGGCTTCCAAATATCACTTTACCAATTCCACAAGAACTGTCTTAGCGAAAGGCTTCTTGAGGAGAAAGCTGTAACTCTGTGAAATGATTTCACAGAACACAAAGAAGTTTCTCAGAAAGCTTCTTTCTCTTTGTTATCGGAGGATATTTCCTTTGGCCCTATATTCTTCTAAGGGATCCGAAATATCTGTTCTCAGATTCCACAGAAAGAAGGCTAGCAAAGAGATCCACGAAATACAGATATAACTCTGTGAGTGTAAGTCACACATCACACAGCAGTTTCTCAGAAAGCTTCTTTCCAGATTTCATCTGAGGATATTTCCTTTTTCACCATATCCCTCTATTGGTTTCCAAATATCACTTTGCCAATTCCACAAGAACTGTCTTAGCGAAAGGCTTCTTGAGGGGAAAGCTGTATCTCTGTGAGATGATTTCACAGAACACAAAGAAGTTTCTCAGAAAGCTTCTTTCTCTTTGTTATCGGAGGATACTTTCTTTGGCCCTATAGTCTTCAAAGGGATCTGAAATATCTGTTCTCAGATTCCACGGAAATAAGGCTAGCAAAGAGATCCACGAAATACAGATGTAACTCTGTGAGTGCAAGTCACACATCACACAGCAGTTTCTCAGAAAGCTTCTTTCCGGATTTCATCTGAGGATATTTCCTTTTTCACCATAGCCCTCTATGGGCTTCCAAGTATCACTTTGCCAATTCCAAAAGAACTGTCTTAGCGAAAGACTTCTTGAGGGGAAAGCTGTAACTCTGTGAGATGATTTCACAGAACACAAAGAAGTTTCTCAGAAAGCTTCTTTCTCTTTGTTATCGGAGGATATTTCCTTTGGCCCTATAGTCTTCTAAGGGTTCCGAAATATCTGTTCTCAGATTACACAGAAATAAGGCTAGCAAAGAGATCCACGAAATACAGAAGTAACTCTGTGAGTGGAAGTCACACAACACAGAGGAGTTTCTCAGAAAGCTTCTTTGCTGATTTCATCTGAGGATAGTTCCTTTTTCACCATAGCCCTCTAAGGGCTTCCAAATATCACTTTGCCAATTTCACAAGAACTGTCTTAGCGAAAGGCTTCTTGATGGGAAAGCTGTAACTCTGTGAGATGATTTCACAGAACACAAAGAAGTTTCTCAGAAAGCTTCTTTCTCTTTGTTATCGGAGGATATTTCCTTTGGCCCTATAGTCTTAAAGGGATCTGAAGTATCTGTTCTCAGATTCCACAGAAATAAGGCTAGCAAAGAGATTCACGAAATACAGAAGTAACTCTGTGAGTGGAAGTCACACAACACAGAGGAGTTTCTCAGAAAGCTTCTTTGCAGATTTCATCTGAGGATAGTTCCTTTTTCACCATAGCCCTCTATGGGCTTCCAACTATCACTTTACCAATTCCACAAGAACTGTCTTAGCGAAAGGCTTCTTGAGGAGAAAGCTGTAACTCTGTGAGATGATTTCACAGAACACAAAGAAGTTTCTCAGAAAGCTTCTTTCTCTTTGTTATCGGAGGATATTTCCTTTGGCCCTATAGTCTTCTAAGGGATCCGAAATATCTGTTCTCAGATTCCACAGAAAGAAGGCTAGCAAAGAGATCCACGAAATACAGATATAACTCTGTGAGTGTAAGTCACACATCACACAGCAGTTTCTCAGAAAGCTTCTTTCCAGATTTCATCTGAGGATATTTCCTTTTTCACCATATCCCTCTATTGGTTTCCAAATATCACTTTGCCAATTCCACAAGAACTGTCTTAGCGAAAGGCTTCTTGAGGGGAAAGCTGTATCTCTGTGAGATGATTTCACAGAACACAAAGAAGTTTCTCAGAAAGCTTCTTTCTCTTTGTTATCGGAGGATATTTTCTTTGGCCCTATAGTCTTCAAAGGGATCTGAAATATCTGTTCTCAGATTCCACGGAAATAAGGCTAGCAAAGAGATCCACGAAATACAGATGTAACTCTGTGAATGCAAGTCACACATCACACAGCAGTTTCTCAGAAAGCTTCTTTCCGGATTTCATCTGAGGATATTTCCTTTTTCACCATAGCCCTCTATGGGCTTCCAAGTATCACTTTGCCAATTCCAAAAGAACTGTCTTAGCGAAAGACTTCTTGAGGGGAAAGCTGTAACTCTGTGAGATGATTTCACAGAACACAAAGAAGTTTCTCAGAAAGCTTCTTTCTCTTTGTTATCGGAGGATATTTCCTTTGGCCCTATAGTCTTCTAAGGGTTCCGAAATATCTGTTCTCAGATTCCACAGAAATAAGGCTAGCAAAGAGATCCACGAAATACAGAAGTAACTCTGTGAGTGGAAGTCACACAACACAGAGGAGTTTCTCAGAAAGCTTCTTTGCTGATTTCATCTGAGCATAGTTCCTTTTTCACCATAGCCCTCTAAGGGCTTCCAAATATCACTTTGCCAATTCCACAAGAACTGTCTTAGCGAAAGGCGTCTTGATGGGAAAGCTGTAACTCTGTGAGATGATTTCACAGAACACAAAGAAGTTTCTCAGAAAGCTTCTTTCTCTTTGTTATCGGAGGATATTTCCTTTGGCCCTATAGTCTTCAAAGGGATCTGAAATATCTGTTCTCAGATTCCACAGAAATAAGGCTTGCAAAGAGATCCACGAAATACAGATGTAACTCTGTGAGTGCAAGTCACACATCACAGAGCAGTTTCTCAGAAAGCTTCTTTCCAGATTTCATCTGAGGATATTTCCTTTTTCACCATAGCCCTCTATGGGCTTCCAAATATCACTTTGCCAATTCCACAAGAACTGCCTTACCGAAAGGCTTCTTGAAGGGGAAGTTGTAACTCTGTGAGATGATTTCACAGAACACAAAGAAGTTTCTCAGAAAGCTTATTTCTCTTTGTTATCGGAGAATATTTCCTTTGGCCATATAGTGTTCTTAGGGTTCCGAAATATCTGTTCTCAGATTCCACAGAAATAAGGCTAGCAAAGAGATTCACGAAATACAGAAGTAACTCTGTGAGTGGAAGTCACACAACACAGAGGAGTTTCTCAGAAAGCTTCTTTGCAGATTTCATCTGAGGATAGTTCCTTTTTCACCATAGCCCTCTATGGGCTTCCAAATATCACTGTGCGAATTCCACAAGAACTGTCTTAGCGAAAGGCTTCTTGAGGGGAAAGCTGTAACTCTGTGAGATGATTTCACAGAACACAAAGAAGTTTCTCAGAAAGCTTCTTTCTCTTTGTTATCGGAGGATATTTCCTTTGGCCCTATAGTCTTCAAAGGGATCTGAAATATCTGTTCTCAGATTCCACTGAAATAAGGCTTGCAAAGAGATCCACGAAATACAGATGTAAATCTGTGAGTGCAAGTCACACATCATAGAGCAGTTTCTCAGAAAGCTTCTTTCCAGATTTCATCTGAGGATATTTCCTTTTTCACCTTAGCCCTCTATGGGCTTCCAAATATCACCTTGCCAATTCCACAAGAACTGCCTTACCGAAAGGCTTCTTGAAGGGAAAGCTGTAACTCTGTGAGATGATTTCACAGAACATAAAGAAGTTTCTCAGAAAGCTTCTTTCTCTTTGTTATCAGAGGATATTTCCTTTGGCCCTATAGTCTTCCAAGGGATCAGGAATATCTGTTCTCAGATTCCACAGAAATAAAGCTAGCAAAGAGATCCACGAAATACATATGTAACTCTGTGAGTGGAAGTCACACATCACACAGCGTTTCTCAGAAAGCTTCTTTAAAGATTTCATCTGAGGATATTTCCTTTTTCACCATAGACCTTTATGGCCTTCCAAATATCACTTTGCCAATTCCACCAGAATTGTCTTAGCGAAAGGCTTCTGGAGGGGAAAGCTGTAACTCTGTGAGATGATTTCACAGAACACAAAGAAGTTTCTCAGAAAGCTTCTTTCTCTTTGTTATCGGAGGATATTTCCTTTGGCCCTATAGTCTTCTTAGGGATCAGAAATATCTGTTCTCAGATTCCACAGAAATAAGGCTAGCAAAGAGATCCACGAAATACAGAAGTAACTCTGTGAGTGGAAGTCACACAACACAGAGGAGTTTCTCAGAAAGCTTCTTTGCTGATTTCATCTGAGGATAGTTCCTTTTTCACCATAGCCCTCTAAGGGCTTCCAAATATCACTTTGCCAGTTCCAAAAGAACTGTCATAGCGAAAGGCTTCTTGAGGGGAAAGTTGTAACTCTGTGAGATGATTTCACAGAACACAAAGAAGTTTCTCAGAAAGCTTCTTTCTCTTTGTTATCGGAGGATATTTCCTTTGGCCCTATAGTCTTCAAAGGGATCTGAAATATCTGTTCTCAGATTCCACAGAAATAAGGCTTTCAAAAAGATCCACGAAATACAGATGTAACTCTGTGAGTGCAAGTCACACATCACAGAGCAGTTTCTCAGAAAGCTTCTTTCCAGATTTCATCTGAGGATATTTCCTTTTTCACCATATCCCTCTATGGGCTTCCAAATATCACTTTGCCAATTCCACAAGAACTGCCTTACCGAAAGGCTTCTTGAAGGGAAAGTTGTAACTCTGTGAGATGATTTCACAGAACACAAAGAAGTTTCTCAGAAAGCTTCCTTCTCTTTGTTATCGGAGGATATTTTCTTTGGCCCTATAGTCTTCAAAGGGATCTGAAATATCTGTTCTCAGATTCCACAGAAATAAGGCTAGCAAAGAGATCCACGAAATTCAGATGTAACTCTGTGAGTGCAAGTCACACATCACACAGCAGTTTCTCAGAAAGCTTCTTTCCAGATTTCATCTGAGGATATTTCCTTTTTCACCATAGCCCTCTATGGGCTTCCAAGTATCACTTTGCCAATTCCACAAGAACTGTCTTAGCGAAAGACTTCTTGAGGGGAAAGCTGTAACTCTGTGAGATGATTTCACAGAACACAAAGAAGTTTCTCAGAAAGCTTCTTTCTCTTTGTTATCGGAGGATATTTCCTTTGGCCCTATAGTGTTCTTAGGGTTCCGAAATATCTGTTCTCAGATTCCACAGAAATAAGGCTAGCAAAGAGATTCACGAAATACAGAAGTAACTCTGTGAGTGGAAGTCACACAACACAGAGGAGTTTCTCAGAAAGCTTCTTTGCAGATTTCATCTGAGGATAGTTCCTTTTTCACCATAGCCCTCTATGGGCTTCCAAATATCACTTTACCAATTCCACAAGAACTGTCTTAGCGAAAGGCTTCTTGAGGAGAAAGCTGTAACTCTGTGAAATGATTTCACAGAACACAAAGAAGTTTCTCAGAAAGCTTCTTTCTCTTTGTTATCGGAGGATATTTCCTTTGGCCCTATATTCTTCTAAGGGATCCGAAATATCTGTTCTCAGATTCCACAGAAAGAAGGCTAGCAAAGAGATCCACGAAATACAGATATAACTCTGTGAGTGTAAGTCACACATCACACAGCAGTTTCTCAGAAAGCTTCTTTCCAGATTTCATCTGAGGATATTTCCTTTTTCACCATATCCCTCTATTGGTTTCCAAATATCACTTTGCCAATTCCACAAGAACTGTCTTAGCGAAAGGCTTCTTGAGGGGAAAGCTGTATCTCTGTGAGATGATTTCACAGAACACAAAGAAGTTTCTCAGAAAGCTTCTTTCTCTTTGTTATCGGAGGATATTTTCTTTGGCCCTATAGTCTTCAAAGGGATCTGAAATATCTGTTCTCAGACTCCACGGAAATAAGGCTAGCAAAGAGATCCACGAAATACAGATGTAACTCTGTGAGTGCAAGTCACACATCACACAGCAGTTTCTCAGAAAGCTTCTTTCCGGATTTCATCTGAGGATATTTCCTTTTTCACCATAGCCCTCTATGGGCTTCCAAGTATCACTTTGCCAATTCCAAAAGAACTGTCTTAGCGAAAGACTTCTTGAGGGGAAAGCTGTAACTCTGTGAGATGATTTCACAGAACACAAAGAAGTTTCTCAGAAAGCTTCTTTCTCTTTGTTATCGGAGGATATTTCCTTTGGCCCTATAGTCTTCTAAGGGTTCCGAAATATCTGTTCTCAGATTACACAGAAATAAGGCTAGCAAAGAGATCCACGAAATACAGAAGTAACTCTGTGAGTGGAAGTCACACAACACAGAGGAGTTTCTCAGAAAGCTTCTTTGCTGATTTCATCTGAGGATAGTTCCTTTTTCACCATAGCCCTCTAAGGGCTTCCAAATATCACTTTGCCAATTCCACAAGAACTGTCTTAGCGAAAGGCTTCTTGATGGGAAAGCTGTAACTCTGTGAGATGATTTCACAGAACACAAAGAAGTTTCTCAGAAAGCTTCTTTCTCTTTGTTATCGGAGGATATTTCCTTTGGCCCTATAGTCTTCAAAGGGATCTGAAATATCTGTTCTCAGATTCCACAGAAATAAGGCTAGCAAAGAGATTCACGAAATACAGAAGTAACTCTGTGAGTGGAAGTCACACAACACAGAGGAGTTTCTCAGAAAGCTTCTTTGCAGATTTCATCTGAGGATAGTTCCTTTTTCACCATAGCCCTCTATGGGCTTCCAACTATCACTTTACCAATTCCACAAGAACAGTCTTAGCGAAAGGCTTCTTGAGGAGAAAGCTGTAACTCTGTGAGATGATTTCACAGAACACAAAGAAGTTTCTCAGAAAGCTTCTTTCTCTTTGTTATCGGAGGATATTTCCTTTGGCCCTATAGTCTTCTAAGGGATCCGAAATATCTGTTCTCAGATTCCACAGAAAGAAGGCTAGCAAAGAGATCCACGAAATACAGATATAACTCTGTGAGTGTAAGTCACACATCACACAGCAGTTTCTCAGAAAGCTTCTTTCCAGATTTCATCTGAGGATATTTCCTTTTTCACCATATCCCTCTATTGGTTTCCAAATATCACTTTGCCAATTCCACAAGAACTGTCTTAGCGAAAGGCTTCTTGAGGGGAAAGCTGTATCTCTGTGAGATGATTTCACAGAACACAAAGAAGTTTCTCAGAAAGCTTCTTTCTCTTTGTTATCGGAGGATATTTTCTTTGGCCCTATAGTCTTCAAAGGGATCTGAAATATCTGTTCTCAGATTCCACGGAAATAAGGCTAGCAAAGAGATCCACGAAATACAGATGTAACTCTGTGAATGCAAGTCACACATCACACAGCAGTTTCTCAGAAAGCTTCTTTCCGGATTTCATCTGAGGATATTTCCTTTTTCACCATAGCCCTCTATGGGCTTCCAAGTATCACTTTGCCAATTCCAAAAGAACTGTCTTAGCGAAAGACTTCTTGAGGGGAAAGCTGTAACTCTGTGAGATGATTTCACAGAACACAAAGAAGTTTCTCAGAAAGCTTCTTTCTCTTTGTTATCGGAGGATATTTCCTTTGGCCCTATAGTCTTCTAAGGGTTCCGAAATATCTGTTCTCAGATTCCACAGAAATAAGGCTAGCAAAGAGATCCACGAAATACAGAAGTAACTCTGTGAGTGGAAGTCACACAACACAGAGGAGTTTCTCAGAAAGCTTCTTTGCTGATTTCATCTGAGCATAGTTCCTTTTTCACCATAGCCCTCTAAGGGCTTCCAAATATCACTTTGCCAATTCCACAAGAACTGTCTTAGCGAAAGACTTCTTGAGGGGAAAGCTGTAACTCTGTGAGATGATTTCACAGAACACAAAGAAGTTTCTCAGAAAGCTTCTTTCTCTTTGTTATCTGAGGATATTTCCTTTGGCCCTATAGTCTTCAAAGGGATCTGAAATATCTGTTCTCAGATTCCACAGAAATAAGGCTTGCAAAGAGATCCACGAAATACAGATGTAACTCTGTGATTGCAAGTCACACATCACAGAGCAGTTTCTCAGAAAGCTTCTTTCCAGATTTCATCTGAGGATATTTCCTTTTTCACCATAGCCCTCTATGGGCTTCCAAATATCACTTTGCCAATTCCACAAGAACTGCCTTACCGAAAGGCTTCTTGAAGGGGAAGTTGTAATTCTGTGAGATGATTTCACAGAACACAAAGAAGTTTCTCAGAAAGCTTCTTTCTCTTTGTTTTCGGAGGATATTTCCTTTGGCCCTATAGTCTTCTTAGGGATCCGAAATATCTGTTCTCAGATTCCACAGAAATAAGGCTAGCAAAGAGATCCACGAAATACAGAAGTAACTCTGTGAGTGGAAGTCACACAACACAGAGGAGTTTCTCAGAAGGCTTCTTTGCTGATTTCATCTGAGGATAGTTCCTTTTTCACCATAGCCCTCTATGGGCTTCCAAATATCACTTTGCCAATTCCACAAGAACTGTCTTAGCGAAAGGCTTCTTGAGGGGAAAGCTGTAACTCTGTGAGATGGTTTCACAGAACACAAAGAAGTTTCTCAGAAAGCTTCTTTCTCTTTGTTATCGGAGAATATTTCCTTTGGCCCTATAGTGTTCTTAGGGTTCCGAAATATCTGTTCTCAGATTCCACAGAAATAAGGCTAGCAAAGAGATTCACGAAATACAGAAGTAACTCTGTGAGTGGAAGTCACACAACACAGAGGAGTTTCTCAGAAAGCTTCTTTGCAGATTTCATCTGAGGATAGTTCCTTTTTCACCATAGCCCTCTATGGGCTTCCAAATATCACTTTGCCAATTCCACAAGAACTGTCTTAGCGAAAGGCTTCTTGAGGGGAAAGCTGTAACTCTGTGAGATGATTTCACAGAACACAAAGAAGTTTCTCAGAAAGCTTCTTTCTCTTTGTTATCGGAGGATATTTCCTTTGGCCCTATAGTCTTCAAAGGGATCTGAAATATCTGTTCTCAGATTCCACAGAAATAAGGCTTGCAAAGAGATCCACGAAATACAGATGTAAATCTGTGAGTGCAAGTCACACATCATAGAGCAGTTTCTCAGAAAGCTTCTTTCCAGATTTCATCTGAGGATATTTCCTTTTTCACCATATCCCTCTATGGGCTTCCAAATATCACCTTGCCAATTCCACAAGAACTGCCTTACCGAAAGGCTTCTTGAAGGGAAAGCTGTAACTCTGTGAGATGATTTCACAGAACACAAAGAAGTTTCTCAGAAAGCTTCTTTCTCTTTGTTATCAGAGGATATTTCCTTTGGCCCTATAGTCTTCCAAGGGATCAGAAATATCTGTTCTCAGATTCCACAGAAATAAAGCTAGCAAAGAGATCCACGAAATACATATGTAACTCTGTGAGTGGAAGTCACACATCACACAGCGTTTCTCAGAAAGCTTCTTTAAAGATTTCATCTGAGGATATTTCCTTTTTCACCATAGACCTTTATGGGCTTCCAAATATCACTTTGCCAATTCCACAAGAATTGTCTTAGCGAAAGGCTTCTGGAGGGGAAAGCTGTAACTCTGTGAGATGATTTCACAGAACACAAAGAAGTTTCTCAGAAAGCTTCTTTCTCTTTGTTATCGGAGGATATTTCCTTTGGCCCTATAGTCTTCAAAGGGATCTGAAATATCTGTTCTCAGATTCCACAGAAATAAGGCTTGCAAAGAGATTCACGAAATACAGATGTAAGTCTGTGAGTGCAAGTCACACATCACAGAGCAGTTTCTCAGAAAGCTTCTTTTCAGATTTCATCTGAGGTTATTTCCTTTTTCACCATAGCCCTCTATGGGCTTCCAAATATCACCTTGCCAATTCCACAAGAACTGCCTTACCGAAAGGCTTCTTGAAGGGAAAGCTGTAACTCTGTGAGATGATTTCACAGAACACAAAGAAGTTTCTCAGAAAGCTTCTTTCTCTTTGTTATCAGAGGATATTTCCTTTGGCCCTATAGTCTTCCAAGGGATCAGAAATATCTGTTCTCAGATTCCACAGAAATAAGGCTAGCAAAGAGATCCACGAAATAGAGATGTAACTCTGTGTGTGCAAGTGACACATCACAGAGCAGATTCTCAGAAAGATTCTTTCCAGATTTCATCTGAGCATATTTCCTTTTTCACCATAGCCCTCTATGGGCTTCCAAATATCACTGTGCGAATTCCACAAGAACTGTCTTAGCGAAAGGCTTCTTGAGGGGAAAGCTGTAACTCTGTGAGATGATTTCACAGAACACAAAGAAGTTTCTCAGAAAGCTTCTTTCTCTTTGTTATCGGAGGATATTTCCTTTGGCCCTATAGTCTTCAAAGGGATCCGAAATATCTGTTCTCAGATTCCACAGAAATAAGGCTAGCAAAGAGATCTAGGAAATACAGATATAACTCTGTGAGTGGACGTCACACATCTCAGAGCAGTTTCTCAGAAAGCTTCTTTAAAGATTTCATCTGAGGTTATTTCCTTTTTCACCATAGACCTTTATGGGCTTCCAAATATCACTTTGCCAATTCCACAAGAATTGTCTTAGCGAAAGGCTTCTTGAGGGGAAAGCTGTAACTCTGTGAGATGATTTCACAGAACACAAAGAAGTTTCTCAGAAAGCTTCTTTCTCTTTGTTATCGGAGGATATTTCCTTTGGTCCTATAGTCTTCTAAGGGATCCGAAATATCTGTTCTCAGATTCCACAGAAAGAAGGCTAGCAAAGAGATCCACGAAATACAGATATAACTCTGTGAGTGTAAGTCACACATCACACAGCAGTTTCTCAGAAAGCTTCTTTCCAGATTTCATCTGAGGATATTTCCTTTTTCACCATATCCCTCTATTGGCTTCCAAATATCACTTTGCCAATTCCACAAGAACTGTCTTAGCGAAAGGCTTCTTGAGGGGAAAGCTGTATTTCTGTGAGATGATTTCACAGAACACAAAGAAGTTTCTCAGAAAGCTTCTTTCTCTTTGTTATCAGAGGATATTTCCTTTGGCCCTATAGTCTTCAAAGGGATCTGAAATATCTGTTCTCAGATTCCACAGAAATAAGGCTTGCAAAGAGATCCACGAAATACAGATGTAACTCTGTGAGTGCAAGTCACACATCACAGAGCAGTTTCTCAGAAAGCTTCTTTCCAGATTTCATCTGAGGATATTTCCTTTTTCACCATAGCCCTCTATGGGCTTCCAAATATCACTTTGCCAATTCCACAAGAACTGCCTTACCGAAAGGCTTCTTGAAGGGGAAGTTGTAACTCTGTGAGATGATTTCACAGAACACAAAGAAGTTTCTCAGAAAGCTTCTTTCTCTTTGTTTTCGGAGGATATTTCCTTTGGCCCTATAGTCTTCTTAGGGATCCGAAATATCTGTTCTCAGATTCCACAGAAATAAGGCTAGCAAAGAGATCCACGAAATACAGAAGTAACTCTGTGAGTGGAAGTCACACAACACAGAGGAGTTTCTCAGAAAGCTTCTTTGCTGATTTCATCTGAGGATAGTTCCTTTTTCACCATAGCCCTCTATGGGCTTCCAAATATCACTTTGCCAATTCCACAAGAACTGTCTTAGCGAAAGGCTTCTTGAGGGGAAAGCTGTAACTCTGTGAGATGATTTCACAGAACACAAAGAAGTTTCTCAGAAAGCTTCTTTCTCTTTGTTATCGGAGAATATTTCCTTTGGCCCTATAGTGTTCTTAGGGTTCCGAAATATCTGTTCTCAGATTCCACAGAAATAAGGCTAGCAAAGAGATTCACGAAATACAGAAGTAACTCTGTGAGTGGAAGTCACACAACACAGAGGAGTTTCTCAGAAAGCTTCTTTGCAGATTTCATCTGAGGATAGTTCCTTTTTCACCATAGCCCTCTATGGGCTTCCAAATATCACTTTGCCAATTCCACAAGAACTGTCTTAGCGAAAGGCTTCTTGAGGGGAAAGCTGTAACTCTGTGAGATGATTTCACAGAACACAAAGAAGTTTCTCAGAAAGCTTCTTTCTCTTTGTTATCGGAGGATATTTCCTTTGGCCCTATAGTCTTCAAAGGGATCTGAAATATCTGTTCTCAGATTCCACAGAAATAAGGCTTGCAAAGAGATCCACGAAATACAGATGTAAATCTGTGAGTGCAAGTCACACATCATAGAGCAGTTTCTCAGAAAGCTTCTTTCCAGATTTCATCTGAGGATATTTCCTTTTTCACCATAGCCCTCTATGGGCTTCCAAATATCACCTTGCCAATTCCACAAGAACTGCCTTACCGAAAGGCTTCTTGAAGGGAAAGCTGTAACTCTGTGAGATGATTTCACAGAACACAAAGAAGTTTCTCAGAAAGCTTCTTTCTCTTTGTTATCAGAGGATATTTCCTTTGGCCCTATAGTCTTCCAAGGGATCAGAAATATCTGTTCTCAGATTCCACAGAAATAAAGCTAGCAAAGAGATCCACGAAATACATATGTAACTCTGTGAGTGGAAGTCACACATCACACAGCGTTTCTCAGAAAGCTTCTTTAAAGATTTCATCTGAGGATATTTCCTTTTTCACCATAGACCTTTATGGGCTTCCAAATATCACTTTGCCAATTCCACAAGAATTGTCTTAGCGAAAGGCTTCTGGAGGGGAAAGCTGTAACTCTGTGAGATGATTTCACAGAACACAAAGAAGTTTCTCAGAAAGCTTCTTTCTCTTTGTTATCGGAGGATATTTCCTTTGGCCCTATAGTCTTCAAAGGGATCTGAAATATCTGTTCTCAGATTCCACAGAAATAAGGCTTGCAAAGAGATCCACGAAATACAGATGTAAGTCTGTGAGTGCAAGTCACACATCACAGAGCAGTTTCTCAGAAAGCTTCTTTTCAGATTTCATCTGAGGTTATTTCCTTTTTCACCATAGCCCTCTATGGGCTTCCAAATATCACTTTGCCAATTCCACAAGAACTGCCTTACCGAAAGGCTTCTTGAAGGGAAAGCTTTAACTCTGTGAGATGATTTCACAGAACACAAAGAAGTTTATCAGAAAGCTTCTTTCTCTTTGTTATCGGAGGATATGTCCTTTGGCCCTATAGTCTTCAAAGGGATCCGAAATATCTGTTCTCAGATTCCACAGAATTAAGGCTAGCAAAGACATCCAAGAAATACAGGTGTAACTCTGTGAGTGCAAGTCACACATCACACAGCAGTTTCTCAGAAAGCTTCTTTCCAGATTTCATCTGAGGATATTTCCTTTTTCACCATAGCCCTCTATGGGCTTCCAAATATCACTTTGCCAATTCCACAAGAACTGTCTTAGCGAAAGGCTTCTTGAGGGGAAAGCTGTAACTCTTTGACATGATTTCACAGAAAACAAAGAAGTTTCTCAGAAAGTTTCTTTCTCTTTGTTATCGGAGGATATTTCCTTTGGCCCTATAGTCTTCAAAGGGATCCGAAATATCTGTTCTCAGATTCCACAGAAATAAGGCTAGCAAAGAGATCCACGAAATAGAGATGTAACTCTGTGTGTGCAAGTGACACATCACAGAGCAGATTCTCAGAAAGATTCCTTCCAGATTTCATCTCAGCATATTTCCTTTTTCACCATAGCCCTCTATGGGCTTCCAAATATCACTTTGCCAATTCCACAAGAACTGTCTTAGCGAAAGGCTTCTTGAGGGGAAAGCTGTAATTCTGTGAGATGATTTCACAGAAAACAAAGAAGTTTCTCAGAATGCTTCTTTCTCTTTGTTATCGGAGGATATTTCCTTTGGCCCTATAGTCTTCAAAGGGATACGAAATATGTGTTCTTAGATTCCACAGAAATAAGGCTAGAAAAGAGATCCACGAAATAAAGATGTAACTCTGTGAGTGCAAGTCGCACATCACAGAGCAGTTTCTCAGAAAGCTTCTTTCGAGATTTCATCTGGAGATATTTCCTTTTTCACCATAACCCTCTAAGGGCTTCCTAATATCACTTTGCCAATTAAACAAGAACTGTCTTAGCCAAAGTCTTCTTGAGGGGAAAACTGTAACTCTGTGAGATGATTTCACAGAACACAAAGAAGTTTCTCAGAAAGCTTCTTTCTCCTTGTTATCGGAGGATATTTCCTTTGGCCCTATAGTCTTCAAAGGGTTCCGAAATATCTGTTCTCAGATTCCACAGAAATAAGTCTAGCAAAGAGATCCACGAAATACAGATGTAACTCTGTGAGTGCAAGTCACACATCACAGAGCAGTTTTTCCGAACGCTTCTTTCCTGATTTCACCTGAGGATATTTCCTTTTTCACCATAGCCCTCTATGGGCTTCCAAATATCACTGTGCGAATTCCACAAGAACTGTCTTAGCGAAAGGCTTCTTGAGGGGAAAGCTGTAACTCTGTGAGATGATTTCACAGAACACAAAGAAGTTTCTCAGAAAGCTTCTTTCTCTTTGTTATCGGAGGATATTTCCTTTGGCCCTATAGTCTTCAAAGGGATCCGAAATATCTGTTCTCAGATTCCACAGAAATAAGGCTAGCAAAGAGATCCAGGAAATACAGATATAACTCTGTGAGTGGACGTCACACATCACAGAGCAGTTTCTCAGAAAGCTTCTTTAAAGATTTCATCTGAGGTTATTTCCTTTTTCACCATAGACCTTTATGGGCTTCCAAATATCACTTTGCCAATTCCACAAGAATTGTCTTAGCGAAAGGCTTCTTGAGGGGAAAGCTGTAACTCTGTGAGATGATTTCACAGAACACAAAGAAGTTTCTCAGAAAGCTTCTTTCTCTTTGTTATCGGAGGATATTTTCTTTGGTCCTATAGTCTTCTAAGGGATCCGAAATATCTGTTCTCAGATTCCACAGAAAGAAGGCTAGCAAAGAGATCCACGAAATACAGATATAACTCTGTGAGTGTAAGTCACACATCACACAGCAGTTTCTCAGAAAGCTTCTTTCCAGATTTCATCTGAGGATATTTCCTTTTTCACCATATCCCTCTATTGGCTTCCAAATATCACTTTGCCAATTCCACAAGAACTGTCTTAGCGAAAGGCTTCTTGAGGGGAAAGCTGTATTTCTGTGAGATGATTTCACAGAACACAAAGAAGTTTCTCAGAAAGCTTCTTTGTCTTTGTTATCGGAGGATATTTCCTTTGGCCCTATAGTCTTCAAAGGGATCTGAAATATCTGTTCTCAGATTCCACAGAAATAAGGCTTGCAAAGAGATCCACGAAATACAGATGTAACTCTGTGAGTGCAAGTCACACATCACAGAGCAGTTTCTCAGAAAGCTTCTTTTCAGATTTCATCTGAGGTTATTTCCTTTTTCACCATAGCCCTCTATGGGCTTCCAAATATCACTTTGCCAATTCCACAAGAACTGCCTTACCGAAAGGCTTCTTGAAGGGAAAGCTTTAACTCTGTGAGATGATTTCACAGAACACAAAGAAGTTTCTCAGAAAGCTTCTTTCTCTTTGTTATCGGAGGATATGTCCTTTGGCCCTATAGTCTTCAAAGGGATCCGAAATATCTGTTCTCAGATTCCACAGAATTAAGGCTAGCAAAGACATCCAAGAAATACAGGTGTAACTCTGTGAGTGCAAGTCACACATCACACAGCAGTTTCTCAGAAAGCTTCTTTCCAGATTTCATCTGAGGATATTTCCTTTTTCACCATAGCCCTCTATGGGCTTCCAAATATCACTTTGCCAATTCCACAAGAACTGTCTTAGCGAAAGGCTTCTTGAGGGGAAAGCTGTAACTCTTTGACATGATTTCACAGAACACAAAGAAGTTTCTCAGAAAGTTTCTTTCTCTTTGTTATCGGAGGATATTTCCTTTGGCCCTATAGTCTTCAAAGGGATCCGAAATATCTGTTCTCAGATTCCACAGAAATAAGGCTAGCAAAGAGATCCACGAAATAGAGATGTAACTCTGTGTGTGCAAGTGACACATCACAGAGCAGATTCTCAGAAAGATTCTTTCCAGATTTCATCTGAGCATATTTCCTTTTTCACCATAGCCCTCTATGGGCTTCCAAATATCACTTTGCCAATTCCACAAGAACTGTCTTAGCGAAAGGCTTCTTGAGGGGAAAGCTGTAATTCTGTGAGATGATTTCACAGAACACAAAGAAGTTTCTCAGAAAGCTTCTTTCTCTTTGTTATCGGAGGATATTTCCTTTGGCCCTATAGTCTTCAAAGGGATACGAAATATGTGTTCTCAGATTCCACAGAAATAAGGCTAGAAAAGAGATCCACGAAATACAGATGTAACTCTGTGAGTGCAAGTCGCACATCACAGAGCAGTTTCTCAGAAAGCTTCTTTCGAGATTTCATCTGGGGATATTTCCTTTTTCACCATAACCCTCTAAGGGCTTCCTAATATCACTTTGCCAATTAAACAAGAACTGTCTTAGCCAAAGTCTTCTTGAGGGGAAAACTGTAACTCTGTGAGATGATTTCACAGAACACAAAGAAGTTTCTCAGAAAGCTTCTTTCTCCTTGTTATCGGAGGATATTTCCTTTGGCCCTATAGTCTTCAAAGGGTTCCGAAATATCTGTTCTCAGATTCCACAGAAATAAGTCTAGCAAAGAGATCCACGAAATACAGATGTAACTCTGTGAGTGCAAGTCACACATCACAGAGCAGTTTTTCCGAAAGCTTCTTTCCTGATTTCACCTGAGGATATTTCCTTTTTCACCATAGCCCTCTATGGGCTTCCAAATATCACTGTGCGAATTCCACAAGAACTGTCTTAGCGAAAGGCTTCTTGAGGGGAAAGCTGTAACTCTGTGAGATGATTTCACAGAACACAAAGAAGTTTCTCAGAAAGCTTCTTTCTCTTTGTTATCGGAGGATATTTCCTTTGGCCCTATAGTCTTCAAAGGGATCCGAAATATCTGTTCTCAGATTCCACAGAAATAAGGCTAGCAAAGAGATCCAAGAAATACAGATATAACTCTGTGAGTGGACGTCACACATCACAGAGCAGTTTCTCAGAAAGCTTCTTTAAAGATTTCATCTGAGGTTATTTCCTTTTCACCGTAGACCTTTATGGGCTTCCAAATATCACTTTGCCAATTCCACAAGAATTGTCTTAGCGAAAGGCTTCTTGAGGGGAAAGCTGTAACTCTGTGAGATGATTTCACAGAACACAAAGAAGTTTCTCAGAAAGCTTCTTTCTCTTTGTTATCGGAGGATATTTCCTTTGGCCCTATAGTCTTCTAAGGGATCCGAAATATCTGTTCTCAGATTCCACAGAAAGAAGGCTAGCAAAGAGATCCACGAAATACAGATATAACTCTGTGAGTGTAAGTCACACATCACACAGCAGTTTCTCAGAAAGCTTCTTTCCAGATTTCATCTGAGGATATTTCCTTTTTCACCATATCCCTCTATTGGCTTCCAAATATCACTTTGCCAATTCCACAAGAACTGTCTTAGCGAAAGGCTTCTTGAGGGGAAAGCTGTATTTCTGTGAGATGATTTCACAGAACACAAAGAAGTTTCTCAGAAAGCTTCTTTCTCTTTGTTATCGGAGGATATTTTCTTTGGCCCTATAGTCTTCAAAGGGATCTGAAATATCTGTTCTCAGATTCCACGGAAATAAGGCTAGCAAAGAGATTCACGAAATACAGAAGTAACTCTGTGAGTGGAAGTCACACAACACAGAGGAGTTTCTCAGAAAGCTTCTTTGCAGATTTCATCTGAGGATAGTTCCTTTTTCACCATAGCCCTCTATGGGCTTCCAAATATCACTTTGCCAATTCCACAAGAACTGTCTTAGCGAAAGGCTTCTTGAGGGGAAAGCTGTAACTCTGTGAGATGATTTCACAGAACACAAAGAAGTTTCTCAGAAAGCTTCTTTCTCTTTGTTATCGGAGGATATTTCCTTTGGCCCTATAGTCTTCAAAGGGATCTGAAATATCTGTTCTCAGATTCCACAGAAATAAGGCTTGCAAAGAGATCCACGAAATACAGATGTAAATCTGTGAGTGCAAGTCACACATCATAGAGCAGTTTCTCAGAAAGCTTCTTTCCAGATTTCATCTGAGGATATTTCCTTTTTCACCATAGCCCTCTATGGGCTTCCAAATATCACCTTGCCAATTCCACAAGAACTGCCTTACCGAAAGGCTTCTTGAAGGGAAAGCTGTAACTCTGTGAGATGATTTCACAGAACACAAAGAAGTTTCTCAGAAAGCTTCTTTCTCTTTGTTATCAGAGGATATTTCCTTTGGCCCTATAGTCTTCCAAGGGATCAGAAATATCTGTTCTCAGATTCCACAGAAATAAAGCTAGCAAAGAGATCCACGAAATACATATGTAACTCTGTGAGTGGAAGTCACACATCACACAGCGTTTCTCAGAAAGCTTCTTTAAAGATTTCATCTGAGGATATTTCCTTTTTCACCATAGACCTTTATGGGCTTCCAAATATCACTTTGCCAATTCCACAAGAATTGTCTTAGCGAAAGGCTTCTGGAGGGGAAAGCTGTAACTCTGTGAGATGATTTCACAGAACACAAAGAAGTTTCTCAGAAAGCTTCTTTCTCTTTGTTATCGGAGGATATTTCCTTTGGCCCTATAGTCTTCAAAGGGATCTGAAATATCTGTTCTCAGATTCCACAGAAATAAGGCTTGCAAAGAGATCCACGAAATACAGATGTAAGTCTGTGAGTGCAAGTCACACATCACAGAGCAGTTTCTCAGAAAGCTTCTTTTCAGATTTCATCTGAGGTTATTTCCTTTTTCACCATAGCCCTCTATGGGCTTCCAAATATCACTTTGCCAATTCCACAAGAACTGCCTTACCGAAAGGCTTCTTGAAGGGAAAGCTTTAACTCTGTGAGATGATTTCACAGAACACAAAGAAGTTTATCAGAAAGCTTCTTTCTCTTTGTTATCGGAGGATATGTCCTTTGGCCCTATAGTCTTCAAAGGGATCCGAAATATCTGTTCTCAGATTCCACAGAATTAAGGCTAGCAAAGACATCCAAGAAATACAGGTGTAACTCTGTGAGTGCAAGTCACACATCACACAGCAGTTTCTCAGAAAGCTTCTTTCCAGATTTCATCTGAGGATATTTCCTTTTTCACCATAGCCCTCTATGGGCTTCCAAATATCACTTTGCCAATTCCACAAGAACTGTCTTAGCGAAAGGCTTCTTGAGGGGAAAGCTGTAACTCTTTGACATGATTTCACAGAACACAAAGAAGTTTCTCAGAAAGTTTCTTTCTCTTTGTTATCGGAGGATATTTCCTTTGGCCCTATAGTCTTCAAAGGGATCCGAAATATCTGTTCTCAGATTCCACAGAAATAAGGCTAGCAAAGAGATCCACGAAATAGAGATGTAACTCTGTGTGTGCAAGTGACACATCACAGAGCAGATTCTCAGAAAGATTCCTTCCAGATTTCATCTCAGCATATTTCCTTTTTCACCATAGCCCTCTATGGGCTTCCAAATATCACTTTGCCAATTCCACAAGAACTGTCTTAGCGAAAGGCTTCTTGAGGGGAAAGCTGTAATTCTGTGAGATGATTTCACAGAAAACAAAGAAGTTTCTCAGAATGCTTCTTTCTCTTTGTTATCGGAGGATATTTCCTTTGGCCCTATAGTCTTCAAAGGGATACGAAATATGTGTTCTTAGATTCCACAGAAATAAGGCTAGAAAAGAGATCCACGAAATAAAGATGTAACTCTGTGAGTGCAAGTCGCACATCACAGAGCAGTTTCTCAGAAAGCTTCTTTCGAGATTTCATCTGGAGATATTTCCTTTTTCACCATAACCCTCTAAGGGCTTCCTAATATCACTTTGCCAATTAAACAAGAACTGTCTTAGCCAAAGTCTTCTTGAGGGGAAAACTGTAACTCTGTGAGATGATTTCACAGAACACAAAGAAGTTTCTCAGAAAGCTTCTTTCTCCTTGTTATCGGAGGATATTTCCTTTGGCCCTATAGTCTTCAAAGGGTTCCGAAATATCTGTTCTCAGATTCCACAGAAATAAGTCTAGCAAAGAGATCCACGAAATACAGATGTAACTCTGTGAGTGCAAGTCACACATCACAGAGCAGTTTTTCCGAACGCTTCTTTCCTGATTTCACCTGAGGATATTTCCTTTTTCACCATAGCCCTCTATGGGCTTCCAAATATCACTGTGCGAATTCCACAAGAACTGTCTTAGCGAAAGGCTTCTTGAGGGGAAAGCTGTAACTCTGTGAGATGATTTCACAGAACACAAAGAAGTTTCTCAGAAAGCTTCTTTCTCTTTGTTATCGGAGGATATTTCCTTTGGCCCTATAGTCTTCAAAGGGATCCGAAATATCTGTTCTCAGATTCCACAGAAATAAGGCTAGCAAAGAGATCCAGGAAATACAGATATAACTCTGTGAGTGGACGTCACACATCACAGAGCAGTTTCTCAGAAAGCTTCTTTAAAGATTTCATCTGAGGTTATTTCCTTTTTCACCATAGACCTTTATGGGCTTCCAAATATCACTTTGCCAATTCCACAAGAATTGTCTTAGCGAAAGGCTTCTTGAGGGGAAAGCTGTAACTCTGTGAGATGATTTCACAGAACACAAAGAAGTTTCTCAGAAAGCTTCTTTCTCTTTGTTATCGGAGGATATTTTCTTTGGTCCTATAGTCTTCTAAGGGATCCGAAATATCTGTTCTCAGATTCCACAGAAAGAAGGCTAGCAAAGAGATCCACGAAATACAGATATAACTCTGTGAGTGTAAGTCACACATCACACAGCAGTTTCTCAGAAAGCTTCTTTCCAGATTTCATCTGAGGATATTTCCTTTTTCACCATATCCCTCTATTGGCTTCCAAATATCACTTTGCCAATTCCACAAGAACTGTCTTAGCGAAAGGCTTCTTGAGGGGAAAGCTGTATTTCTGTGAGATGATTTCACAGAACACAAAGAAGTTTCTCAGAAAGCTTCTTTGTCTTTGTTATCGGAGGATATTTCCTTTGGCCCTATAGTCTTCAAAGGGATCTGAAATATCTGTTCTCAGATTCCACAGAAATAAGGCTTGCAAAGAGATCCACGAAATACAGATGTAACTCTGTGAGTGCAAGTCACACATCACAGAGCAGTTTCTCAGAAAGCTTCTTTTCAGATTTCATCTGAGGTTATTTCCTTTTTCACCATAGCCCTCTATGGGCTTCCAAATATCACTTTGCCAATTCCACAAGAACTGCCTTACCGAAAGGCTTCTTGAAGGGAAAGCTTTAACTCTGTGAGATGATTTCACAGAACACAAAGAAGTTTCTCAGAAAGCTTCTTTCTCTTTGTTATCGGAGGATATGTCCTTTGGCCCTATAGTCTTCAAAGGGATCCGAAATATCTGTTCTCAGATTCCACAGAATTAAGGCTAGCAAAGACATCCAAGAAATACAGGTGTAACTCTGTGAGTGCAAGTCACACATCACACAGCAGTTTCTCAGAAAGCTTCTTTCCAGATTTCATCTGAGGATATTTCCTTTTTCACCATAGCCCTCTATGGGCTTCCAAATATCACTTTGCCAATTCCACAAGAACTGTCTTAGCGAAAGGCTTCTTGAGGGGAAAGCTGTAACTCTTTGACATGATTTCACAGAACACAAAGAAGTTTCTCAGAAAGTTTCTTTCTCTTTGTTATCGGAGGATATTTCCTTTGGCCCTATAGTCTTCAAAGGGATCCGAAATATCTGTTCTCAGATTCCACAGAAATAAGGCTAGCAAAGAGATCCACGAAATAGAGATGTAACTCTGTGTGTGCAAGTGACACATCACAGAGCAGATTCTCAGAAAGATTCTTTCCAGATTTCATCTGAGCATATTTCCTTTTTCACCATAGCCCTCTATGGGCTTCCAAATATCACTTTGCCAATTCCACAAGAACTGTCTTAGCGAAAGGCTTCTTGAGGGGAAAGCTGTAATTCTGTGAGATGATTTCACAGAACACAAAGAAGTTTCTCAGAAAGCTTCTTTCTCTTTGTTATCGGAGGATATTTCCTTTGGCCCTATAGTCTTCAAAGGGATACGAAATATGTGTTCTCAGATTCCACAGAAATAAGGCTAGAAAAGAGATCCACGAAATACAGATGTAACTCTGTGAGTGCAAGTCGCACATCACAGAGCAGTTTCTCAGAAAGCTTCTTTCGAGATTTCATCTGGGGATATTTCCTTTTTCACCATAACCCTCTAAGGGCTTCCTAATATCACTTTGCCAATTAAACAAGAACTGTCTTAGCCAAAGTCTTCTTGAGGGGAAAACTGTAACTCTGTGAGATGATTTCACAGAACACAAAGAAGTTTCTCAGAAAGCTTCTTTCTCCTTGTTATCGGAGGATATTTCCTTTGGCCCTATAGTCTTCAAAGGGTTCCGAAATATCTGTTCTCAGATTCCACAGAAATAAGTCTAGCAAAGAGATCCACGAAATACAGATGTAACTCTGTGAGTGCAAGTCACACATCACAGAGCAGTTTTTCCGAAAGCTTCTTTCCTGATTTCACCTGAGGATATTTCCTTTTTCACCATAGCCCTCTATGGGCTTCCAAATATCACTGTGCGAATTCCACAAGAACTGTCTTAGCGAAAGGCTTCTTGAGGGGAAAGCTGTAACTCTGTGAGATGATTTCACAGAACACAAAGAAGTTTCTCAGAAAGCTTCTTTCTCTTTGTTATCGGAGGATATTTCCTTTGGCCCTATAGTCTTCAAAGGGATCCGAAATATCTGTTCTCAGATTCCACAGAAATAAGGCTAGCAAAGAGATCCAAGAAATACAGATATAACTCTGTGAGTGGACGTCACACATCACAGAGCAGTTTCTCAGAAAGCTTCTTTAAAGATTTCATCTGAGGTTATTTCCTTTTCACCGTAGACCTTTATGGGCTTCCAAATATCACTTTGCCAATTCCACAAGAATTGTCTTAGCGAAAGGCTTCTTGAGGGGAAAGCTGTAACTCTGTGAGATGATTTCACAGAACACAAAGAAGTTTCTCAGAAAGCTTCTTTCTCTTTGTTATCGGAGGATATTTCCTTTGGCCCTATAGTCTTCTAAGGGATCCGAAATATCTGTTCTCAGATTCCACAGAAAGAAGGCTAGCAAAGAGATCCACGAAATACAGATATAACTCTGTGAGTGTAAGTCACACATCACACAGCAGTTTCTCAGAAAGCTTCTTTCCAGATTTCATCTGAGGATATTTCCTTTTTCACCATATCCCTCTATTGGCTTCCAAATATCACTTTGCCAATTCCACAAGAACTGTCTTAGCGAAAGGCTTCTTGAGGGGAAAGCTGTATTTCTGTGAGATGATTTCACAGAACACAAAGAAGTTTCTCAGAAAGCTTCTTTCTCTTTGTTATCGGAGGATATTTTCTTTGGCCCTATAGTCTTCAAAGGGATCTGAAATATCTGTTCTCAGATTCCACGGAAATAAGGCTAGCAAAGAGATTCACGAAATACAGAAGTAACTCTGTGAGTGGAAGTCACACAACACAGAGGAGTTTCTCAGAAAGCTTCTTTGCAGATTTCATCTGAGTATAGTTCCTTTTTCACCATAGCCCTCTATGGGCTTCCAAATATCACTTTACCAATTCCACAAGAACTGTCTTAGCGAAAGGCTTCTTGAGGAGAAAGCTGTAACTCTGTGAGATGATTTCAAAGAACACAAAGAAGTTTCTCAGAAAGCTTCTTACTCTTTGTTATCGGAGGATATTTCCTTTGGCCCTATAGTCTTCTAAGGGATCCGAAATATCTGTTCTCAGATTCCACAGAAAGAAGGCTAGCAAAGAGATCCACGAAATACAGATATAACTCTGTAATTGTAAGTCACACATCACACAGCAGTTTCTCAGAAAGCTTCTTTCCAGATTTCATCTGAGGATATTTCCTTTTTCACCATATCCCTCTATTGGCTTCCAAATATCACTTTGCCAATTCCACAAGAACTGTCTTAGCGAAAGGCTTCTTGAGGGGAAAGCTGTATCTCTGTGAGATGATTTCACAGAACACAAAGAAGTTTCTCAGAATGCTTCTTTCTCTTTGTTATCGGAGGATTTTTTCTTTGGCCCTATAGTCTTCAAAGGGATCTGAAATATCTGTTCTCAGATTCCACGGAAATAAGGCTAGCAAAGAGATCCACGAAATACAGATGTAACTCTGTGAGTGCAAGTCACACATCACACAGCAGTTTCTCAGAAAGCTTCTTTCCGGATTTCATCTGAGGATATTTCCTTTTTCACCATAGCCCTCTAGGGGTTCCAAGTATCACTTTGCCAATTCCAAAAGAACTGTCTTAGCGAAAGACTTCTTGAGGGGAAAGCTGTAACTCTGTGAGATGATTTCACAGAACACAAAGAAGTTTCTCAGAAAGCTTCTTTCTCTTTGTTATCGGAGGATATTTCCTTTGGCCCTATAGTCTTCTAAGGGTTCCGAAATATCTGTTCTCAGATTCCACAGAAATAAGGCTAGCAAAGAGATCCACGAAATACAGATGTAACTCTGTGAGTGGAAGTCACACAACACAGAGGAGTTTCTCAGAAAGCTTCTTTGCTGATTTCATCTGAGGATAGTTCCTTTTTCACGATAGCCCTCTAAGGGCTTCCAAATATCACTTTGCCAATTCCACAAGAACTGTCTTAGCGATAGGCTTCTTGAGGGGAAAGCTGTAACTCTGTGAGATGATTTCACAGAACACAAAGAAGTTTCTCAGAAAGCTTCTTTCTCTTTGTTATCGGAGGATATTTCCTTTGGCCCTATCGTCTTCAAAGGGATCTGAAATATCTGTTCTCAGATTCCACAGAAATAAGGCTTGCAAAGAGATCCACGAAATACAAATGTAACTCTGTGAGTGCAAGTCACACATCACAGAGCAGTGTCTCAGAAAGCTTCTTTCCAGATTTCATCTGAGGATATTTCCTTTTTCACCATAGCCCTCTATGGGCTTCCAAATATCACTTTGCCAATTCCACAAGAACTGCCTTACCGAAAGGCTTCTTGAAGGGAAAGTTGTAACTCTGTGAGATGATTTCACAGAACACAAAGAAGTTTCTCAGAAAGCTTCTTTCTCTTTGTTATCGGAGGATATTTTCTTTGGCCCTATAGTCTTCAAAGGGATCTGAAATATCTGTTCTCAGATTCCACAGAAATAAGGCTAGCAAAGAGATCCACGAAATTCAGATGTAACACTGTGAGTGCAAGTCACACATCACACAGCAGTTTCTCAGAAAGCTTCTTTCCAGATTTCATCTGAGGATATTTCCTTTTTCACCATAGCCCTCTATGGGCTTCCAAGTATCACTTTGCCAATTCCACAAGAACTGTCTTAGCGAAAGACTTCTTGATGGGAAAGCTGTAACTCTGTGAGATGATTTCACAGAACACAAAGAAGTTTCTCAGAAAGCTTCTTTCTCTTTGTTATCGGAGGATATTTCCTTTGGCCCTATAGTGTTCTTAGGGTTCCGAAATATCTGTTCTCAGATTCCACAGAACTAAGGCTAGCAAAGAGATTCACGAAATACAGAAGTAACTCTGTGAGTGGAAGTCACACAACAAAGAGGAGTTTCTCAGAAAGCTTCTTTGCAGATTTCATCTGAGGATAGTTCCTTTTTCACCATAGCCCTCTATGGGCTTCCAAATATCACTTTGCCAATTCCACAAGAACTGTCTTTGCGAAAGGCTTCTTGAGGGGAAAGCTGTAACTCTGTGAGATGATTTCACAGAACACAAAGAAGTTTCTCAGAAAGCTTCTTTCTCTTTGTTATCGGAGGATATTTCCTTTGGCCCTATAGTCTTCAAAGGGATCTGAAATATCTGTTCTCAGATTCCACAGAAATAAGGCTTGCAAAGAGATCCACGAAATACAGATGTAAATCTGTGAGTGCAAGTCACACATCATAGAGCAGTTTCTCAGAAAGCTTCTTTCCAGATTTCATCTGAGGATATTTCCTTTTTCACCGTAGCCCTCTATGGGCTTCCAAATATCACCTTGCCAATTCCACAAGAACTGCCTTACCGAAAGGCTTCTTGAAGGGAAAGCTGTAACTCTGTGAGATGATTTCACAGAACACAAAGAAGTTTCTCAGAAAGCTTCTTTCTCTTTGTTATCAGAGGATATTTCCTTTGACCCTATAGTCTTCAAAGGGATCCGAAATATCTGTTCTCAGATTCCACAGAAATCAGGATAACAAAGATTCCACGAAATACAGATGTACCTCTGTGAGTGCAAGTGACGCATCACACAGCAGTTTCTCAGAAAGCTTCTTTCCAGATTTCATCTGAGGATATTTCCTTTTAACCTTAGCCCTCGATGGGCTTCCAAATATCACTCTGCCAATTCCACAAGAACTGCCTTACCGAAAGGCTTCTTTAAGGGAAAGCTGTAACTCTGTGAGATGATTTCACAGAACACAAAGAAGTTTCTCAGAAAGCTTCTTTCTCTTTGTTATCGGAGGATATTTCCTTTGGCCCTATAGTTTCAAAGGGATCCGAAATATCTGTTCTCAGATTCCACAGAAATAAGGCTAGCAAAGGGATCCACGAAATACAGATGTAACTCTGTGAGTGGAAGTCACACATCACAGAGCAGTTTCTCAGAAAGCTTCTTTCCAGATTTCATCTGAGGATACTTCCTTTTTCACCATAGCCCTCTATGGGTTTCCAAATATCACTTTGCCAATTCCACAAGAACAGCCTTAGCGAAAGGCTTCTTGAGGAGAAAGCTGTAACTCTGTGAGATGATTTCACAAAACACAAAGAAGTTTCTCAAAAAGCTTCTTTCTCTCTGTTATCGGAGGCTATTTCCTTTGGCCCTATAGTCTTCAAAACGATGCGAAATATCTGTTCTCAGATTCCACAGAAATAAGGCTAGCAAAGAGATCCACGAAATACAGATGTAACTGTGTGAGTGTAAGTCCCACATCACAGAGCAGTTTCTCAGAAAGCTTCTTTCCAGATTTCATCTGAGGATATTTCCTTTTTCACCATAGCCCTCTATGGGCTTCCAAATATCACTTTGCCAATTCCACAAGAACTGTCGTAGCGAAAGGCTTCATGAGGGGAAAGCTGTAACTCTGTGAGATGATTTCACAGAACACAAATAAGTTTCTCAGAATGCTTCTTTCTCTTTGTTATCGGAGGATATTTCCTTTGGCCCTATAGTCTTCAAAGGGATCCGAAATATCTGTTCTCAGATTCCACGGAAATAAGGCTAGCAAAGGTATCCACGAAATACAGATGTAACTCTGTGAGTGGAAGTCACACATCACAGAGCAGTTTCTCAGAAAGCTTCTTTCCTGATTTCACATGAGGATATTTCCTTTTTCACCATAGCCCTCTATGGGCTTCCAAATATCACTTTGCCAATTCCACAAGAACTGTCTTAGCGAAAGGCTTATTGAAGGGAGAGCTGTAACTCTGTGAGATGATTTCACAGAACACAAAGAAGTTTCTCAGAAAGCTTCTTTCTCTTTGTTATCAGAGGATATTTCCTTTGGCCCTATAGTCTTCCAAGGGATCCGAAATATCTGTTCTCAGATTCCACAGAAATAAAGCTAGCAAAGAGATCCACGAAATACATATGTAACTCTGTGAGTGGAAGTCACACATCACACAGCGTTTCTCAGAAAGCTTCTTTAAAGATTTCATCTGAGGATATTTCCTTTTTCACCATAGCCCTTTATGGGCTTCCAAATATCACTTTGCCAATTCCACAAGAATTGTCTTAGCGAAAGGCTTATTGAGGGGAAAGCTGTAACTCTGTGAGATGATTTCAGAGAACACAAAGAAGTTTCTCAGAAAGCTTCATTCTCTTTGTTATCGGAGGATATTTCCTTTGGCCCTATAGTCTTCAAAGGGATCCGAAATATCTGTTCTCAGATTCCACAGAAATAAGGCTAGCAAAGAGATCCACGAATTACAGATGTAACTCTGTGAGTGGAAGTCACATATCACAGAGCATTTTCTCAGAAAGCTTCTTTCCAGATTTCATCTGAGGATATTTCCTTTTTCACCATAGCCCTCTACGGGCTTCCAAATATCACTCTGCCAATTCCACAAGAACTGCTTTACCGAAAGGCTTCTTTAAGGGAAAGCAATATCTCTGTGAGATGATTTCACAGAACACAAAGAAGTTTCTCAGAAAGCTTCTTTCTCTTTGTTATCGGAGGATATTTCCTTTGGCCCTATAGTCTTCAAAGGGATCCGAAATATCTGTTCTCAGATTCCACAGAAATAAGGCTAGCAAAGACATCCACGAAATACAGATTTAACTCTGTGAGTGGAAGTCACACATCACAGAGCAGTTAATCAGAAAGCTTCTTTCCAGATTTCATTTGAGGATATTTCCTTTTTCACCATAGCCCTCTATGGGCTTCCAAATATCACTGAGCGAATTCCAAAAGAACTGTCTTAGCGAAAGGCTTCTTGAGGGGAAAGCTGTAACTCTGTGAGATGATTTCAGAGAACACAAAGAAGTTTCTCAGAAAGCTTCTTTCTCTTTGTTATCGGAGGATATTTCCTTTGGCCCTATAGTCTTCAAAGGGAACCGAAATATCTGTTCTCAGATTCCACAGAAATAAGGCTAGCAAAGAGATCCACGAAATACAGATGTAACTCTGTGAGTGGAAGTCACACATCACAGAGCAGTTTCTCAGAAAGCTTCTTTCCAGATTTCATCTGAGGATATTTCCTTTTTCACCATAGCCCTCTATTTGCTTCCAAATATCACTTTGCCAATTCCACAAGAACTGTCTTAGCGAAAGGCTTCTTGAGGGGAAAACTGTAACTCTGTGAGATGATTTCACAGAACACAAAGAAGTTTCTCAGAAAGCTTCTTTCTCTTTGTTATTGGAGGATATTTCCTTTGGCCCTATAGTCTTCAAAGGGATCCGAAATATCTGTTCTCAGATTCCACAGAAATAAGGCTAGCAAAGAGATCCACGAAATACAGATGTAACTCTGTGAGTGCAAGTGACACATCACAGAGCAGTTTCTCAGCAAGCTTCTTTCCAGATTTCATCTGAGGATACTTCCTTTTCACCATAGCCCTCAATGGGCTTCCAAATATCACTTTGCCAATTCCACAAGAACTGCCTTACCGAAAGGCTTCTTGAAGAGAAAGCTGTATCTCTGTGAGATGATTTCACAGAACACAAAGAAATTTCTCAGAAAGCTTCTTTCTCTTTGTTATCGAAGGATATTTCCTTTGGACCAATAGTCTTCAAGGGATCCGAAATATCTGTCCTCAGATTCCACAGAAATAAGGCTAGCAAAGAGATCCACGAAATACAGATGTAACTCTGTGAGTGGAAGTCACACATCACACAGCAGTTTCTCAGAAAGCTTCTTTCCAGATTTCATCGGAGGATATTTCCTTTTTCACCATAGCCCTCTATGGGCTTCCAAATATCACTTTTCCAATTCCACAAGAACTGTCTTAGCGAAAGTCTTCTTGAGGGGAAAGCTGTAACTCTGTGAGATGATTTCACAAAACACCAAGAAGTTTCTCAAAAAGCTTCTTTCCCTCTGTTATCCTAGGATATTTCCTTTGGCCCTATAGTCTTCAAAAGGATCCGAAATATCTGTTCTCAGATTCCACAGAAATAAGGCTAGCAAAGAGATCCACGAAATAGAGATGTAACTCTGTGAGTGCAAGTCACACATCACAGAGCAGTTTCTGAGAAAGCTTCTTTCCAGATTTCATTTGAAGATATTTCCTTTTTCACCATAGCACTCTATGGGCTTCCAAATATCACTTTGCCAATTCCACAAGAATTGCCTTAGCGAAATGCCTCTTGGAGGGAAAGCTGTAACTCTGTGAGATGATTTCACAGAACACAAAGAAGTTTCTCAGAAGGCTTCTTTCTCTTTGTTATCGCAGGATATTTCCTTTGGCTCTATAGTCTTAAAATGGATCCGAAATATCTGTTCTCAGATTCCACAGAAATAAGGCTAGCGAAGAGATCCACGAAATACAGATGTAACTCTGTGAGTGGAAGTCACACATCACAGAGCAGTTTCTGAGACAGCTTCTTTCCAGATTTCATCTGAGGATATTTCCTTTTTCACCATAGCCCTCTATGGGCTTCCAAATATCACTGTGCGAATTCCACAAGAACTGTCTTAGCGAAAGGCTTCTCGAGGGGAAAGCTGTAACTCTGTGAGATGATTTCAGAGAACACAAAGAAGTTTCTCAGAAAGCTTCTTTCTCTTTGTTATCGGAGGATATTTCCTTTGGCCCTATAGTCTTCAAGGGATCCGAAATATCTGTTCTCAGATTCCACAGTAATAAGGCTAGCAAAGAGATCCACGAAATACAGATGTAACTCTGTGAGTGCAAGTCACACATCACACAGCAGTTTCTCAGAAAGCTTCTTTCCAGATTTCATCTGAGGATAATTCCTTTTTCACCAAAGCCCTCTATGGGCTTCCAAATATCACTTTGCCAATTCCACAAGAACTGTCTTAGCGAAAGGCTTCTTGAGGGGAAAGCTGTAACTCTGTGAGATGATTTCACAGAACACAAAGAAGTTTCTCAGAATGCTTCTTTCTCTTTGTTATCGGAGGATATTTCCTTTGACCCTATATTCTTCAAAGGGATCCGAAATATCTGTTCTCAGATTCCACAGAAATAAGGCTAGCGAAGAGATCCACGAAATACAGATGTAACTCTGTGAGTGGAAGTCACACATCACAGAGCAGTTTCTGAGACAGCTTCTTTCCAGATTTCATCTGAGGATATTTCCTTTTTCACCATAGCCCTCTATGGGCTTCCAAATATCACTGTGCGAATTCCACAAGAACTGTCTTAGCGAAAGGCTTCTTGAGGGGAAAGCTGTAACTCTGTGAGATGATTTCACAGAACACAAAGAAGTTTCTCAGAAAGCTTCTTTCTCTTTGTTATCGGAGGATATTTCCTTTGGCCCTATAGTTTCAAAGGGATCCGAAATATCTGTTTCTAGATTCCACAGAAATAAGGCTAGCAAAGAGATCCACGAAATACAGATGTAACTCTGTGAGTGGAAGTCACACATCACAGAGCAGTTTCTCAGAAAGCTTCTTTCCAGATATCATCTGAGGATACTTCCTTTTTCACCATAGCCCTCTAAGGGTTTCCAAATATCACTTTGCCAATTCCACAAGAACTGTCTTAGCGAAAGTCTTCCTGAGGAGAAAGCTGTAACTCCGTGAGATGATTTCACAAAACACAAAGAAGTTTCTCAAAAAGCTTCTTTCTCTCTGTTATCGGAGGATATTTCCTTTGGCCCTATAGTCTTCAAAAGGATGCGAAATATCTGTTCTCAGATTCCACAGAAATAAGGCTAGCAAAGAGATCCACGAAATACAGATGTAACTCTGTGAGTGTAAGTCCCATATCACAGAGCAGTTTCTCAGAAAGCTTCTTTCCAGATTTCATCTGAGGATATTTCCTTTTTCACCATAGCCCTCTATGGGCTTCCAAATATCACTCTGCCAATTCCACAAGAACTGTCGTAGCGAAAGGCTCCTTGAGGGGAAAGCTGTAACTCTGAGAGATGATTTCACAGAACACAAATAAGTTTCTCAGAAAGCTTCTTTCTCTTTGTTATCGGAGGATATTTCCTTTGGCCCTATAGTCTTCAAAGGGATCCGAAAGATCTGTTCTCAGATTCCACAGAAATAAGGCTAGCAAAGTGATCCACGAAATACAGATGTAACTCTGTGAGTGTAAGTCCCACATCACAGAGCAGTTTCTCAGAAAGCTTCTTTCCAGATTTCATCTGAGGATATTTCCTTTTTCACCATAGCCCTCTATGGGCTTCCAAATATCAATTTGCCAATTCCACAACAACTGTCGTAGCGAAAGGCTCCTTGAGGGGAAAGCTGTAACTCTGAGAGATGATTTCACAGAACACAAATAAGTTTCTCAGAAAGCTTCTTTCTCTTTGTTATCGGAGGATATTTCCTTTGGCCCTATAGTCTTCAAAGGGATCCGAAATATCTGTTCTCAGATTCCACAGAAATAAGGCTAGCAAAGAGATCCATGAAATACAGATGTAACTCTGTGAGTGCAAGTCACACATCACATAGCAGTTTCCCAGAAAGCTTCTTTCCAGATTTCATCTGAAGATATTTCCTTTTTCACCATAGCCCTCTATGGGCTTCCAAATATCACTTTGCCAATTCCACAAGAACTGCCTTACCGAAAGGCTTCTTGGAGGGAAAGCTGTATCTCTGTGAGATGATTTCACAGAACAAGAAGAAATTTCTCAGAAAGCTTCTTTCTCTTTGTTATCGAAGGATATTTCCTTTGGACCAATAGTCTTCAAAGGGATCCGAAATATCTGTTCTCAGATTCCACAGATATAAGGCTAGCAAAGAGATCCACGAAATACAGATGTAACTCTGTGAGTGGAAGTCACACATCACAGAGCAGTTTCTCAGAAAGCTTCTTTCCAGATTTCATCGGAGGATATTTCCTTTTTCACCATAGCCCTCTATGGGCTTCCAAATATCACTTTGCCAATTCCACAAGAACTGTCTTAGCGAAAGGCTTCTTGAGGGGAAAGCTGTAACTCTGTGAGATGATTTCACAGAACACAAAGAAGTTTCTCAAAAAGCTTCTTTCTCTTTGTTATCGGAGGATATTTCCTTTGGCCCTATAGTCTTCAAAGGGATCCGAAATATCTGTTCTCAGATTCCACAGAAATAAGGCTAGCAAAGAGATCCACGAAATACAGATGTAACTCTGTGAGTGCAAGTGACACATCACAGAGCAGTTTCTCAGAAAGCTTCTTTCCAGATTTCATCTGAGGATATTTCCTTTTCACCATAGCCCTCTATGGGCTTCCAAATATCACATTGCCAATTCCACAAGAACTGCCATACCGAAAGGCTTCTTGAAGGGAAAGCTGTATCTCTGTGAGATGATTTCACAGAACACGAAGAAATTTCTCAGAAAGCTTCTTTCTCTTTGTTATCGAAGGATATTTCCTTTGGACCAATAGTCTTCAAAGGGATCCGAAATATCTGTTCTCAGATTCCACAGAAATAAGGCTAGCAAAGAGATCCACGAAATACAGATGTAACTCTGTGAGTGGAAGTCACACATCACAGAGCAGTTTCTCAGAAAGCTTCTTTCCAGATTTCATCGGAGGATATTTCGTTTTTCACCATAGCCCTCCTTGGGCTTCCAAATATCACTTTGCCAATTCCACAAGAACTGCCTTAGCGAAATGCCTCGTGAGGGAAATGCTGTAACTCTGTGAGATGATTTCACAGAACACAAAGAAGTTTCTCAGAAAGCTTCTTTCTCTTTGTTATCGGAGGATATTTCCTTTGGCCCTATAGTCTTCAAAGGGATCCGAAATATCCGTTCTCAGATTCCACACAAATAAGGCTAGCAAAGAGATCCACGAAATACAGATGTAACTCTGTGAGTGGAATTCACACATCACAGAGCAGTTTCTCAGAAAGCTTCTTTCCAGATTTCATCTGAGTATATTTCCTTTTTCACCATAGCCCTCTATTGGCTTCTAAATATCACTTTGCCAATTCCACAAGAACTGACGTAGCGAAAGGCTTCTTGAGGGGAAAGCTGTAACTCTGTGAGATGATTTCACAGAACACAAAGAAGTTTCTCAGAATGCTTCTTTCTCTTTGTTATCGGAGGATATTTCCTTTGGCCCTATAGTCTTCAAAGGGATCCGAAATATCTGTTCTCAAATTCCACAGAAATAAGGCTAGCAAAGGGATCCACGAAATACAGATGTAACTCTGTGAGTGGAAGTCACACATCACAGAGCAGTTTCTCAGAATGCGTCTTTCCAGATTTCATCTGAGGATATTTCCTTTTTCACCATAGCCCTCTATGGGCTTCCAAATATCACTGTGCGAATTCCTCAAGAACTATCTTAGCGAAAGGCTTCTTGAGGGGAAAGCTGTAACTCTGTGAGATGATTTCACAGAACACAAAGAAGTTTCTCAGAAAGCTTCTTTCTCTTTGTTATCGGAGGATATTTCCTTTGGCCCTATAGTCTTCAAAGGGATCCGAAATATCTGTTCTCAGATTCCACAGAAATAAGGATAGCAAAGAGTCCACGAAATACAGATGTAACTCTGTGAGTGCAAGTGACACATCACACAGCAGTTTCTCAGAAATCTTCTTTCCAGATTTCATCTGAGGTTGTTTCCTTTTTCACCATAGCCCTCTATGGGCTTCCAAATATCACTTTTCCAATTCCACTAGAACTGCCTTACCGAAAGGCTTCTTGAAGGGAAAGCTGTAACTCTGTGAGATGATTTCACAGAACACAAAGAAGTTTCTCAGAAAGCTTCTTTCTCTTTGTTATCGGAGGATATTTCCTTTGGCCCTATAGTCATCAAAGGGATCCGAAATATCCGTTCTCAGATTCCACACAAATAAGGCTAGCAAAGAGATCCACGAAATACAGATGTAACTCTGTGAGTGGAATTCACACATCACAGAGCAGTTTCTCAGAAAGCTTCTTTCCAGATTTCATCTGAGTATATTTCCTTTTTAACCATAGCCCTCGATGGGCTTCCAAATATCACTTTGCCAATTCCACAAGCAGTGCCTTACCGAAAGGCTTCTGGAAGGGGAAGCTGTAACTCTGTGAGATGATTTCACAGAACACAAAGAAGTTTCTCAGAAATCTTCTTTCTCTTTGTTATCGGAGGATATTTCCTTTGGCCCTATAGTCTTCAAAGTGATCCGAAATATCTGTTCTCAGATTCCACAGAAATAAGGCTAGCAAAGAGATCCACGAAATACAGATGTAACTCTGTGAGTGGAAGTCACACATCACAGAGCAGTTTCTCAGAAAGCTTCTTTCCAGATTTCATCTGAGGATATTTCCTTTTTCACCATAGCCATCTATGGGCTTCCAAATATCACTTTGCCAATTCCACAAGAACTGTCTTAGTGAAAGGCTTCCTGAGGGGAAAGCTGTAACTCTGTGAGATGATTTCACAAAACACAAAGAAGTTTCTCAAAAAGCTTCTTTCTCTCTGTTATCGGAGGATATTTCCTTTGGCCCTATGGACTTCAAAGGGATCCGAAATATCTGTTCTCAGATTCCACAGAAATAAGGATAGCAAAGAGTCCACGAAATACAGATGTAACTCTGTGAGTGCAAGTTACACATCACACAGCAGTTTCTCAGAAATCTTCTTTCCAGATTTCATCTGAGGTTGTTTCCTTTTTCACCATAGCCCTCTATGGGCTTCCAAATATCACTTTGCCAATTCCACTAGAACTGCCTTACCGAAAGGCTTCTTGAAGGGAAAGCTGTAACTCTGTGAGATGATTTCACAGAACACAAAGAAGTTTCTCAGAAAGCTTCTTTCTCTTTGTTATCGGAGGATATGTCCTTTGGCCCTATAGTCTTCAAAGGGATCCGAAATATCTGTTCTCAGATTCCACAGAATTAAGGCTAGCAAAGACATCCAAGAAATACAGGTGTAACTCTGTGAGTGCAAGTCACACATCACACAGCAGTTTCTCAGAAAGCTTCTTTCCAGATTTCATCTGAGGATATTTCCTTTTTCACCATAGCCCTCTATGGGCTTCCAAATATCACTTTGCCAATTCCACAAGAACTGTCTTAGCGAAAGGATTCTTGAGGGGAAAGCTGTAACTCTGTGAGATGATTTCACAGAACACAAAGAAGTTTCTCAGAAAGCTTCTTTCTCTTTGTTATCGGAGGATATTTCCTTTGGCCCTATAGTCTTCAAATGGATCTGAAATATCTGTTCTCAGATTCCACAGAAATAAGGCTTGCAAAGAGATCCACGAAATACAGATGTAACTCTGTGAGTGCAAGTCACACATCACAGAGCAGTTTCTCAGAAAGCTTCTTTCCAGATTTCATCTGAGGATATTTCCTTTTTCACCATAGCCCTCTATGGGCTTCCAAATATCACTTTGCCAATTCCACAAGAACTGCCTTACCTAAAGGCTTCTTGAAGGGAAAGTTGTAACTCTGTGAGATGATTTCACAGAACACAAAGAACTTTCTCAGAAAGCTTCTTTCTCTTTGTTATCGGAGGATATTTTCTTTGGCCCTATAGTCTTCAAAGGGATCTGAAATATCTGTTCTCAGATTCCACAGAAATAAGGCTAGCAAAGAGATCCACGAAATTCAGATGTAACTCTGTGAGTGCAAGTCACACATCACACAGCAGTTTCTCAGAAAGCTTCTTTCCAGATTTCATCTGAGGATATTTCCATTTTCACCATAGCCCTCTATGGGCTTCCAAGTATCACTTTGCCATTTCCACAAGAACTGTCTTAGCGAAAGACTTCTTGAGGGGAAAGCTGTAACTCTGTGAGATGATTTCACAGAACACAAAGAAGTTTCTCAGAAAGCTTCTTTCTCTTTTTTATCGGAGGATATTTCCTTTGGCCCCATAGTGTTCTTAGGGTTCCGAAATATCTGTTCTCAGATTCCACAGAAATAAGGCTAGCAAAGAGATTCACGAAATACAGAAGTAACTCTGTGAGTGGAAGTCACACAACACAGAGGAGTTTCTCAGAAAGCTTCTTTGCAGATTTCATCTGAGGATAGTTCCTTTTTCACCATAGCCCTCTATGGGCTTCCAAATATCACTTTACCAATTCCACAAGAACTGTCTTAGCGAAAGGCTTCTTGAGGAGAAAGCTGTAACTCTGTGAGATGATTTGAAAGAACACAAAGTAGTTTCTCAGAAAGCTTCTTACTCTTTGTTATCGGAGGATATTTCCTTTGGCCCTATAGTCTTCTAAGGGATCCGAAATATCTGTTCTCAGATTCCACAGAAAGAAGGCTAGCAAAAGATCCACGAAATACAGATATAACTCTGTAATTGTAAGTCACACATCACACAGCAGTTTCTCAGAAAGCTTCTTTCCAGATTTCATCTGAGGATATTTCCTTTTTCACCATATCCCTCTATTGGCTTCCAAATATCACTTTGCCAATTCCACAAGAACTGTCTTAGCGAAAGGCTTCTTGAGGGGAAAGCTGTATCTCTGTGAGATGATTTCACAGAACACAAAGAAGTTTCTCAGAATGCTTCTTTCTCTTTGTTATCGGAGGATTTTTTCTTTGGCCCTATAGTCTTCAAAGGGATCTGAAATATCTGTTCTCAGATTCCACGGAAATAAGGCTAGCAAAGAGATCCACGAAATACAGATGTAACTCTGTGAGTGCAAGTCACACATCACACAGCAGTTTCTCAGAAAGCTTCTTTCCGGATTTCATCTGAGGATATTTCCTTTTTCACCATAGCCCTCTAGGGGTTCCAAGTATCACTTTGCCAATTCCAAAAGAACTGTCTTAGCGAAAGACTTCTTGAGGGGAAAGCTGTAACTCTGTGAGATGATTTCACAGAACACAAAGAAGTTTCTCAGAAAGCTTCTTTCTCTTTGTTATCGGAGGATATTTCCTTTGGCCCTATAGTCTTCTAAGGGTTCCGAAATATCTGTTCTCAGATTCCACAGAAATAAGGCTAGCAAAGAGATCCACGAAATACAGACGTAACTCTGTGAGTGGAAGTCACACAACACAGAGGAGTTTCTCAGAAAGCTTCTTTGCTGATTTCATCTGAGGATAGTTCCTTTTTCACGATAGCCCTCTAAGGGCTTCCAAATATCACTTTGCCAATTCCACAAGAACTGTCTTAGCGATAGGCTTCCTGAGGGGAAAGCTGTAACTCTGTGAGATGATTTCACAGAACACAAAGAAGTTTCTCAGAAAGCTTCTTTCTCTTTGTTATCGGAGGATATTTCCTTTGGCCTTATCGTCTTCAAAGGGATCTGAAATATCTGTTCTCAGATTCCACAGAAATAAGGCTTGCAAAGAGATCCACGAAATACAGATGTAACTCTGTGAGTGCAAGTCACACATCACAGAGCAGTGTCTCAGAAAGCTTCTTTCCAGATTTCATCTGAGGATATTTCCTTTTTCACCATAGCCCTCTATGGGCTTCCAAATATCACTTTGCCAATTCCACAAGAACTGCTTACCGAACGGCTTCTTGAAGGGAAAGTTGTAACTCTGTGAGATGATTTCACAGAACACAAAGAAGTTTCTCAGAAAGCTTCTTTCTCTTTGTTATCGGAGGATATTTTCTTTGGCCCTATAGTCTTCAAAGGGATCTGAAATATCTGTTCTCAGATTCCACAGAAATAAGGCTAGCAAAGAGATCCACGAAATTCAGATGTAACACTGTGAGTGCAAGTCACACATCACACAGCAGTTTCTCAGAAAGCTTCTTTCCAGATTTCATCTGAGGATATTTCCTTTTTCACCATAGCCCTCTATGGGCTTCCAAGTATCACTTTGCCAATTCCACAAGAACTGTCTTAGCGAAAGACTTCTTGATGGGAAAGCTGTAACTCTGTGAGATGATTTCACAGAACACAAAGAAGTTTCTCAGAAAGCTTCTTTCTCTTTGTTATCGGAGGATATTTCCTTTGGCCCTATAATGTTCTTAGGGTTCCGAAATATCTGTTCTCAGATTCCACAGAACTAAGGCTAGCAAAGAGATTCACGAAATACAGAAGTAACTCTGTGAGTGGAAGTCACACAACAAAGAGGAGTTTCTCAGAAAGCTTCTTTGCAGATTTCATCTGAGGATAGTTCCTTTTTCACCATAGCCCTCTATGGGCTTCCAAATATCACTTTGCCAATTCCACAAGAACTGTCTTTGCGAAAGGCTTCTTGAGGGGAAAGCTGTAACTCTGTGAGATGATTTCACAGAACACAAAGAAGTTTCTCAGAAAGCTTCTTTCTCTTTGTTATCGGAGGATATTTCCTTTGGCCCTATAGTCTTCAAAGGGATCTGAAATATCTGTTCTCAGATTCCACAGAAATAAGGCTTGCAAAGAGATCCACGAAATACAGATGTAAATCTGTGAGTGCAAGTCACACATCATAGAGCAGTTTCTCAGAAAGCTTCTTTCCAGATTTCATCTGAGGATATTTCCTTTTTCACCGTAGCCCTCTATGGGCTTCCAAATATCACCTTGCCAATTCCACAAGAACTGCCTTACCGAAAGGCTTCTTGAAGGGGAAGCTGTAACTCTGTGAGATGATTTCACAGAACACAAAGAAGTTTCTCAGAAAGCTTCTTTCTCTTTGTTATCAGAGGATATTTCCTTTGACCCTATAGTCTTCAAAGGGATCCGAAATATCTGTTCTCAGATTCCACAGAAATCAGGATAACAAAGATTCCACGAAATACAGATGTACCTCTGTGAGTGCAAGTGACGCATCACACAGCAGTTTCTCAGAAAGCTTCTTTCCAGATTTCATCTGAGGATATTTCCTTTTCACCTTAGCCCTCGATGGGCTTCCAAATATCACTCTGCCAATTCCACAAGAACTGCCTTACCGAAAGGCTTCTTTAAGGGAAAGCTGTAACTCTGTGAGATGATTTCACAGAACACAAAGAAGTTTCTCAGAAAGCTTCTTTCTCTTTGTTATCGGAGGATATTTCCTTTTGCCCTATAGTTTCAAAGGGATCCGAAATATCTGTTCTCAGATTCCACAGAAATAAGGCTAGCAAAGGGATCCACGAAATACAGATGTAACTCTGTGAGTGGAAGTCACACATCACAGAGCAGTTTCTCAGAAAGCTTCTTTCCAGATTTCATCTGAGGATACTTCCTTTTTCACCATAGCCCTCTATGGGTTTCCAAATATCACTTTGCCAATTCCACAAGAACAGCCTTAGCGAAAGGCTTCTTGAGGAGAAAGCTGTAACTCTGTGAGATGATTTCACAAAACAAAAAGAAGTTTCTCAAAAAGCTTCTTTCTCTCTGTTATCGGAGGCTATTTCCTTTGGCCCTATAGTCTTCAAAAGGATGCGAAATATCTGTTCTCAGATTCCACAGAAATAAGGCTAGCAAAGAGATCCACGAAATACAGATGTAACTGTGTGAGTGTAAGTCCCACATCACAGAGCAGTTTCTCAGAAAGCTTCTTTCCAGATTTCATCTGAGGATATTTCCTTTTTCACCATAGCCCTCTATGGGCTTCCAAATATCACTTTGCCAATTCCACAAGAACTGTCGTAGCGAAAGGCTTCATGAGGGGAAAGCTGTAACTCTGTGAGATGATTTCACAGAACACAAATAAGTTTCTCAGAAAGCTTCTTTGTCTTTGTTATCGGAGGATATTTCCTTTGGCCCTATAGTCTTCAAAGGGATCCGAAATATCTGTTCTCAGATTCCACGGAAATAAGGCTAGCAAAGGTATCCACGAAATACAGATGTAACTCTGTGAGTGGAAGTCACACATCACAGAGCAGTTTCTCAGAAAGCTTCTTTCCAGATTTCACATGAGGATATTTCCTTTTTCACCATAGCCCTCTATGGGCTTCCAAATATCACTTTGCCAATTCCACAAGAACTGTCTTAGCGAAAGGCTTCTTGAAGGGAAAGCTGTAACTCTGTGAGATGATTTCACAGAACACAAAGAAGTTTCTCAGAAAGCTTCTTTCTCTTTGTTATCAGAGGATATTTCCTTTGGCCCTATAGTCTTCCAAGGGATCCGAAATATCTGTTCTCAGATTCCACAGAAATAAAGCTAGCAAAGAGATCCACGAAATACATATGTAACTCTGTGAGTGGAAGTCACACATCACACAGCGTTTCTCAGAAAGCTTCTTTAAAGATTTCATCTGAGGATATTTCCTTTTTCACCATAGCCCTTTATGGGCTTCCAAATATCACTTTGCCAATTCCACAAGAATTGTCTTAGCGAAAGGCTTCTTGAGGGGAAAGCTGTAACTCTGTGAGATGATTTCAGAGAACACAAAGAAGTTTCTCAGAAAGCTTCATTCTCTTTGTTATCGGAGGATATTTCCTTTGGCCCTATAGTCTTCAAAGGGATCCGAAATATCTGTTCTCAGATTCCACAGAAATAAGGCTAGCAAAGAGATCCACGAATTACAGATGTAACTCTGTGAGTGGAAGTCACATATCACAGAGCAGTTTCTCAGAAAGCTTCTTTCCAGATTTCATCTGAGGATATTTCCTTTTTCACCATAGCCCTCTACGGGCTTCCAAATATCACTCTGCCAATTCCACAAGAACTGCTTTACCGAAAGGCTTCTTTAAGGGAAAGCAATATCTCTGTGAGATGATTTCACAGAACACAAAGAAGTTTCTCATAAAGCTTCTTTCTCTTTGTTATCGGAGGATATTTCCTTTGGCCCTATAGTCTTCAAAGGGATCCGAAATATCTGTTCTCAGATTCCACAGAAATAAGGATGGCAAAGAGATCCACGAAATACAGATGTAACTCTGTGAGTGGAAGTCACACATCACAGAGCAGTTTCTCAGACAGCTTCTTTCCAGATTTCATCTGAGGATATTTCCTTTTTCACCATAGCCCTCTATGGGCTTCCAAATATCAGTGTGCGAATTCCACAAGAACTGTCTTAGCGAAAGGCTTCTTGAGGGGAAAGCTGTAACTCTGTGAGATGATTTCACAGAACACAAAGAAGTTTCTCAGAAAGCTTCTTTCTCTTTGTTATCGGAGGATATTTCCTTTGGCCCTATGGACTTCAAAGGGATCCGAAATATCTGTTCTCAGATTCCACAGAAATAAGGCTAGCAAAGAGATCCACGTAATACAGATGTAACTCTCTGAGTGGAAGTCACACATCACAGAGCAGTTTCCCAGAAAGATTCTTTCCAGATTTCATCTGAGGATATTTCCTTTTTCACCATAGCCCTCTATGGGCTTCCAAATATCACTTTGCCAATTCCACAAGAACTGTCGTAGCGAAAGGCTCCTTGAGGGGAAAGCTGTAACTCTGTGAGATGATTTCACAGAACACAAAGAAGTTTCTCAGAAAGCTTCTTTCTCTTTGTTATCGGAGGATATTTCCTTTGGCCCTATAGTCTTCAAAGGGATCCGAAATATTTGTTCTCAGATTCCGCAGAAATAAGGCTAGCAAAGAGATCCACGAAATACAGATTTAACTCTGTGAGTGGAAGTCACACATCACAGAGCAGTTAATCAGAAAGCTTCTTTCCAGATTTCATTTGAGGATATTTCCTTTTTCACCATAGCCCTCTATGGGCTTCCAAATATCACTGAGCGAATTCCAAAAGAACTGTCTTAGCGAAAGGCTTCTTGAGGGGAAAGCTGTAACTCTGTGAGATGATTTCAGAGAACACAAAGAAGTTTCTCAGAAAGCTTCTTTCTCTTTGTTATCGGAGGATATTTCCTTTGGCCCTATAGTCTTCAAAGGGATCCGAAATATCTGTTCTCAGATTCCACAGAAATAAGGCTAGCAAAGAGATCCACGAAATACAGATGTAACTCTGTGAGTGGAAGTCACACATCACAGAGCAGTTTCTCAGAAAGCTTCTTTCCATATTTCATCTGAGGATATTTCCTTTCTCACCATAGCCCTCTATTTGCTTCCAAATATCACTTTGCCAATTCCACAAGAACTGTCTTAGCGAAAGGCTTCTTGAGGGGAAAACTGTAACTCTGTGAGATGATTTCACAGAACACAAAGAAGTTTCTCAGAAAGCTTCTTTCTCTTTGTTATTGGAGGATATTTCCTTTGGCCCTATAGTCTTCAAAGGGATCCGAAATATCTGTTCTCAGATTCCACAGAAATAAGGCTAGCAAAGAGATCCACGAAATACAGATGTAACTCTGTGAGTGCAAGTGACACATCACAGAGCAGTTTCTCAGAAAGCTTCTTTCCAGATTTCATCTGAGGATACTTCCTTTTCACCATAGCCCTCAATGGGCTTCCAAATATCACTTTGCCAATTCCACAAGAACTGCCTTACCGAAAGGCTTCTTGAAGAGAAAGCTGTATCTCTGTGAGATGATTTCACAGAACACAAAGAAATTTCTCAGAAAGCTTCTTTCTCTTTGTTATCGAAGGATATTTCCTTTGGACCAATAGTCTTCAAGGGATCCGAAATATCTGTCCTCAGATTCCACAGAAATAAGGCTAGCAAAGAGATCCACGAAATACAGATGTAACTCTGTGAGTGGAAGTCACACATCACACAGCAGTTTCTCAGAAAGCTTCTTTCCAGATTTCATCGGAGGATATTTCCTTTTTCACCATAGTCCTCTATGGGCTTCCAAATATCACTTTTCCAATTCCACAAGAAGTGTCTTAGCGAAAGTCTTCTTGAGGGGAAAGCTGTAACTCTGTGAGATGATTTCACAAAACACCAAGAAGTTTCTCAAAAAGCTTCTTTCCCTCTGTTATCCTAGGATATTTCCTTTGGCCCTATAGTCTTCAAAAGGATCCGAAATATCTGTTCTCAGATTCCACAGAAATAAGGCTAGCAAAGAGATCCACGAAATAGAGATGTAACTCTGTGAGTGCAAGTCACACATCACAGAGCAGTTTCTGAGAAAGCTTCTTTCCAGATTTCATTTGAAGATATTTCCTTTTTCACCATAGCACTCTATGGGCTTCCAAATATCACTTTGCGAATTCCACAAGAACTGCCTTAGCGAAATGCCTCTTGGAGGGAAAGCTGTAACTCTGTGAGATGATTTCACAGAACACAAAGAAGTTTCTCAGAAAGCTTCTTTCTCTTTGTTATCGGAGGATATTTCCTTTGGCTCTATAGTCTTAAAATGGATCCGAAATATCTGTTCTCAGATTCCACAGAAATAAGGCTAGCGAAGAGATCCACGAAATACAGATGTAACTCTGTGAGTGGAAGTCACACATCACAGAGCAGTTTCTGAGACAGCTTCTTTCCAGATTTCATCTGAGGATATTTCCTTTTTCACCATAGCCCTCTATGGGCTTCCAAATATCACTGTGCGAATTCCACAAGAACTGTCTTAGCGAAAGGCTTCTTGAGGGGAAAGCTGTAACTCTGTGAGATGATTTCACAGAACACAAAGAAGTTTCTCAGAAAGCTTCTTTCTCTTTGTTATCGGAGGATATTTCCTTTGGCCCTATAGTCTTCAAGGGATCCGAAATATCTGTTCTCAGATTCCACAGTAATAAGGCTAGCAAAGAGATCCACGAAATACAGATGTAACTCTGTGAGTGCAAGTCACACATCACACAGCAGTTTCTCAGAAAGCTTCTTTCCAGATTTCATCTGAGGATAATTCCTTTTTCACCAAAGCCCTCTATGGGCTTTCAAATATCACTTTGCCAATTCCACAAGAACTGTCTTAGCGAAAGGCTTCTTGAGGGGAAAGCTGTAATTCTGTGAGATGATTTCACAGAACACAAAGAAGTTTCTCAGAATGCTTCTTTCTCTTTGTTATCGGAGGATATTTCCTTTGACCCTATATTCTTCAAAGGGATCCGAAATATCTGTTCTCAGATTCCACAGAAATAAGGCTAGCGAAGAGATCCACGAAATACAGATGTAACTCTGTGAGTGGAAGTCACACATCACAGAGCAGTTTCTGAGACAGCTTCTTTCCAGATTTCATCTGAGGATATTTCCTTTTTCACCATAGCCCTCTATGGGCTTCCAAATATCACTGTGCGAATTCCACAAGAACTGTCTTAGCGAAAGGCTTCTTGAGGGGAAAGCTGTAACTCTGTGAGATGATTTCACAGAACACAAAGAAGTTTCTCAGAAAGCTTCTTTCTCTTTGTTATCGGAGGATATTTCCTTTGGCCCTATAGTTTCAAAGGGATCCGAAATATCTGTTTCTAGATTCCACAGAAATAAGGCTAGCAAAGAGATCCACGAAATACAGATGTAACTCTGTGAGTGGAAGTCACACATCACAGAGCAGTTTCTCAGAAAGCTTCTTTCCAGATATCATCTGAGGATACTTCCTTTTTCACCATAGCCCTCTATGGGTTTCCAAATATCACTTTGCCAATTCCAGAAGAACTGTCTTAGCGAAAGTCTTCCTGAGGAGAAAGCTGTAACTCCGTGAGATGATTTTACAAAACACAAAGAAGTTTCTCAAAAAGCTTCTTTCTCTCTGTTATCGGAGGATATTTCCTTTGGCCCTATAGTCTTCAAAAGAATGCGAAATATCTGTTCTCAGATTCCACAGAAATAAGGCTAGCAAAGAGATCCACGAAATACAGATGTAACTCTGTGAGTGTAAGTCCCATATCACAGAGCAGTTTCTCAGAAAGCTTCTTTCCAGATTTCATCTGAGGATATTTCCTTTTTCACCATAGCCCTCTATGGGCTTCCAAATATCACTCTGCCAATTCCACAAGAACTGTCGTAGCGAAAGGCTCCTTGAGGGGAAAGCTGTAACTCTGAGAGATGATTTCACAGAACACAAATAAGTTTCTCAGAAAGCTTCTTTGTCTTTGTTATCGGAGGATATTTCCTTTGGCCCTATAGTCTTCAAAGGGATCCGAAAGATCTGTTCTCAGATTCCACAGAAATAAGGCTAGCAAAGTGATCCACGAAATACAGATGTAACTCTGTGAGTGTAAGTCCCACATCACAGAGCAGTTTCTCAGAAAGCTTCTTTCCAGATTTCATCTGAGGATATTTCCTTTTTCACCATAGCCCTCTATGGGCTTCCAAATATCAATTTGCCAATTCCACAAGAACTGTCGTAGCGAAAGGCTCCTTGAGGGGAAAGCTGTAACTCTGAGAGATGATTTCACAGAACACAAATAAGTTTCTCAGAAAGCTTCTTTCTCTTTGTTATCGGAGGATATTTCCTTTGGCCCTATAGTCTTCAAAGGGATCCGAAATATCTGTTCTCAGATTCCACAGAAATAAGGCTAGCAAAGAGATCCATGAAATACAGATGTAACTCTGTGAGTGCAAGTCACACATCACATAGCAGTTTCTCAGAAAGCTTCTTTCCAGATTTCATCTGAAGATATTTCCTTTTTCACCGTAGCCCTCTATGGGCTTCCAAATATCACTTTGCCAATTCCACAAGAACTGCCTTACCGAAAGGCTTCTTGGAGGGAAAGCTGTATCTCTGTGAGATGATTTCACAGAACACGAAGAAATTTCTCAGAAAGCTTCTTTCTCTTTGTTATCGAAGGATATTTCCTTTGGACCAATAGTCTTCAAAGGGATCCGAAATATCTGTTCTCTGATTCCACAGAAATAAGGCTAGCAAAGAGATCCACGAAATACAGATGTAACTCTGTGAGTGGAAGTCACACATCACAGAGCAGTTTCTCAGAAAGCTTCTTTCCAGATTTCATCGGAGGATATTTCCTTTTTCACCATAGCCCTCTATGGGCTTCCAAATATCACTTTGCCAATTCCACAAGAACTGTCTTAGCGAAAGGCTTCTTGAGGGGAAAGCTGTAACTCTGTGAGATGATTTCACAGAACACAAAGAAGTTTCTCAAAAAGCTTCTTTCTCTTTGTTATCGGAGGATATTTCCTTTGGCCCTATAGTCTTCAAAGGGATCCGAAATATCTGTTCTCAGATTCCACAGAAAAAAGGCTAGCAAAGAGATCCACGAAATACAGATGTTACTCTGTGAGTGCAAGTGACACATCACAGAGCAGTTTCTCAGAAAGCTTCTTTCCAGATTTCATCTGAGGATATTTCCTTTTCACCATAGCCCTCTATGGGCTTCCAAATATCACATTGCCAATTCCACAAGAACTGCCTTACCGAAAGGCTTCTTGAAGGGAAAGCTGTATCTCTGTGAGATGATTTCACAGAACACGAAGAAATTTCTCAGAAAGCTTCTTTCTCTTTGTTATCGAAGGATATTTCCTTTGGACCAATAGTCTTCAAAGGGATCCGAAATATCTGTTCTCAGATTCCACAGAAATAAGGCTAGCAAAGAGATCCACGAAATACAGATGTAACTCTGTGAGTGGAAGTCACACATCACAGAGCAGTTTCTCAGAAAGCTTCTTTCCAGATTTCATCGGAGGATATTTCGTTTTTCACCATAGCCCTCCTTGGGCTTCCAAATATCACTTTGCCAATTCCACAAGAACTGCCTTAGCGAAATGCCTCTTGAGGGAAATGCTGTAACTCTGTGAGATGATTTCACAGAACACAAAGAAGTTTCTCAGAAAGCTTCTTTCTCTTTGTTATCGGAGGATATTTCCTTTGGCCCTATAGTCTTCAAAGGGATCCGAAATATCCGTTCTCAGATTCCACACAAATAAGGCTAGCAAAGAGATCCACGAAATACAGATGTAACTCTGTGAGTGGAATTCACACATCACAGAGCAGTTTCTCAGAAAGCTTCTTTCCAGATTTCATCTGAGTATATTTCCTTTTTCACCATAGCCCTCTATTGGCTTCCAAATATCACTTTGCCAATTCCACAAGAACTGACGTAGCGAAAGGCTTCTTGAGGGGAAAGCTGTAACTCTGTGAGATGATTTCACAGAACACAAAGAAGTTTCTCAGAATGCTTCTTTCTCTTTGTTATCGGAGGATATTTCCTTTGGCCCTATAGTCTTCAAAGGGATCCGAAATATCTGTTCTCAAATTCCACAGAAATAAGGCTAGCAAAGGGATCCACGAAATACAGATGTAACTCTGTGAGTGGAAGTCACACATCACACAGCGTTTCTCAGAAAGCTTCTTTAAAGATTTCATCTGAGGATATTTCCTTTTTCACCATAGCCCTTTATGGGCTTCCAAATATCACTTTGCCAATTCCACAAGAATTGTCTTAGCGAAAGGCTTCTTGAGGGGAAAGCTGTAACTCTGTGAGATGATTTCAGAGAACACAAAGAAGTTTCTCAGAAAGCTTCATTCTCTTTGTTATCGGAGGATATTTCCTTTGGCCCTATAGTCTTCAAAGGGATCCGAAATATCTGTTCTCAGATTCCACAGAAATAAGGCTAGCAAAGAGATCCACGAATTACAGATGTAACTCTGTGAGTGGAAGTCACATATCACAGAGCAGTTTCTCAGAAAGCTTCTTTCCAGATTTCATCTGAGGATATTTCCTTTTTCACCATAGCCCTCTACGGGCTTCCAAATATCACTCTGCCAATTCCACAAGAACTGCTTTAACGAAAGGCTTCTTTAAGGGAAAGCAATATCTCTGTGAGATGATTTCACAGAACACAAAGAAGTTTCTCAGAAAGCTTCTTTCTCTTTGTTATCGGAGGATATTTCCTTTGGCCCTATAGTCTTCAAAGGGATCCGAAATATCTGTTCTCAGATTCCACAGAAATAAGGATGGCAAAGAGATCCACGAAATACAGATGTAACTCTGTGAGTGGAAGTCACACATCACAGAGCAGTTTCTCAGACAGCTTCTTTCCAGATTTCATCTGAGGATATTTCCTTTTTCACCATAGCCCTCTATGGGCTTCCAAATATCAGTGTGCGAATTCCACAAGAACTGTCTTAGCGAAAGGCTTCTTGAGGGGAAAGCTGTAACTCTGTGAGATGATTTCACAGAACACAAAGAAGTTTCTCAGAAAGCTTCTTTCTCTTTGTTATCGGAGGATATTTCCTTTGGCCCTATGGACTTCAAAGGGATCCGAAATATCTGTTCTCAGATTCCACAGAAATAAGGCTAGCAAAGAGATCCACGTAATACAGATGTAACTCTCTGAGTGGAAGTCACACATCACAGAGCAGTTTCCCAGAAAGATTCTTTCCAGATTTCATCTGAGGATATTTCCTTTTTCACCATAGCCCTCTATGGGCTTCCAAATATCACTTTGCCAATTCCACAAGAACTGTCGTAGCGAAAGGCTCCTTGAGGGGAAAGCTGTAACTCTGTGAGATGATTTCACAGAACACAAAGAAGTTTCTCAGAAAGCTTCTTTCTCTTTGTTATCGGAGGATATTTCCTT